>NC_046262.2:1507126-1845876 GCF_009819885.2 Catharus ustulatus
GGGGGTGGATTGGGATGATATTTAATGTTTCTTCCAACCCAAATAATTTCTGAGATTCCATGAAGGCAGGGAGTAGTAAATGCTGATCAGGATTTACTTTAGGGTTTTATCCTAGGAAGAAAAAGAAAAAGAAGGTGCCATAATTTGGCTGTGGTTGACAGATGGCAGCTGGGGAAGCCCCAGCTCAGCTGACACCTGGCCATGGTGCTCCTGTGACCCACCTGTGCAGGGCACCCTGGCTCCAGGATGCTGTGCCAAGAAAGCTCAGGCTCCTGCAGAGCTCCCTGTTGCTGGTTTTAAAGGTGAAAGAGCACTGCTTGCTGCCCACCTCCACCCACAGGACAACAGCCAGAAGGAACTCCTCCCTGGTGCCTGTGTGAAGCAAGAGCAGGCAGGATTTGTCCCTTGGATTGGGAAACCTGGATGCTCCATCTGTACCTTCAAGCACCCCCTAAATAAAACCCAGGCTTGGTGCTGCCAGCAGAAGGGTGGAAATAACCACTTGGACTTCATAATCACCTGGATTTTGCACAGATCCTAGATCCACAGAATCTCATGGACCACCGTCCTGGCCTGCCCATGGCAGGGGGATGGAATGAGACCATCTTTAAGGTCCCTTCAAACACAAATTATTCTGTGATTCCACGACCTCTCCTGCCCATGCAGACCCCTACTGCAGCCCAGTTCTTCACACAGCTGTTCCCACTCTTCCACCAGCTGCAAGGATCTGCTCCATGACCTGGTTTCTGCTCACAGCTCCAAGGATCTGCTCCAAGACCTGGTTTCTGCTCACAGCTCCACCACCAGCCTCGGCTGTAGGGTCACCATTGGGGTCTGTGCAGTCCTACCCATCCTCACAGGAACATTTAGCTTGGGAAAGCCTTCCAAGATCAATGAGTTCCATCTGTGACCAATCCCCACCTTATTACCCAGCCAAGAGTGGTATGTCCACTCACTCCTTGGACACTCCCAGGGATGGCCTCTCCACCTCCTCCCTGGGCAGCTCTCTCCAGTGCCAGACCACCCTTTCCATGGAGAAATTCTTCCTGGTGTCCAACTTGAAGTCTTGGCTGCTGTGTCAGGCATTGGGACATCAACAATGACGGTGGGGAGAGAAGCACTGATGCATTTTCCTCTGGCAGGGCTGGAAGGAAAGCAGCAGAGGCTGAAGCAAGCCCAGGACCATGGCAAAGGTGATTTGTCCCATCAGACTGTTGCCATCTCCTGGCATCATTTTCCCAAAGTGGAAACTTGGGATGGAAAAGCTCTGCGGGAAGGTACTGAAAAGGCCTGAGGTAATAAAAATCCAAATTGTTTAAATGTTACTGCTACAGCAACACAAGATACATTGAAACAAAACACTTCGGTGAAAAATTGGGATGATTTGGGACAGAATGCAATTCTGGAATTTTGGCATTTCTCTTGAGAGGGACTTGGCATTTTTTTTCCCACTGATTTTGGGCAGACAAAGCCAAACATGCATTTGTGGGACTGCCCATCCTCGAGACCCCACACTCACCTGTAGCAGCAAGGATAACCACAGTGACCTCTCCAAGAGGTAGAGGTGATGTCTGCATCCCTGAAAATGTTTACATCGGTAATTTACAGCCCAAGGGTGCAGTACTTCTTGCAGAAATCTTTCTCTAGGAGTCCAGAGAAATTCTGGGGAGCAGGACAGACATCAAGCCAGGCTCAGCAGTCACATTTATGTAGCCATACAAGTCTTTGTAATTGGGGATCACAGAATACAAAAGGCAGAGGCCACAGCCTTGTAATGTGCACTGTTGTTTTAATATCATTGTTTTTCTTGCATCCCAAGCAATAATCGCTTAAGCTAGAGTTCAGCAGAGAAACAGAGCACCAATGCAGTTACATTAAGGTTATTTATCTTTGTTGTTCATTTTGCCACCAGCAGGAGCGTTTAAAAACTCTGCCTTAACACTCAGAAGAGATGCAGAAATGCTGGAAGAGGAGAACATCCTGCATCCTGGCTATCTCAGGTTTGCCATGTTTTAGGGAAGCCAAGCAATCTTACTCTGATCCATGGAGTCTTTATTTGCTGCTGTCTGGGTTTTTGGCAGACGTGAGGAATTCACAGAAATATCCTGCATCTTGAAAGCTTCGGCTCTGTAGTGATGCCCATCCATCTGCTCCTAATCTTGTGTTACTGCAGGTTATTTTCTCATTTCATACATCTTGGTGGTCCCAGGGGCCCCAGGGATCGTCTCTGCTCTTGGCTTGTCTGCTCCCAGCCCAACTCCAGTTTTGATAAACTCTTCCCAGAGCCGGTCCAGATGCTCAAACCCCTGATTACAAACAGGCCAAACTCCAGCACACCCAAGAGCTGTAGGGTGGCTGCAGGGTGGGGCTCATGATGGGGATGTTTAGGGGTGCATCTTTGGAAAGGGGGGCACATGGTCAGGTGTACTATTTCATAGGATCTCAGAATGGTTTGGTTTAGCAGGGACCCTAAAGACCCCCTTGTTCCACCCCCTGCCATAGCAGGGACACCTTCCACTGTCCCAGATTACTCCAATCCCATCCAGCCTGGCCTTGGACACTCCAGGGATCCAGGGGCAGCCACAGCTGCTCTGGGCACCCTGTGCCAGGGCCTGCCCACCCTCCCAGGCAGCAATTCCTTCCCAGTTTCCCATCTAAGTCCTAAATGTTCTTGAACCCAGCCTTCTGAGGCTCACTTTCAAGCCCATCATTGCTTGAAGGAAGCTGTGGGAGAAGGTGAGGTGTGCAGGGAATGCAGGAACCACTCTGGAGCCAGGACACCTCCACTGACGATGGGCAAGGCAGGGAGTTTCCCACAATGCCCTGCTCTCTGCAGCAAACATTTTGGCTCTGGGAGGAGGTGACCCCGGGAAGTTTGGGCTCTCTGGTGCTTAGTTGTGTCCTGTGAGCCATTGACTTGAGAGGGAGAAGATGCTCTGGGAATGGAGTGGGAAATGTGGGGAGCAACATTAATCTCCCTGTGGGATCCTGGGGGTGTTTCCACTCCTTGTTTCACCTTCCATCTTGTTTTTCCCTACTTTTTTTATCTCCTTCAGGTCAGGAAAAGAGGCAGACACTTTGGTTAGCCAAAAATTAAGCTTGAGAAGGGTATTCCAGAGGAGACCTTGGAGTACACCTGTTTTTTCTGAGATTGGCTCAGTTGGTCAGAGCATGGTGCTGGTTGTGGCTTCATCCCTGTATGGGCCATTCACTGGAGTTGGGCTTGATGGTCCTTGTGGGTCCCTTCCAACTCAGAATATTCCTTGATTTTGTGATAAACATCTTCACTATAATTTTCAAACACCATTTTTATCAGGCAGCAGCGGTTAAGCCCTTGCTGCTGCAGCACTGGATGGAGTGTGATTAAATCAGGGGGGACATCTAAGAGACCCCCAGGCCCAGGTGAGGTAGGACAAAAAGAGGTGGGAAATTGGCTTTGGGCAGAGGATGGGGAGGAGGGGAGTGGGAGGCAGATCAGGAGAGGGGCTCAATCCATCATCCACGGGGCTCTGAGCCCTTTGCACCATTCCCACAAGCTCCCACCCTGACTCCTGTGAGCAGTGACGGGGAGAGGGACCAACCCCACAGGAGGAGCAGAAGGATGTGCCAGGAACACTGAGGGTCCCCTCACAGCCCTCCCGAGCTGCATTTCCACCACCAGGCATTTTCTGTTCCCACCACCCACACATTCCTTTCCTTCCATCCTGAGCCAAAGGATGGTCCCTCCCGGGGCAGGAGAAGCGACAGCGCGTACCCACAAAGAGATGGGGAAATGTCAAGCTTTAAACATTTATTACTCAGATGATGCATTTTATAGCATACAGTGGGTCTGGATGTTCTATAAACAAAGACTGAATCGCCACAAAGAGTTATGAGCTCCCTTGTTTTAACAGTCTCTGAAATGCTGAAAACGATGAGTTTGTGATTTCTCTAAGTATGAATATCTAATCTTTACTCTCCCCAAAACCACTTTCCTTTTTTTTTTTTAATTTTTAAGAATTTTTTTAAAGCGCTTAGTTTAACAAATATGATTAAATTAAAAATGTCGCTTTTTCAAATGCAAATAAATACATTAAAAAAAAAAAAAAAAACAAAAATAATTGCTAGCGTTAACTCCGTGTTCTGCAGGACACCGCAGCTCCCTTGGCTATTGACAGTGGACTTTGCAACCTTTAGTATGATTTCTTCTGAAAAAATACTGAAAATATCACCAGGACTGCTTAATAGCTACCACCAAGAAGAGCAAAATTAGTGTAAAACCATAAATTACCCAGCAGGGAAATATTAAAAAAAAAAAAAAAAAAAAAAAATCATATTTAAGATTTTGAGAGATTTCCAAGTGAGGGGTGTTATAAAAATAAGCATGAAAATAAATCATAAGTTATTCTGACAAGTTTTCTTTCAAAGCCATCAATCATGCCAAGAATAGATACTAATTAATCTCCTTCAGGGGAAGAGGGGAACCAAGCAAATCACTTACTTTTCCCTTTTTTTCCTCCCCATTTTTGTTTCACCTCCATATACACGAGACTTTTCTGAACAACAGTGGAATCCCTCATGGGGAAACCAAGCAAGTCACTTTCTGTGTAGCAAAACCCATCAGTTTGGAAAGATTTTTACCAGGAATGAGGTGAATAATAAGCTGGGGAGCCTGCCAGGGTGTGAGCAAACCTGCTCTGCATCCCAGAGAGATGGGCACAGAGGTGATGCTGCACATCCACAACCACCCTGAGGTTTGGCCCCACACACATTTGGCCTGAGGGGGTTATTTTCCCCTTTGCTGATGTAGCTCTATGGGGACAACACAGCAAAACCCCACACAGATACTTTTATTGAGCAGCAAAGATGGAATCTGGCTGATGTGGGGAGATGTACCTGGTGGCTTTGCATCTAAAAATGCACGTTGGAGAATCACGCTCTTTGGCGACCATTTGTAAAGTAAGCCAAAAAATTAAAACTAAAAAAAACAAAACCAAAAAAAAAAAAAAAAAAAAAAAAAAAAAAAACCGAAAGAAAGAAGAAAGAAAGAAAGAGAAGAAAACACTCCAGGTCCCCAGGTGCTCTCACCCCCAAAAATTCCCCAGTGCTGCTCTCCATCCTGTCCATCAAACATCCTCGTGGTGCCTCTTTCCCCAACACAGTACCTTGGTGAATGATGATGCCATGTGCCTGCCGGCTTCCTGCTGATGGACTTCAGAAAGATACCATTGGCAGCATGTAATTTTTGGGGAAAAAAACCCCATTTTTGGTCAACATTTTGATTCTCGGACATCAACACAGTGACTGATGTATCAAAGCAGTTAATGGCTGGATGAATGTATGCTAATAGCAGAGATAAATGGCAATACATTAAAAAACGACGGATTTCACACAAAAGTTCTTCATTTCCAGTGCTGGAAGGGAAAGTCATGGGCCAAGCCTGGTCAGTGGGGGTTGCAGGATTGCCCCACAATGAGAAAATTGAACAAGCTCTCACAGCAGGTAGGGGTAGGGAAATGATTTAGGAGGAATACTGCCCTGTGGCTTAGACTTGAATGCCTCCTGATGCACTGATGGGTGAAAATTCAAGTTTTTAGAAACAAAATCCCCAATTATCTGTGTTTTTCTTTTATTTTTTCTTCTTTCATTACATCCCAAGAAAAAATTCTGTGGGAAGTGAGAAGCTGCAGGGGCCAGAGTGGCAGTCTGGATCACTGGTGGCAGGATCGCTGGCACTCCAGCCCATTAGGTTGCTGTCCCTGCTACAGGACTTTTCTGTTCTTAAAAAAAAAAGAAAGAAAGAAAACAAGACAAAACTGTTTTTCAGGCCTTCTCCCAGAAGACTGACACTCAGCCTGAGTGCACTGTGAGAGGTGTTATATCCCCTTCTCCTCCACTCCTTGAGATTTCAGGGAGCAGAAAAAACAAAGAGCAATGGGCACAGCCCTGAGCCTTGTAATACTGATGGGCTTTGCCGTCTTAATGAAGTTCATCTGCTCATTAATACTATCAAACCACATTGCTACTAACGAAGCTGACCCAACGCAAGGCGCCGTCACTGTGCGAAGCTTCTGGGCTTGAGTAAGTGAAGCAAAAGTTAATTTTTCCAGACAATTCTAGTGAACTCAGCAATCATTTTGCTGCTCTCTAGGTAGACAGGAAAACTGAAGCTCCTGTTTCCAGCTCCTCTTGCTCCAAGTGCAGAATGAAAACTGGATCAGCAGACAACCAGACAAAAATTCAGATAGTATTGAACTGCAGCATCACGACTCTCACCCCCTTGCAATGCATTTTCTGCTGAAAATTCCTGCCCTTTAAATTTTGCAGCAAAAGCTTCCTCCCCATCGCAGACAGACCAATACATTCATAAGGCACCCAAGAACATACTGCACATCCAAGGAGGTCAGGGTGAAATCTCTCTTCTCCACAGGCCACCAGAAACGCAACGTTTTGCTCAGAAAAATGGGTTTGAGCTGCTGAGTTCAGGCCCAGCCCGCCTGGTCCGGCGTCCGTGTGCGCCATCCTTGTGGCATAAATTCTCTTGTCATCAAAGGAATAAATTGAACAGTGAGAAGAAACCAGGATGGGCTGACAGTATCATGCCTTCCTCGGCTTCTGCAGGCAGGATGTGGCAGCCTTCACCCTCGCTAGGCTTCACTAGAAAAAGCACCTGGAGGGATTTCCTAAGTCAAAGTGTTGCTGGATCAGCAAGTAAGGAGCCCACCGTGTTTTCATGATTCAGGCGTTGCCCCGAATCAGCCTCTCACCCTCTGGGTGGCACCTCCCCACCGTCCCCCACAGCTGTCCTCTCCCTCAGGATGCTCCAGCACAGAGCCATGAGGGGTTCTTGGAGCAAGCTGGGGATCCCCGGGCACAGTCTGCCTCTCTGAAGATGTCACCATCCCTCGATGGCACTGTGCCACTTACACTGAGCGTGGGACAGTGCTGACACTGAGTGCTGCTCCTGCACACTGCACACCTAGGAACGTTGGATAGCATATTCAGCTAGTTAGAAGCCAGGCTCAAAACTTCTATTTTTGGCTTTTCCTATTTTTCCCTCTTCTTTTTTTCCATTTTTTTTTTTTTTTTTTTTTTTTTGCTATACGCTGCTTGTCTTCTCTTTACCAGTCTCCAAAGAACATCAAACCTTCATTTCTCCCTTGCCCTGTACATTATTAGGCCCAGCTATAACAGGCCTGGATTTAAATGTATAATTACAACCATGACAGTAATAACAATAAAGCACTCCTTCAATGGAAAAAAAAAAATTATTACAAAAAAAAGTTAAATGATTATAGTGGCTGAGGAATAACGGCGACTTGAACAGCAAGAGCCACAGAATCCCCTGTTTTTAGAGCCCCCAGCTCAAAGGACACATTTCTCAATCCACCGAGGAGGTTACTGGCAAGATGACGGTGGCTATGTAACTTCTGCAGTGGCTTTAGGACTCCTTTAAAACACTCCTTCTGCTTCGGCATCTTCACATAAACCGTCACCCAGCTCGAGGGAAGGCGCTGCTCTCCCGTCCCCGAGCTGCTCACAACTGTCCGTCCAACAATACAATAAGATAAGGAGAAATTACGAATGCTCGAGGGAAGGAAAAGCCAGTGCAAATAAGAAAGTCGTCCCGCTCTCCAATCTGCCTCTGAAGGGGTGGTGGGTAGGTGGGGGAACACACAGAAAGTTGAAAACAAGAGAAGGAGGGGGGGGACCTAATGCAAGCCCCGCTTGACAAAAGCCATCAATTATGAGCGTCTGGTGTAGTGTGTGCCTGGCTTTGTCCTCCCGAGACATCTGCTGCCTGCTGTCTCCTGCCAGTTGGCCAGGGCAAGGCAGGAGGACGGCGTGAAAACAATACTAGCCCCCACTTAGATTATTTTTTTTTTTCCCTCCTTTTCCAAATTCTCTGTCTTCTTTCGAAAGCCAAACAATAACCCGGCGGGATGCGCTGCTGCTGCTTGAGCAATGAGTTCAGAAAAAGAAACCCCTAAAACAAAACCACGGCAGGGAGGAGGGGTGGCACTTGGCGACACGGCTGAAAAAGAAACATGCTGCTCCCTCCCCACCCCACGAACGTATTCTCAAGCATGCTGGGGTTTGGTCTGCTGGGGGATTTAAATCAGAAAAGCTCTTGCTGGGTCCCGTCAAGGCGCATGTCTTCTTCTCGTCCCTTACCACCCCACCTTGCCCTGCCCCTCAAGCCGTCAGTTTTTGGATGGTCTTGTTGTAGTACTGAGTGATGGTGGGCGTCAGGGGGTTCCAGTTGTTGGCGTGCAGCTCGATGACCTCCAGCAGCAGGGACCTGGTCAGCATGGACTCGGAGGGACACAGCATCTTGTCGCGTGCTATCGCCAGCAGCTCTGTCATCATCTCGGGCAGCTGCTCCTCCAGCAGCCGGCCAGTGCTCTGCAGCTGTCGGGAGAAGAAGGGGTCAACCATGGATTACTGATCCTTCTAGCTTGAGACAGTCTAGGATTCTATCATTCTGTGATGTCAAAACACCCCTCCGGCTTTTTACAGACGCCTCCCATCCCTTCGGTCCTGCCCTGCTTGGTGCAGGCAAGGTTAAAGGCGTTGTGGCTTTTGAAAACCAAAACCACCCAGCAGCAGGCTCCAAGAGCTGAACACGAAGGGCGAGGTTTTCAAAAGCATCCGCACCAAGCTGCTGGAGGAGTGAATGGTTCAGCTCCCACTGACTTCAAAGGTAGCAGCGACGGACTGCTTTTGAAAAAAAAAAAAAAAAAATCCCACCTAAAAATCATGCTATTGTCAAAACAAAGTGCAGGCTGTGATGTGGTATTCCTGCCTTCTACCTGGCCCTTCATTTACTCGCTGATTCAGAGCTCCCAGTGACTCCCAGTCATTAGTTGGAATAAGCAGAACGCTCCTGTGTGCATAACAAATCCTGCCCTGCCGAGATCTGCATTTATACCTGTCGCGCTGCTTTGCTGAAGAGAGCCAAGGGCTTTTTCTAAAACAATTACTCTTTGGAGAGCCTCCATCAAGCAGCACAAGTCCTAGGTAGCTCCACAGAGAAGGTCCAAGTTTGGGGTGGACAGTGAGGAGTCCATAGGAGGCTCCCCAAAGCAGAGCTCCCTTGCCTTAAAAATCAAATCCGCGTCATCTGCTTTGCTGTATTTTAACTATTCAGGCTGTAACTTCAACAGCTCTCTGCAAGAAAAGCATCTGTCCCCATGGGCCCATTACTTCCCAAAAAAAGTAACCAATAAAACTCTGTTGCATTTCACAGAATCATAGAATCAATTAGGTTGGAAGAGCCCTTCAAGGCCACTGAGTCTAACTTGAGACTGATCACCTTGTCAAACAGACCAGAGCACTGAGTGCCATGTCCAGTCATTTGCTTCTCTGCAAAACTGCTGCTGAGCACAGCGAGTGACAGGGTAGCTTTTGCTCCAATACTTTTGCTCCAAGCTGTTTCTGTGCTTAAAAATTTAATGGGAGGGTGAGATTTGAAGGAACCAGGATGATGTAATTTTGTGACGGGACCCCAGCTACCAAACTTCCTGCATCCATTTACATGCATCAGCAGCCCAATGAGAGTCTCAAGGGCCATCTCTTATCTCACAGTGGTCTTCTGCCTAAACTATTCTTCTGAGACCCCACCTGGGGTCCTGAATCCAGCTCTGTGGTCCTCCAGGAAGAACACAGACCTGCTGGAGCCTGTCCAGAGGAAGCCACGGAGATGCTCCAGGGCTGGAGCCCCTCTGCTCTGGAGCCAGGCTGGCACAGCTGGGGCTGCTCCCCTGCACAAGAGAAGGCTCCAGGGAGAGCTCAGAGCCCCTGGCAGGGCCTCAAGGGGCTCCAGGAGAGCTGCACAGGGACTGGGGACAAGGCATGCAGGGACAGGACACAGGCAATGGCTTCCAGTGCCAGAGGGCAGGGTTGGATGGGATATTGGGAAGGAATTGCTGCCTGGGAGGGTGGGCAGGCCCTGGCACAGGGTGCCCAGAGCAGCTGGGGCTGCCCCTGGATCCCTGGAGTGTCCAAGGCCAGGTTGGACAGGGCTTGGAGCAGCCTGGGACAGTGGAAGGTGTTCATGATCATTGCAGACCATGGGCTTGATCATTCCAAAATGCACAGAGGCCACACAGCTGTTGGGTCTGGAAGCATCCAACAGCTGCTTGACACATGCATGGGCAAGGATGGAAGGACCAAAGCAATGAGGATCAGGGTAGATGTAGAGGTGCTTCCCTACCTCCATGGAGCAGCAAAGCACGGCATCTTCCTTCACATCCTGAGATTGCAACAACTGCAAAAGAGAGAAGAGACAAGCAGTGAGAAATGCATGATCTTCTTCCTCCTCCTCCTCCCTTACAACTTTCCTTCTGTGTCTTTGTCCAGCTTGGCATTTGACACTTCCAGGAGGAAAAGGACACAGAATCAGTAGGAGAGGAGAAAACAGGTTGTCCACACAAAAATTTAGAGTAAGCAGAGACAAAACATGGGGTAAAATTTAGATTAGCAACTTTCATAATAAATTTTGGTTAGTTTACATTGCTTTTTTAATCCCATGGCAGGCAGTGAGAAACATTTTACACACACAGGGAATAAATGCAGCCATTAGTCAACAACACTGGAGCAGCACAGGCCTAGGAGTGGTTGTTTGGAAAGGAAGGGCTCTGCCACACATCCCTGAAACCCTCCATCCCTGTGGGGACACTTCTAACAGCCACAAAACTGCACGAGTTACATCCAATTCACTGTAATTAATACAGCTCCTTCTAGGCTGATTACACAGTGGTGCAAGGGCAAGGGGTGCCAGTGAAACTACAGTCTCAGGTGCGCCAACCCCAACCCTGCTCTGCTCTCATGTTGCTGGACACGGCACAGGAGGGTGCTGGAAGATACCCATCTCTCTTGGTTCAGACTCAGGGTGTGCAACAAGGGTTAACAGCTCCCCACAATGGCAAAGTAGTAGCTCAGCATGTGTCACCCCACAAACACTGAAACCATGAGCAAGGATCCTCAAAACAGGACCAAAAACATGTATTCTTCTTTGTTCCCATATTTATGACAATTACAGGTACTGGAAACACTTGAAGCTATAGCCACTTTCATCCCATCACTTTGGGAGGAACAGGCCCTGATGCCCCTGAGCTAATCCCTGTGTGCCGTAACAACTGAGCAAAAGGAGAAAAAAATGGGAAAACTGGTTTCACTATTCTCTGAACTCCATTATAGAGAAGCAGACTTTTAAAAAGCAGTTGAACTGATAAAAACTGTCCATATAAAAATTGCTCACTGTAACTCAAGGTTACCCCAAAGTTACATGCGTTAGTTAAAATCAGTATTGTGACTCCAGGCCTTATCATCTCTCCTTCCCACTCCTGTTTTTCCATGTTTCCTCTTCTCTACAAATAAATGTCCATTTACCAGCTCTACGCTGTTTGGAAAATAAGGGAAAGAAGAGGTAACACAAGGAAATTATCACTCCTCTCTGAGTTTTGTCTTCTGTTTTCGACAGACAGCAGATTGTTCTCTTTGAAGATGGTGTTCACAGCATCTCAATGAGCACGTTGTCTGTTGGTTTTATCTCCTGTTAGCCACGGTTTTCAAATCATACAACTTTATTTTTCCTGCCCCGCTCCCCTCCAGTTTATCTTTCTGCTAAGTTGTTTGGAAAATGTTGGTTAAGCCCAAGCCATGTGCTCTAAATTCTCACAAACAGTTCAGATTCTTCACAAGAAAACATGAGATTATTTTAAACCCAACACCAACAATGAAAAAAAATATCACTTAGGGAAAAACATAAACAGGCAGTAGTCCAGATATTCCCTCCTGGGGTATTTAGCTCATGAGCATGGCATGAAGCAGGGCTGCAAATAAAGTAACAGACAACACCTTTTAACAGCACCTTTCTTATCTTTGGTATTCTTTAGTAAAGAGCATAACTAAAACTAAAGCATGAAAGTAGAGTTAGGATTGACTCCAGCCCTTCCTCTGCCATGGTCTCCTCAGTGATCCTGCTCCCTGCCCAGGATATGTGGTCACAGGAAGGCTGCAACTTCACTTGCCCCAGCTTCCCACACACAGGGTTGGGACATGCTTCCCTACCTCAAAAGGTATTTGTGAGGATGAACATGTCCCTGTGAAATGCTCAGATACCTGGCTAATGAGGAACAGTCTCACCTACCTATGATGAAACAGGGAACACATTCTACCCAAGCCCTGGGCAGGGAGCCTCCAACTTGAACCTGTCCTCATGGACACCATCTGGTGTGACTTGGCAGTATCCACCAGCTCCATCGCCCCAGAGGCACCCTGTGCTGCACCATCCATCCATCCATCCATCCATCCATCCATCCATCCATCCATCCATCCATCCATCCAGTCAGCCAGCCAAGGCACCACGTGCCCCACCTTGTTGACCCAAGTACCACATGCTCCACTGCTCCATCAGGGTGCCAAGAGATACCAGTTTGAAGCACTACAGGTGAGCCTCTGTAGGCTGGGGAGGCCCACAGCCTGCCCACCAAGCCCAGGAATATCCCTGTGCAGGAGGGGACAGCCCAGCAGAGAGAACCAGAGTCCAAATCCATGGCCACAGATGGCTGCCAGCCACTTGCATCAGTGCAAGGGACTGGAGCCTGGAGGATCAGACAAAGTCACTGTTTCTCTGCATGTTGCTGGTCATGTTTGTAGCATGCTTGGGTGCAGGCACTATCTGCTTCTGACTCCTGCATGACAGGAAGAGATCAGGGAGCCTGGCATGGGCAGTGAACCTTGCTGACTGCAAGGACTCTGCTGCCTGGGGTCCCACCATGGATGTCCTCACCCATCAATGACAACTTGCATGTATTTCTCAAAGGGTATTTCATCCCCACTGATGGTGCCCCATGTGAGCACCAGGCACTCAAAGCACTGGGGTAGTTCCTTCAGCTAGAGCACAGTGTTTCCAAAGCTCTGTGACCCCTGAGTCAGACCTGACCAGGGCTGCAGGAAAAAAACAGTGAAAATGTTTTGAGAGCTCCAGGGAAATCACAGTCCTAAAGTCCCGGCACTCGTGTGACCACCCAGCCAACTGCATTCCCTGTTTGCAATCTAATTCATATTTACTTAAAATATTTTAAGGTAAACACTCTATACCCATTAAATTAGCACTCCCACATTGGAATTATTATTTATTTAACTATTTATAGCTGCTCCTCCCTGCTGTGTGCCTCTGCCCAACTCCCACTATGGGCACCATCCCATCCCTCTCCACCGAGTTCCCACAGGGTTCAAACCAGCTGGTGGACGTGGACGAGGGATCTGAAAGAGCAGCATGAGGCAGACAACAGGGCAGGTGAGCTGGGACTCACGCGCTCCTCAGTTTAACCTGTAATCATCCCCCCGAGGCTGGGGCTGTCTGCGAGAAAAACTTCCCTTTGCTCTCCAGCCGGTTTCCCCTGTATCGGGCGAAGCCGGGCAATGAAAGCAGCAGTTCCTGCTGGAAAGCAGACAAAGAGTCTGCCTGATTTCCTAAGAGAGGAGGCTGCATGCCAGAATCTGCCCGGCCAGTCATATAATACCCAGCCTCAGTTGCGAAAGGCTTCTCACTTTTGTTTCTGGTGCTGGACTCGCTGCCTTGCAGACGGGTGTGAGATATCGTGTGCCTTCTTGTTCAAATTTCCATGTCACTCCAACACACGAGCACTGGGCAAGGTCCTGGGCAGTCAGTGTGCCTGGGTGGGCCCCAGGTGCCAGGTATTTGCATAAGCAACCCAAAGTAAGCTTTAGGGTCTGCTCCTGGGAGTGCTGCGTGTTGTGGCGACTTGCAGTGCCTTGCAAGGTGGCCCTGAGCATAACTGGTATTCATGGCGTGCTATTGGGACCCATCTCCTCTGGTCTCCATGGCCCCAGAACCTTCTTCTGACATCTCTGCAGAGATAAGCCACATGGGGTGGACATGCAGCCGTGCCTGAAGGACCAAAGGAGCCCCAAAAGCGCAGCTGTGCCTCACCACGGACAGAGCCAGCCTGGTCCCCCGAACAGCAATGGATACATGTGTGTGGAGTGCAGAGCACCAAGAGCAAACCAAAAAGTGAAGACAATGGGGCTCACCCCAAACATTTGGGTTTATTATCTGCTTTCTCAGATCACCTGGCCTGCTGAGAAGCTGAAGTGCTTACCTGGTATTCTCAGGGGCGCGCACACCACGAGGAGGACAGGAGAACCCGCCCCACCACCCCTTATCACCAAACCACACAGGTTTAATTGTGTTCTTCAGCAATTCTCCCCAGGAGATGGGGTGGGAGCAGCCCAACGCACACATCACCCTTTCCAGATGCAATGATACCTCTCCTGCAAGGCGCAGTGCTAATTACTGTGTACAATATCGCTTGCAAAACGACACATAAGCAATGCCGGCCACTAACTACCCCTTAGCATGCAGTGTTTTATGACGCTTCGGTGATGACTCCAGTGTGAAAGCGCAAGAAACCTGGAAAATATCCACCCAGAGCCACGGAGAGGCTGGGGTGAGACCCAGGGAAAGCTGGGCTGACCGCAGTCCACACGCCGCTCGCCCTGGCTCCCCGACGGGCATCTCGGGTTCACGCAACACGCACGGACACCCAGGCAGCCTCGGGCCTGAGGCTGCCCACAGGTATGCTTTTCATCCACACCTGGGTCAGGAGGAGGTGCCTCCCAGTGTTCCCCCCTCCCAGGGACTGTGGAGCATGACCTCAGGGGAACCAGAATGCTGCAAATGCATCACCCTGGTGCAGCAATCGGCTCACTGGTGTGGAGCAAGGCTCTGGGGGAAAACAGAGACACATTTCCATGAGGAAGTGGAAGATCAGTTATTTGTGCTGGAGCTTAAGCAGGGTGGACATACTGAACTGGAAGTGTGGGGGAGATGCCCTGCTTTTAACCAGAAAGGGACTTGGGAAGGGCCACGATGGCCTTGGTGCTCTGAGAGATGGATCTGTTCCAGCCCTGTGGTCGGGATCATCACAGAGACTCCATCATGAAGGGAGCTTACATCTCTCTTATAACAAAGATAAGGACTAAGTTTTTAGTAGGGACTGTAGTGACAGGATAAGGAATGATAGTTTTTATCTATAAAAGGGAAGATTCAGACTAAATAGATGGAAGAACTTGTTTACAATGGGAGTGCTGAGACCCTGGCACAGGAGTGAGGAAGTCAGATGAGACTGACTTTCTCTGGAGAGGAAACAAGTGAGCACATGGAAACAGATTTCTAGAAGCTCACAGGCATAAGTGAAATCTTTTCTGCTCCCCCATTTGATGCTGAGGTTGCCCAAACACAAAGTTTTGGAGAAAACCTTTCCCCTCATGGAGCTGCCTGTGCTGATCTCTGCACAAAGCACAGGCTCTGCCACGCTCCAAAACGTGATTTGTTGGGACTTAAAAACACAGCTCAGCTAGGAGAGGCAGTCTGTGCCCAGCTGTTTCCACTAGCAAAGGTGTTTCTCTCCCCACTCCCTTCTGCTCACACCTCTCAGGGGATCTGGGAAGCCTTCAAGGCTACAGAATATGCACAAGGGGCCACCAGATCGTGTGTCTCATGGAGGGAACCCTCTTCCCAATTGCCTGACTGGGATGTTGCGGTCTCTGTCTGGGTGAGAATGTCTGACATCAGCTCCTGATGCTCCATCGTGAAGAGACCACCAGCACATGCTGATCCCACAAACAGCTGCCCAGACAAAGTGGCCCAGGGGGCAAAGAGCTCTGTGCTGAACTGCTTGTCGCTGCATGGCTGCATCAGAGTCATGTCCACAGCAGACACTTTAACATACTTTGGAGAACCTAAATGGGTTTTCATGGCACCAATTCCTTTTACATTGATGTGCTCCTTTCAGCTCAGGAGGAGACTTCTGTTCTCTTATTACGCAACCAGGACTCCCTGGGAGGATGGTAAGAAGAGATTAGTTTGTTTATTGCGTTGAGTAAACCAAAATGTTGGTTATCCTCCTTGTCAGGCTCCTGAGGAACTCAGAGATACTTAACAACAAATTGAATTAAGGTCAGAGGAACAAAATCCTGTACCCAGTCGTGGGAAACTCCTCCTACTCCTTTCCACTGCAAGACAAGGGAAACCATGAAACACGACACTCTCTCTCTCCCCGGATCTGGAATGGTAGAAGAAATTCCTGCGAAGATGGAAACCATTAAGAGGCAATTACTGGAGACAATGATGAAGAAAATTTGGTCACTCATCAACCCAGACGCTGCAATCCAACAGTAGCCTGGTGGTTACACATCCCCTGGCTGGAGGTGGACCTCCAGGACCTGAAGGTGAGCAGGACAGACAACCAGAGCCACCCAGTCTGGGTGCACAGGGAGTTCAAGCCACCCAGACGACTGGCTTCATCCTGCCCGTCCGAAGACATAATAACCCTGGGAGAGGAGGATGTGATCTCATCCCAAGGGTCCCGGGGAAACACAAAACATGGAAAGAAACAGTGGCGAGACCATGGTGCTTGATTGCAGCGGGCTCCACCCTGGCTGGCCGGAGGCTCTGCGCTTTCCTGGCTCTGCAGAGGCAGCGAGCGCGCAGCGGCAGACGCAAATAGTTGTGTTTACATCCCATTGAAAGGGTTTTTGGGAACTAACAATGCCTGGTACGGAGGGCGAGGGAGAAAAACAAAGGCACGCGAGGAGGAGGGACCATCCTGTGAGATGGTATCTGACTTCACTTCTTTATCTGCACAAATTGCTTCCTCTGCCTTCTCCACGGGTCCCAGAGAAACGAGGGTGGCATTTTCTCTATTTAAGATACAACATCACTGTTTTAGTGCTGGGACTAAATGAGTCCTGTGGCTTTCCAAGAATATGTTCCTGCACATAAAATACACACCAGGGCAGATGGGCTTATAGGCACTGGGCAGCCCTCTTCAGTTTGGCCTGTCCTCAGCTGCTCCCAAGTAACACCTGACCTCCTCCACCTTAACTATGCCCTCTGATCAAAATGACCAGGATTAAAGGAAATCTGTTGTTTCCCAAACAATGTGCATCCATAGGAGTGTTTCTGCCAGCACAGCTATGGGGGTCTGGGGGTGTGGGAGCTTTTTGGATGGTTAATTATTTAGTATGTATGGCAGGCACAGAGGTTACAGGCACATCCACCCCTGCCCTGTGTGATCCTACAGACAGGCACTCACCCTTGCTCTTTGTAGATTCTGCTCCTGCACTCTGCCTCCTGCCATGGCTTGGAAGTCCATATCCCCTTTACACCCACATGCCCCACTTGCTCCAAATCTCAGACCTTCCTCCCAGATCTTCCGTGCCTTCAACCCACATCTCCTGGACTCCCAAGACAATTCCCTACTTGTTCTCCTCATTTCTCCTTCCTCCTGGTATCCCTGACCCTTAGTCCCTCTTCTTCACTCCTTCCCTGAAATCCCTTCCCTCCCATGCCCACAGTTCTCATTCCTCCTTCATCCTTTCCCCAGACAAAACACCTCTCAGTCTGCCCCAGTCCCACAGGACTGGAGACCAAATCTTTGATTTTTTGCAGAACCAGACAGGGGGGACCAGAAGGCGACTTCTGTGAGGATGTAAGGCCCCTTCTTCATTATTTTCTCTATTCAGATCTGGCCTCCTGGAGCTTTCTGAGTGGAAGTGTGGTGTGGGATCAAGATCCAACCCCCTAGGTGCCTTTGCTCATTTGATAAAGCAAAAATTCAGTTTCATTCTCTGACTCGGCGAGTAATACAAAAAATCCTAGCATCTCATTACACTGTCAAACACTCTTTTTTCGACTCAGAAGGCTGATGCTTTTTAAAAAGTGAGAGTGATTAACAAAACCCAACACAACCCACGTTAAAAGATACAATTTTCTTTTCCAAGGAGCACCACCCTCCTCGCTCATCCGACTGCAGCCAGGAAGGTTTTCCTTTTTCTTCCTCTGAAGGAGACAGTGAAAAGGCAGTGCCCTCTTGAAGTTCAGACATTAATTACCGTGTTAGAATATTTTGCTAAATTACGCAGCATGGCCCCAGGAGATAACAGGCACTAAGAGAAGGGAGGGGAGTGGATACCCGTCTACACGCTGCACCGCAGACTCAGACGTGGGGGGAAGGCAATTAGACAGGGAGTATTTATCCTCCCTGCACCACCACCCCGAGGCTTTCAGTTAGCAGCGTGTACCAAGGCAGGGAAGCCATGGGAGCGTGCCAAGATTTTAAACGATGCTGAAATGGGACTGTCTCTGCCAACCAGACTGGAGGTAGGAGACAACTCCTGCAGAGAAGCAACTGTCCTGCCTGCTGCCAGCCTGCTGGGTCTGATCCCTGCTGATTCACAGCGCCTGGGAGCTGCCCTCAGTCCCCAGGGTTGGTATTAAGACCCTAAAATCATCTGTCTTGGGTCAGGCCAATGACTGCATCCCTCTTAAAGGGATACCCCTGGGGTATACAGCCAGCCTCAGAAGCAATAAACCCCCCAAGCTGAAGGGATCTCCACGAATTGGTCCTGCAGCCTCCTGCACAAAGGAGTTTTGCAGCTTAGTTATTCTTTCTGTGGTGATCCTGGGGTTTGCTCTGAACCTGCCCCAACAGCCCTGTCCAAGGCAGCTCCCTGTCACCCCTGATATCCAGTCCCTTTGTATCCAAGCCAGGACAACTAGGTGGGTAAAAAAACAGGTTGGATGGTTGGGCTCAGGGGATTGTAGCCATTGGGTTCCAACCCAAATCTGCCTGAAGGCCAGGGATGTTAACTACCAAGCTGTTATCCCAGGACCTGCCCTATTTAGCATCCTTATCTGTGACCTGAAGGAGGTGAGGAGCACAATCTCACGAAGTTTGGAAGTTGACAGCAAGTTTGAGATGTACTGAAATGTATTCAAGGAGCTGCCAATGAGAGGGACCTCAGTGAGGTGAAGCAAAATGTTAAGAGGAAACCTGAAACTTTCAACAAAAGATCATTCCTGTGCAGGAGAAGAGCACAGTGACATGGGTAAGGAGTGGGACAGAGTTATTATGGGGTGTGAGAGGCGGCAGAACCCTCCCTGTGCTGCCTGTCCTTGTGGGATACCAGCTGGTGAGGTGCCTCGAGGGACCACAGTGGCTTTATTGCCACATGGCATCACCCTGAGCCTGAGTCTCTTGAGCCAGTTTTTCCACCTCCCTGCTCTGCTGCCATAGACAACTGCTCAGGTTACCTGGCTGCTAAAGGGCATTGTAAGAACACACAAATACATCCAAAGCAGCACTTGGGACCAACCACCTGAGCTGCTCTTGGCAGGGGGCTGGCAGGAAGGTGGTAGCTCCCAGCCCCAGGGCACCTCCTGGGCTGGTGTCCCAACAACATCCACTGAGGATGAGAGACACCAGAGGAGGAAAACCTCCTGGATCACACTGGCTGTGATCCCTTCTTCCCTGCAGACCTCAGATGTCACCTAGAACTGGGCTGGGCCCCTCGGGATCCAGTCCTAATGTCTCCCCATCCCCAGCAGCACCAGGGGATGAAACTGGGAGGGCACTGAGCTGGGATGGGCCATGGCCACCCTGCTGACTCACACACTGACATGGGAGCACAGAGCTGGATGAGGGACAGCCAGCTCCAACCACGCTTGAGGAAGAGCAGGGAAGGCAAAAGTGGTGACAATCAGTGAACAATAGATGGTAAATAATATTATCTCTACATCTTCGGTGCCACAGCCAACATTTGCTGCTCCCTTGCCTTAACCATCCATTTTCTTCATTTTGCTGACTCTGCCAAAGGCCACAGAAAAGAAGTAGTATGGCCAGGCTGCAAGAACCAAAGTCCCTTGGTTCTTCTCTTGGTTTCAGTTGTTTTGGGGGACATGCAACATGAAGCATTCTTGGAGCATGGCTCAGCATGGCCCTTGGTGTATGGACATGGGGCAGAGGCTTTGGAGCAGGAAAGATGTTAGCATGTTCACTTCTCACCATCCTGGAAGGAGCTGTTCAGGAACAAATTTTGAGTGGTTTTGTGAAATAAAGTGAGGCCAGAGACAAGAGGGCTTATAGGGCTGGAAGGAGAGAGTGGGATATCACTCTTGCTTAAGACCACCATGCACAGGAAACAATTCCTAATACTGCTAAAAGGCTCATGGAAGAATGTGATCCTCCACAATGCCACCACTGGTCCCAAGTGAGAACAGCCAGGTCTAGAAGCAGGCAAAGGTCGAACCCACAGTGCTCTGACTGCAGCACAACCATCCCTGGGGAAAGCCTTTATCCCAGGAACAATGCCCTCTTCCAGCTCGCCCTCGATTCCCCGAAGCTCTGAGGGAAGAATAGGAGGAAAGTGCTTTTATTTCTATTTAACATCTCTGCTTTGTTATTCTTTTCCCAGGCTTCCCAGATCTAAGGGCTGCAATAGACCTCGTGTTCTCATCTGCACAGGGTTCTCCTCCTTTCCCCAGCTGTCTACAGGTCTGATCTTTGGGCCGACCTTGGGTATCCATTACCCTTCTCCAGCCTAAAATATGCACTGTTCCAAGCAGAAAAACATGTTTTTGTCCAAACCACCATCCAAACACACTGTGCTCCATTAAACCATTTTAATGAGAGCTGGACCCACCTTTTACTTCCCTTGGCAAACCCTGTCTTTGCCTAAAATCCCAGTGCTGACCTCACCAGACCTCACTGTGAGGACTCAGCCAGCACAAACCTCACCCCAAAACCCTCAAAACAGTCATGGAAATGAAAATTTTTTATTTGTTAGGGATTCTGCTCCTGGGAAACGCATCACAGTGTTGGATGTGTTGGCAGACCCTTCCTCCCCCACTCACTTCAAGCTCAGGTGATGGAGGAGGATGCAGCAGAGCCCTCTGGCATGGGGATTTGGTAGGGACTGTACTTAAGCCAAGGGGCACAGCCACTCCTTTGGTTCCCAAAAGGCAGCCTGGGTGAGGTGGTGGCTCTGACCCTAATTTCCTTTGCCATGATTAAACACCCACTGCCTTGTTTGACATGAGGGCCTGCCTGCTTCCCTGAGTACAGCGACGGGCGTCGGGTCAATCAGCCAACAAACCCAGCATTTATCACTCCAGCCTCACCTGAAATGGTCGTTGTTTTTTTTCTTTCTTCCCAGCCCACAATGCCAACCCATCCACACTGCTCAATAAACAGCACTGGCATTGTCACTCGATGCTCCAGCCATGTCACCAGCTCCTCCCCACCCAGCACTGATGTCCTCACGGCCACCCTCACTCCCTCCCACACAGCTAATGATGGTGTGTATAAGTTTTTATTTTATCTGGGGGGAAAGGAGCTGGAGAGAGGAAGCTTTGCAGGGGGAAGGGAAGAGACATTCCTGCCTCAGTCATCAGGCAATTTTCCCTTCCTCTTGCTCACTGCCTTGCTGACCTTTGGCTGAGTCTGCCAGAGCTATCAAGGAAAAGGGAAAAAGGAAAAAAAAATAAAAAGAGAAACTAAAAAGCAAGCAAGCTGAAAGGACAGGCAGAGGGAAAGATGTTATCTTGCCTCTGCTAATGATTTATGGTCTAAGGATGGGTGGATGAAGGCAGAAGGAGCTATGCAGGACTGTGGGCAGCACAGAGGGAGATTGCTGGGGAATACTCAATATGAAAGGAGTTGGGGTGAGGGGCTGAGACTCTACTAGGGGATATTCTGATCAGCAGAAGGGAAAAAAACCCCATGGTGAGTGTTACTACACCTTGTCCTGAGGCATGTGGGAGTCCCAAACTTCACAGGCCATGGTGACACCCCCTTTTGTCATTGCCAGTGACAAAAAAAAGGGCAAAAGAATGAAAATCCATTCCAGAGCCATGGAAGAGGGATGGCTGAACCAAGGTCAAAGCAGTGTGGAGAGAGCAGTCACAGCACAACCATTTTGGGCACGGGAGACAGAAGAGTCAGGCTCACCCGTGTCACCTAAGCTAAGAGTCTTCTCAATCACAGACCAGCTTGGTTTGGAAGGGACCTAAAGATCATCTCGCTATTAAAGATCATCTAGTAAAGTCATCTGTGACAAACAACACCACAGGGACAGACCTGTCCTGCTAAGGAACAGAGATGTATTTTTAAGAGCAAATTTACGCATGACATCTCGATATAATTAGTGAATCTTTTTATGGAGCTGCCCTGTAGCAAAAAATATCCTTGATATAAGAAATTCACGTCCTTCTGCACACCTCTGGCTCACCACTGTGTCCCTACAGAGTAGAAAGGTGACAAGAGGGACAGTGACAGCATGGTGAGGGCAGACAGGAGTGGGCAGGGAAAAGCTCTGGCAGAATCAGGGCTGTGTTGTGTCACGATTACGATGGGAACCGGATGGGCACGGGGGCTTTGCTAGACGTCAAGATCTTCCCCAGAAGGTGACACATAGCTCCGTGGGCAGAGATTTTGGGGAAGTTTGGCTATTCTTAGCATCCCTCTCCCATCTCCTCCTCTGGGTATGTCTGCCTCATCACGGGGCCTGCACTCCTCACTGCTCCAGTCACCATCTGTGAGCTCTGCCCACAGTGCTACCACCCAGACAAAATGTTTATGGTGTGTTTGCATTCAGAGGAAACTTCCCATGCGTGTAAAAAAAGTCATCACCAGCACTTTCTTTATCCTTCCCTTGCCTGAGGTCTAGCGGAGAACTTATTTTACAGCGAGTTATTTATGGCCTGACAGAAGCACCACTGACAATCTGAGATTCACAGCTCCAACCCTGGGCAACGAGGCGGGTTTTTCTGAGAAAGTCTTCTACAGGCACCAGCAGGAGATAAAACCATCTTTAAAACAGGACGGAGGGAAGCCCTCTCCTCCTCTCAGCACTTGAGCTGTCTTTTCTTTACATACTCACTGCGGTTTCTGCCACCACTCTGAGCCATGGGGAGCTGGACAATGAGCTCATCAGGAGATCAGGTTCTGAAAAATCCCCAACCCTGGTGACCTGGCTGGGTTTCTGCTGCACTGGGCTGGGTCTAAGGACATTAGGGACTTCCTTTCTCTCCCTCCTTCCTCCCCTCAGTCTGTCTCATCTATTCAGGTGGCTTCACCTGCTTTAAGAAGCTGTTTAAGCTGCTTAGGTGGGGATTTTCACAACATTGGGATCTGCAAACTCCAGTGCTTGGTTTGCCATTTCAACTGTTGGTCCTTTCTAACCACTGGACAAAGGAAGTGCATGCTTTAATTGTTGTGCTTTAACAAGCAGAAAGGCAATATGCAGGAAGAGCCAAGCATGCCTGCAGATGTAGGTACTTTTGAAGTACGAAACATTGGCAGAGCAAACCTCTAGGAATAATAAAGCAAAGATGGAATCCCAGAATGGTTTGGGTTGGAAGGCCTTAAAGATCCTTCACCTAGTACTGACACTCTGCTGTGGGCGGGAACACCTTCCACAATCCCTGGTTTCTCCAAGCCCCATCCAGCCTGGCCTTGGGCACTTCCAGAGTTGGGGCAGCCACGGCCTTTCCACGGACCATGGGCATCTCCACAGAGCATTGCAACAGCTTGTCCCACTGGTGGGGAAGGACAAAGTGGGAAGGCATTTACCTCCCTGAGGCAGGTATAGATGGGGCAGACAAGGACTCGGAAGGGCTCCCCAGTGCTGCTCCTCATGGTGCCGAAGACCTCGCAGAGGAAGGTGATGAACCCCAGCCAGCGCTCCACGTCCCGCTGCTGCAGCTCCTCCCGCATGGAGAAATCCTTCTGCAAGAGGCACAGAGACAACAGAATGCATCAGCAACACTGCACCACCACGGCAGAGGCAACGGCTGCTGAGAGGGAGAATTAGGAGGAAACTGAAACTTGGGGTGGGGGGAGGACAGACAGACAGACAGACTGACTCTTTAGTAACAGTGGGGAGATTACTCAACGTGCACGGAGTGGCTGCAATTTCAACAGAGCAAAGCCACCAGAAAGCAGTAACTGCAGAAATATCACCAACTCCTGCAATAACGGCCAGAGCTTGCACCAGAGATGGTGTCTGTCCTCTGCGCCCCACTGTCCACCCTAACAGACACCGGGTCACTTTTCCATATGCACCACTGAGTTGGGTTTGGATGATCTGTTTTTTTTGGTGAGGAGGGAAGAAGCCAGCACCACCAGGACTGAATAAAAGCAGCAACAGAGAGGTTAAGTAAAACACAGAGGAAATGCTGGTGGCTATGCTGGGCTTGCTGGTCCAAATCGACCTGTCCAGCCCATTCATTCCAGTATCTTCAGCAGACCCAGTGTCTGGCCAGCAGCATCCTAATGGTCTGGCTGCTCTCTGGTGTCTCACAAAATAATGGCAGAGACTGGCTCCCTGCCCAACCAGAAGATCAGGGCAGCCTGGGCTTGGCATTAAAAGGTCACCCTGCGCCCGAGCTGATGGTTGCTATGACTAAGGATTATCCCAGTGACGTGATTTATGGATCAGCAACAGGAGGAAGCACACAGGGAGATAGCTGCCTCTCCATCAGACCTCCAGCTGAGGAGAAAGAAGGGATCTGAAAGGCAGGGTATGAAAAGGGATGTATGTGATGGAAGCACATGGCAAAGAACACAAGGCAACACAGAAAAGCAAATAAAAACCCTTCTAGAGGATGGCACAAGGGAGTGCATTGTGCTTGGAGTCAAGAAGGTTTTCCTGGGCTCTAAGAGATGCTGCAGAGGTTCTTGTATGACATCCCACGCAACTTTGCTTGTCTGTCTCCATAGTGACCTTTCCTTGGTACTAAAATTCAGTAGACACTAAGCAGGGGAATATTGAAGAAGAGGACAAGTTTGTTCTCCACACCGCGTGCTCCAGGTGCAGGTTGCACAACCTTTGAAATCCAGCAACTAAATAAATTACCTTCTATCTTTTTCATCTCTGTTTATTCCTACTGCCTGAGACAAAGGGCTTCACTGCTGCAAATACTCTGACCTGCAGCTGCTCTCTGCAAAGCTAGGGAGATATAAAAGCCACCACACCAAAGTTTGCTCTCTTGCCCTGGACAACATACAAGAGATCTTCCTTTTAGAACAAAGCTACGTGAAGCAGCTGCTAAAGAAAGCCAGGCAAAAGCACAATGATTATTTTCATGACACAACTGTATGCACAAAAGTTCCAAGGCAGGAGCTATTTATATGTTTCATTACAAAAGGAAAAATAAAATATGTATTTGCATATGCAGGAAAAAAGACTTGTAAAATAGCCGAGGCACTTATTAACCAAACAGTGATGACTAATTCCTCTCTACACCCATTTCCATAAGTCAGTTGCCCAACTGTGTCTGTGACTTCGAAGTCAACCTGCAGCCAAATCCTGTTGGGTCTCCCCAGACTCTCTGGGGGAGTTTGCAGAGTTCATCCTTTCATTAACCAGCCCTTCCCTGGGAAGTGATGGAGGATTTATTTGCCAGCTCAAGTTATCACCCCAAGGTTACCTGATTACTTGTTCTGGAGTTTTCAATTGAATTTTAATGAAAAAAAAAAAAAAAAAGAAAGAAAAAATAAGACATGATATCTGTCTGAATTAATGAGAAATTAAAAAGCCAGGCATCCCATGCCCCTCATCTGTCTCATCCACCCATATAGTGCACAGAAAGTTTCCTGTGAACTCTGGAGCTTTTCCTTAATTTCTCTCCACCTCCTGGCACTGTCTCCTGCATCTCATGCAGCATCCAAACCAGCTCTAGCCCCCAGCCCATCCTGCCTCAGAGCCTGGATGCCCTCCAGCACCTCCTGTCCTGCCTGGGCCTGGAAGCTCCACACTCATGTACCTGGGGAGCTGCGCTGTATTTTGGGATCCCTGGGGCATGCTATGAAATCCCTAGCAGTGTGGATAACTGCACAGGCTCTGCAGTCCCAGATCACTGGGAAAGAATAAAAACCACTGCAGGAAACTCTGCTCCTTCTCGCACCTGCTTCAAACATTCCCTGCTCTGCACCCTCGCAAGAAAGAAAAATGACTCTTCAATATTTTCTTTTAAAAAAGGTACTTTCTATAAAAAAAACCCAAACCATCAAACACACCAACTCCCTGGAAATTCCATAAACCAACCAGCAAACCAAACCAAACTCATGAGGCCTGGGATGGGAGCTGGGCAGGAAAGGATTCCACCACACATCACTCTCCTTTTTTCCCCCTGTGGCACCCGGTGAGTGATGCAGGGACATCAATGAACACTGCCCTACCTTTGCAGTTGGACAAGATCTCTGTAAAAGAAAGGATCAGTCACAGAAAAGCTTTTGCAGATTTTGAGGGACCCCCATGAAGGATGGGAGAGGGGGATGGAATGTGGGGTGGATGTTGAAGGCACCACGAGCATTTCCACAGCGGGAATAATTTTGCTCTTTTGCAGACTCAGGTTGGGCCAAACCTTACAAAAGAAGGGGAGTGATACTAATTCCTCTGACAAACTAGGAAGAGCATCTTGCCAGTGGGAGGAATTTCTTTGGACCATGCTTGCCTACAGGCCAGATTTGGGCTTGGCAGGAGCCTCCAGAGTAGCTGCACTTGGAGTGCCAGGGGTATCCTGAGAAACTCACCTGCCTCAGGCTGGTGTTACTCCACTGTCACAGCATGCAACAGGAAAGTGGTCCAGGGAGCTCTGTCCTTAAATTTGGCCTTCAGACTGCAGGTTTGACCTATACATGGTGTGCACTGAGTGCCACCCATGCAGAGGTGCCCCATTCTGCCTTGGGGAGTTTGAGGAAACCACTGCTGCCACCAAGGTTCAGCTGGGCTATTTGATTACTGACGTGACTCACCTGCTGCAGGTCAGCCATGCCCACAGCGGGCCCTGTGACCCTTTGAGAACACTGAGAGCAGCTCCAAAGGCTGTGCAACCCAAAGGGATGAGCCAGAGCCAGCTCATGGGAGAGGTGAGGAACTGTCGGGCAGAAACAATCCCCACGTCCTGTGTGCCTGGGGCACATCCGATGGAGCTGTGCCCTGACCCACAGACCTCCACACACCGATGACAAGCCTTGAGGGGGCTGAAAAGCTCTGGAACCAGACAGCCGGGTCACTGCCCTGCCCACTGAACTTTATTTGCTCTGGAAATGCCTCACAGAGTTATATAAAAATAACCTGTGGATTGGCTTGCCCCATGCTTAGGTGGTGATGTCAGGGCAGCAAGCAAATTATCTTTCATCAGTTTGGCTGTATTTTTAAACACGAATTGTATTACTAATTTGGGGGTGCTCTGGCCTGTAGATAATCTGGGTGTGTTTACTGGATGACCTTCCGTCAGTGCCTATAGTTTAAAATAAAATGTATTTATACCAGGTAGGGTTGGCCTCCCTTCTCTGCCTGGTTTGGGAGAAGAATTCACTGGGAAACCATGTGGCCAGTGGGAGGACGCCACAGGGACCTCTAAAGAGCTCTCATATAGGACAAGTTTGGGGCACAAATCTGAAGGTTGAGCATGTTCATCATTGTTGAGCCTCACCAAATCTCAAACTGTCTACCGAAACAACTGCACTAATTCAGGGTGGCCTGTGTTCTCACACGTCACAGAGATGGCCCAGGGCTCAGCAAAACCTCTGACGTCCACTGTTGGATCCTCTGTAAGCTTGGCTGAGGCTCCTGCCAGCAGTGGAAATTCAAAATGCCTTTTTCCTGGGGGTGCCCACTCTTGCAGCCAAGTGAAAGCCCACTCCTCATCCCAGTGTAGATGCAGTTCATGGAACACTGGTCTGTGACAGTGGACATGAGACTCTTCCAAGACTAGGACCAAGCCAGAAGAGCCACGAAGAAGAGCCACTCTGTGGGAGAGGAGGCAAATCCATCCTCTAACATTTTTTGGTGGGCAGCAGAGTCAAGTGGGATGAGAAGCAGCACTTTGCCATCGGATCTAAGCCCTCACTCCAGCTCAGACAGCTGCAGCCGAAAATTCTTCCCTTGGGAGTTCGCCGCACTTTTTTTAAGACACGTTCCAAATAACTTTTCCCCAGATCTTGGCCCACCAACCTATGGTTGACTCTGGTAGCAACAAGTTTGAGGGCAAAAGTTTAGTGAGGGATAAAAATGAGGGTTAATTTAAGCACTGCCACCTTCTGATGGGAAAAAAAAAAAGGCACATTTGGGCTTGTTGCTCTGTAAACACAGGGTTCTTCCTCTGGCAGCTCCGCTGTTTACTCAGTCATTGTCAAGGAGGCAGGAAATACTGAGTCAGAAATACTGCACAAAAAGAAATATATGATGCTTAGATATCCATGCTAAGAGCTATATAAAAAGCTGAGATAGGCTGTGCTAAATAGCTGATCTTACTGGCAATGTTCTGCGAAATGCTGGAGCCCTAAATGGCTCTTTGGAAAGGGCTGAGACAAATCCAGTAGGCTGGAGGAGGGAACTGGTGGGTAGAGGTTGGACAGCCTCTGTCCCTTATTGGAGAAGCACAGACTCTGCCTGCTCTCTTGCCAGACCTTCCTAGAAAGGGTTCCATAAATTACATTTTGCACAATTAACATCACTGCATTATTCCTTGCTCAGAATTTAAATACTATGTGTATTTAGGTCCTGGCTTGGGGGAGGTTCTGGTGTGCAGCTTTGCTTCCTGAGGATCATAAACCAGTGAGATGAGTGGTTTGGAGCACTGGTATTTGGAAGGAGCTCAGGAGGTGCTGGAGAACCCTGTGACAGCACCAGGGAGTGATCAAACCCCTCTGCCCATGGATTTGTGGGGTCTCACTGAGCTCCTCTGTACCACCCACAGCTTCACTGGGAAAGTCTCACTTTATGGACACCACTACAAAAACTCCTCTGCTGGAGGTGGGGGGAAATGAAACGTGACCATCAGCTCTTCCATGGGTTCTGCTCTTCCTCCAGCCACCTGCTCCTGGCCTCTCTGCCTGCACCCAAGGACAGAACCTCACTGAGATCCCCTCACACCAACCCTGCCCATTCTACTGCCAGCACAGAGACAAGGCAGAGCACAGTAAGGTGCTGACAGAAAATCTGCTTTGAGCCTACAGCTTCCATGTAGAACCTGGAGAACAGCAGTACAGGAGACTGAGGCTTATTTCCAGCCTGGTGTGGGCCCCAATCACCTTTGTACCCTGATTTCCCATCCAGTAACAAATGGGAATGATTTGCTCATCTTACTCTGCAAAGTGCTCTGGGGCGTGTGTCTGAGACATGCGAATCATGGCAATTATTATGACTCCAACAAAGGAGCTATTGACATTTAAAGCAGATAAAGCTTTTAAATTACAGATGACACCTTGTGCCTAGCCTCACAGAGGCCCTGGCTTCACCCAACCATGAGACATTTCACTCCCACAGGCTTTCATCACGTCGCTTCCTCCAGGCTGGATCTGCACCATTTGAACATCTTATCAGGAGGTTATGGCTGTTTTGGGAAAAGCAGGAAATCCTACCAGTGACCTTCAGCATGGACCTGACTTCACGATGGCCACAGCTCTGTGAATGGTTTTAATCACAGAGGGCTCTGAAATGCACCACATGGTGAAGGTCCAGGCTACCAGGACGGTGACCACCACCCCACAGGCACGTTCCACACATCATCTGACCACTGGATGGTTTGTAGATTGCATTAGATGTCACTAACCAATTCTTAGAATCACAGGATGTCTGGGTTGGAAGGGGTCTTACAAATCATCTTGTTACAGATGTCTCCACTGTCATGGAGACCAGGCTGCTCCAAGCCCCATCCAATCTGCCTTGACCAAATCCAGGGATATGGAATTCTTCCAGTTCACAAGAACAACTCAACAAAGATTCTGCAGCCATCAGGCAGACACACAGTGCTTACTACTCACAGAATGATTTGGGCATGAAGGGGAAAACAAGGTCAGAAAACTGGTGTTCTAAAACAGAGACTAGGCAAACTCCCAGGACAAGAAACATAATCAATTTTACATTCTCAGGTTTGGGTAACTGAGGCAGCAGAGGACCAGAGCCAAGAGCAGCTGTGGATACTCATGTCTACAAACACCTGGAGGTGACCAGGCGAGTGGTCACTTGAACCTCCTGCCCCCTGGTCTCACAATGACCTCTCTGTCCGGCTCCAAATCTGGGATCATCAGCACCCACCCCATGTGGGTGTCTCACGGTTTCAGCCAGTGATGTCTGTGAGGTTCTTGAGGGGCTGCAGAGGTGCAAGCAGTTAGTTATTGATTTAGCTGAGGCTGAAATCACCCTGGTGGGAGCATGATGGATGTGCAAACAAAAGTTTTGCTGTTAACTTCACAGTTGCTAGAGATCTCAGAGCACTGTCTGGGTAGAAGCTCTGAGAGGACCAGGAGGATGAATTCAGTAGCCTGGCCTGCACACAACCAACAGCAATCACCATTTATCCTGGATGTTTGCCAGTGCCTCCTCCAGCACTACCCAGGTGACAGAGTTGTCTTCCTCGTCACTTAATTTTAATTGCTGTCCTTCCTATTTCACACCTTTCTGGGCTTCCAAACACGTGCCAGGGTGTCAGCTCAGCTGGGTAACAGCAGTTTATCATTCCCTTAAAGGCTTGTTATCCCACGAACCCAGACAGAGCAAAACACCATTAACAGCCAGACCTTGCAGCGAGCGAGGGACAGACCTGCCATCTGCAGGACACACAGACATGGGGAACTAATCACCTGTCTGAGAATCACAAGCCAATCTCTCAGTCCCACAGAGGAGGACTGAAAAGGAGACAAGGGACCACGAAGAAACACAAATTAATTTCCTTGCTGGGCTGCCATCAGAGTAGCCAGTTTGACCTAGCCCTGCAGACACCCCCTGTAATGCCCAGAGGAAGCAGCTCCCCCTTTGCAGCCTTGCTCCTCTGCAGCAGTGCAGGAGTTCCCTGTTATATTAATTTTATTCCTGCCTGTCCCAGTACTGTGGGAATCTGGAGGCAGCGAAGTGCCCTTTGCCTTTATGAGTGTGCACAGGAGACTTTGGGCTACCTTGGGAATTCTGGAGACACGGAGAGTCCTCCCCCTGAAACGGAGACAAAGAATCCATGTCCTCTAGAGAATCCCATCCCTAGGCCAGCAATCCCCTCCTCACTACATGGAGGTGGTAGGAAGAGAAAGGATCAAGCACAGCAAATCCCTGCACATCCCAGCATCCACAGCAGTGCTGATACCCCCACTTCATGGAAAAATGTGTTACTATGAATCTCCCATACCATGGGCTGCATTTCCCATAGCACAAGCTCCGTATAAAAGCATAACAGTTTCAAGAAATCTCACAAAATCCTATTTCTGGGCTACTTCACATGGGTAGGGATTGTTTGGTGGGCAGTTTGCAAACCCTCCTCCACAATACGGCAAGGTCTGAGCCCCAGCACCATCCCCAAATCTGCTCAGAGGTCATTTCCGTGCCTGAGAAAACGCTCATCCCACTCCCAACACCAGGCTGAGGTGATGACTGACACCCCAGTCGTAGCTGACAGATGGATCCTGCAAATGCCATGTCTGGAGATGCCCAGCCTTGCAGCCCAGAAAGAAGGATGCAGCAGGGACCAGCTGGATTTTGCCAGCAGGATGCATTTTTATTTTAAATTCTGCAGTGTGTCCTCTTTATAAGGTGGAGGTGACAAGGGATTTATGGGGACAGGCCAAATTTGGAAAGAGGGATATAAGATGACTGTGGAGGAAGGTTCTCCTTTGTCCAGACAACAGGGCTGGAAGAATTCCACTTGCAATGGAAATGAAGCTGTGTCCACTGAAAGGCCAACTTCCCTGTGAATGAATGAAACTGGGCAGGAACAGGCAGGCAGCTAATACTGTTTGACATTGGGAGCTTTACTGCACAGGCACTCCTGGATCACATCAGTTCACTCCACGGAGAGATTTTCCTGGGTGCCTGGTAGCTGGCAGCAGGATGCTCTCCTGTGGGATGCTAAGACCCTCCTAAGGAAGTGCCCTCTTGGTGGTGTTCACCATGAGGTGAGACTGGGACTACCCATCTGCTGAGCTGGGCAAGATACTGAGGTTTGGCCTTTGCTTCTCTGCAGCCAGGACCAAAGGATGAATCAGGCCTCAGGGGATCCTTCCATCCCCAAAATCTCTCCCTGAAGTGGAAGTCCCTGAGCTGGGTACCACAGGGAAGTGGACAACCTTTGGATGGACATCAGTGCACACAGGTGGCTCCAAATAGGTCCAAGGGGCAAGAGATATTACAGAATCAGGGCTGGAAAGGACTTTTAAAGGTTATCTAGTTCCAACCCAACCTGCAACCTTCCACTATTTCAGGATCCTCCAATCCCATCCAGCTTCCCTTGGACACTCCAGGGATCCAGGGGCAGCCACAGCTGCTCTGGGCACCCTGTGCCAGGGCCTGCCCACCCTCCCAGCCAGCAATTCCTTCCCAATATCCCATCCAGCCCTGCCCTCTGGCACTGGAAGCCATTGCCTGTGTCCTGTCCCTGCATGCCTTGTCCCCAGTCCCTGTGCAGCTCTCCTGGAGCCCCTTCAGGCCCTGCCAGGGGCTCTGAGCTCTCCCTGGAGCCTTCTCTTGTGCAGGGGAGCAGCCCCAGCTGTGCCAGCCTGGCTCCAGAGCAGAGGGGCTCCAGCCCTTGGAGAATCCTCCTTGGACCTGCTCTAACAGGTCCATGTCCTGACCTGGAGGACTCCAGACCTCCACTATGGCCAGAGTTCTTTTCTCAGTCCTTTAAAAGAAAGAAGGAAAAAAAAAAAACAGAAAGATGGAAGCACAAAAACTTGGTGGGTGGGAGAGCACGGGGGGTCCTGCAGGCAGCTGGCCAGATCCCTCGTGGGATGGGTCTTCCTTTCATGTGCCCTGGGACTGAACTGCACGGATGATCAAGGAACCGGAGGAGTTAACAGACTCCCAGCCAGAGATATTCGTGGCACCCAGAGTTCGTGTAAAGTTTCATACCGGGACCCTTCACTAAATTCTTTCGGTCATGGGAGAGAAAACACTGCAACTGTTTAGTCTGCAGGGAGGTGGTGGCTCTGGCCCAGCACTCAGCATTGCTGAGCAAACAGGCTGGAGAGCAAAGGGGCTGTCATCCTTCTTATCTCCTCTGTCTGCTTCTCACCACGTCTCTCCCACCACCACGTGCATCGTGTGCCAGTGCTGGATCTCCCTGATGGAAATGCAGCTCTGGGATGCGGGGGGAAAGCGACCACTTGAAAGTTGAGACCTGGAGGTGAAGTGCCAGTCTGCTAACAAAATGTTATTTACACAAAGAAGCTCAGAAAGTCTTTCTCAGAGGTTAATATTTACAAATTCTATGTAGCCAGGGAGCTTTTGCTGTGAGAAATGTTGTATTTGGCTGGTTTTTGTATTTTTTTAATGGATGTCAAAGATACATTAGTATTTCTTGCTCATCCCCTGAAGCACACAGGTATGGAGTACCCTGCAATGCCTATCCATGCTGGGAAAGATAAGGTTACAGAAAGGTGATGCAGAAAACAACATCAACCTGCAAAAGCCCTCAATTCCTCCATCCTTTGTATGTCTAAAGGGATGTCCATGACTACCACGGTGTATTTTGCCACATGCTGGCAGACTTTGAGCATCACTGTGTAAGACCACTGGATGGCATGGACTGGAATATTAGAGATGCAAGGAAACACACCTTACTCTTATGAACAAAGGAGAAATGGAAAGGTTTTGTTTTTCCAGCCTGAAACTGTCTCCTTAGCTGGTGGACACTTCTGTGCCCTCATTTTCAGCTCCTGCTGCTCCTGGACTGGAAGTGTTGTTACAGAATCACAGAATGGTTTGGTTTGGAAGGGGCCTCAAACATCATCTTCTTCCAACCTCTCTGAGATGCAAAAAGATGGCAGGGGCACCTTCCACTAGACCAGGTTGCTCCAAACCCTGTCCAACCTGGCTTTATCAACTGAGTTTGGATTCCCAGCACTGCCAGAGATGCTTGTTTTATCCTCTGTTTCATAAAAAATAATATTTAGAGCAACAGTAATTTTAAAAAAGAAGCAAGAAAAGTGGACAAATTTATCACTGGGTGGGGAAAGGAAGCACTGTTTCTGGAGGCTCAGTGAGGGGAGGAGAGTGGAGGGGACACCCCATAGTTGGCAGCACTGCTGCTGAGACCAGAGGATATGTCAAGAGGATGTGTCAAGGAAGGGCAACATCCTGCAGCCAAGCATTGTTTGCTGCTGTCTCCAGGTCTCGGATGCTGTGTTTTGAACCAGTATCAGGCCCAGCAAACTGTAGGATAGGGACCTGAAATAATCCTCAAGCCTCATTCCTCACCCTGCAAGAGTGTAGCTCCTCTGCTGCCAGGAACAACCAAAGCCACTTCCCAGCATAATTTTGCAATTTCTTATTTAAATGTGCACAGCAAGAGATGACATGGTGCAAATGAACACCAGAGAGGAGACAAAGGGGATGGGGACTTTGTTGGAAGCATTCAATCTCCAAATCCAGATTTGACAGATAGCTACACACCAAAATAAATACCCAGCATGATAAAACCCTGAGCCCAAGCATGCCTGGGGGATGCTGAGGGTGCTCAAGCTGCAGGTCCCATGGGACCATCCCTCTGGGTACCACCACAGCAGTCAGGCTCACTTGGCATTAAACTGAATCTGGTACAGAAACTTGTGACTCAGCTAGAAAACCTTAAAACAAGAGATTTCCTGCTGGTGAACACAAGAACATCCTCTGTATGCTATGGGCCAGTGTCCACGTAAACAGAGCGACGGGCAAAGCACATGTTATCTCATTTTCCCCTTTTCCAGGGAGAAAAAGAGGTGTTTCCCTCTCTAACAACCTTCTAACCAAATCCCATCTTTAGGGTGATGCTGGTACATCCATTTGCTCTAGCCTTGGCACAGGAGGTGATGTGGTGATGTCCCTGGCACCTGCTTCTCCAGGGTGCTTTTGTGTCAGCAGGATGTTTCACTCCCTGACAAAACAACCAGGGGTATGGAATTTGTGGGATGAGTCCCAGGCAGGGAGATGCATCACAGGGTCCCAACGACTCCAGAACTCCTATCCCCAGATGAGGTGAAGGCAATCAATTAAAAGCAGGGTCAGGCACAGCAAGGCGTCTGTGGTGTCTGCATAGATCGTCCAACCCCACGGCATCCCAAAATTCCCACCTTGGGGTGGCTGTGGCAGCCTGAGCTAGACTTGGGCTGGAGCAAGCAGGAGCAGATGATCTGTGAGGAGGGTGTTTGGGCCAGCTGAGCCCCTGGGCTGACAGAAACATACTCCCACATCCCATGGGTTTGAGCCTTTCGGGAGCAAAAGAGAGCAGGAGCTGATGCCAGTTCAGCCCAGCCGGGAGAGGTCTCAACACTGAAGTGTCCCCCTGCCCTTCCTCTCCTCTCATCAATGGATAAATGGATTTGAAGCTTTAAAAAAAAAATTATTTCTGCTTTTTCTACCGGACCCCCAGCATCCTCACCCACCAGCAATGGCTGGGGGCAGCCAGGAGCCCACCCCAGCAGGAGGCTGCTGCCTGGCTCTGTCCCAGGGCTGCAGGCAAGAGGAAAGCAGGATGAAGGCAGGCTGAGCAGTCTGCAGTCTCCACCTAGAGCCCAGAACAGCCTCTGCTCCACACTTGAGCCCATGCACACGGTGTGCACGGGTCCCACCACCCCAGCTTCCCGCTCTGAACTCAGCTGTGCTTTTAGCAGGCAGCAGCAGTTCAGCCAGGGGTGTTCCTGACATGCTTCACCACCAACACGCACAAGCAAGAGGATGGAGCCTCTCTGATGGCCCCACCATCACTGGCAGATGCCCAGGGCATCCACTGCCTGGAGGGACAATAAGACACCAAGCACCATCCCTGTGGTCCCATCATGTGCTGGAGCAGGGCTGGTCCCCACTGCTGCTTTGAAATCTTGGCCCCTCCAAGGTGAAAAGAAGCCAAGAGAAACCACACATAAATTTATGGACTAAAGACGATGGTTTTTTCTGTGCAACACATTTGAACATTGCAAAGTAAAAGGAACAAAACCTTACTAGCACATTGATTTAAAATAAAATACGCCAATCTTTAAACTGGAAGGGATTTTTTTTTTAAATTAGTCCTGCTTCCCATCAAACTCTCAAATGCATGCTGCACTGAGAGTCTAAATAAAACACCCTTCCTGTGCAGAGCCATGAGTGTGGCTGCATAGGGCAGACTCTGGACTCCTGGACACCTGCATAGCAGTGGGGATAATCCCCCTGGCACTCCCTGTGATGCTCCACTGCTACGTCAGTGGCCCTGTGGCAACCTCCAACTGCAACTCAAGACGATCCCCAAAACCCACCCCTGGGCTCAGCCTGAGGAGTGATGTGCAGTGCAAACCCACTGCTTGTTTCATTTAGGGTCTGGCTCACCTATTCCCAGCTCCTAGTGTTTGTGTGGCACCGCTCCTGTCCCCATCCCCTCCTTCCTGTCAGTGCAGAAGTGCCCTTTTTTTTTGCACTCCGTTAAAACCTGACATCTTGGCCTCCATTAACCCCTCCCTCACCTCACCACCACCCTCCAGGAAGGTGCTGGGAGAGCAGGGAGGTGCATTCCCTGGCCCCACCACGCTCCCTTGCCATGGAAAGGCTGCAGAGCAGCTGGGTGGTTCCTATAGCCCCCGTTCCGCTTGGGACAAGTGGCAAGTTCAAAGCATGCAGCCGGACATTTAATCCAGGGCTCTCCAGTAACTCCCAGCCCCGCACGGGACCCGTGTGCCAGCAGCTTCTCGAGCCTCCCCTGGCCAAGCCCAGCTCTGTTCCTACGGGCAGGTGGACACGGTTTGGCCAGGCTCGGGGTAAAAGCAGGGCCAGCTCGAATTGATGCCCAGCCCTGCCCTTCACCGGCTGGTGCAGGCAGGCTGCCAGCCTGCTCCCCGGGCTCCCTCTCCTGCCTGCTGCCGACACTTGCACGGGGTATGTTTGGCCCTGGATGACTATGCAAAAGAAGGAGAAAAAAATGTCCCAAACCGTAGCAAGATTTAAAAAAAAAAAAAAAATAAAAAAAAAATTGCTAACATTGTATGTTATATAATGCTACTATATGTCATTAGCAAATATATATGTATATATAAATATTATAAATATGAATAACATGCATGCAATAAGCACATGTATTTACATGTGAGCAAAATAAGAAGTGATTGAATACAAGAATCAAGTGATAAAAATAGTATGATACTAAATAATAAAAACAAAATAATCAATGCACTGCAAAAAACTGGAGGGTGCCTCCAGAAACACAAATGTGGGTAAAAAACAGGGAATGTGTCTCCTTTCCACTATTTTTCTCCCTGTTTGAGAGCAGGAGGATGCAGCAGCTGGGGATGCTCCTCGGAGCCACCCACGGGGCTGCATTCCCCATGCCCCTTCAAGCACTACATAGATATATGAGTGTGCACAAATTTAGAACTGCCTTTGAATTGCCTGGGCGTCTAGAAAATAAATCTCTTCAAAGCTACACAAAGCTTTTGCTGGGGAGTCCCAGAGTGATTTACAAAAGCAGGGCGGTTTGATGTTTATCAATATCAGAAATGTAAGGGAAGAAAGGTTTCCAAGCTCTGCAAGTTACTGCAAACCCCTAAATGAAGGTGTCTACACAAGGGCAGCATCATTTGCTATTTCTGTGCTCGTGAGGAGCTGGCATCCATTCTGAGGTTCACCACCAAGATGTTCCTCATCTGCACAGCCAGCCATGGAGAGCAGCTCGAGCCAAGGAGGCTTTCCCCACTGAATCTCCACCTCACTGGGGGAAGAGCTCATCAAAGTTCCCTGGAGAAGAAAACAAAGGCTCATGTGCAGATCTAGGGATGGATGTAATGCTGCTCTGTGGCATATGACACTCTTGTATGGCTTTAGAATTTGTTCCAGGATCACTGGGACCTTTTTTCCCCCACCTCTCAGTAAAGCAACCTCTCTTTTGTCTGCTAGGCAATGTTCTTTCAGGGACAAGTGGTACCACTCTGTTTTATGTGCATAGATTGGACAATCTGTAATTAAATTATGTTAAAAACAGCCACAGAAAGAGGACTGGTGGGTTTTTTCAGTCAGTGCTGGACATGGTGTACAGGTCAGATACTCTCCAGCCACACTTGGATCCTCCTGCCTCCACTACTGCCAAACCACAAACTGTTCCTCACCAATAATCATGTTGAGAAGGGGAAAAAAAAAATCTGCCTTTCAGCATTAACCATTAATATATTACTTAGAATAACACAGAACATCACAGAACCATTAGGGTTGGGAAAGACTTGTAAGATCATCGAGTCCAAGCATCTTCCATGTCCCAGTTCCCACAGTATCCACCCAGTGTCTATCATTGCAACTTAAAGCCCTACAATGCTGAAAGGGCTGCTATCACTGGGAGGTTGTTTCCTCAGACTAAAAAGGCTACAGGACAGGAAGAGCTTCAGCTCATTCCTCCCAAATCCTCACGCTCAGCTTAGCAAACACTTCACACTGCACCCACATTTACTAAAGGGAATCACTCAGTTTTCCAGTGCCTCATATCTACATCCCCAGAAATGCGTCAGCCCAAATCCTCCTCTTCCATCCCCCATTTGGGATGACAGCAATGTATTTTTGGCCACCTTCCTGGTTGAGCCCCTCTGTAAATGGTCACACCAATTATCTCAAACTCAACCAAGGCCACTGAGACTGACATGAAACCTCTGCCAAAACCCACACTATTGATCTCAAAGGTCTAGAGGGGAAGGGTCTGGAGGGGAAGTCACACAAGGAAGGGGCGGAAGGCATTTGGTTTGTTCAGCCTGGAGAAGAGACTGAGGGGACACTCACTGTAGTTACAACTTCCTTGTGGTGTGCACAGAAGGGTCAGGCACTGATCTCTGCTCTGTGTGACCAGAGACAGGACACAGGGAATGGCTGGAGCTATGTCAGGGAGGGTTAGCTTGGAAAAGGTGCTGGGGCATCGCCCCAAAGCTGCCAGAGCTCCAGGAACATTTGGACAATGCTCTGATGGGATTGTTGGGGGGTCTGCCCATGACCCTTGTGGGTCCTTTCTGGCTCAGGATGTTCTATGTTTCCATGAAGTTTCTACATCCAGACCCAGACACACACTGAACCAAGGAAGGGCCATTTCTGGGGCATCAAGAGGTTGCAGTAAGATGATGAATAAACCCTGTGTGGGTGTGCAACTGGGTTTGCCATTGGGAATGTATCAGGACATGCACCAACGTGTGCAATAGGGTAGGCAATAAGGCAAGGCATAGGGTATGCATTCGGGTGTGCAACAGGGGAGGCATTAGGGTATGCAATAGGGTATTCATTAGGGTATGCCATAGAGAATGCAATAGGATATACCATAGAGTATTCATCAGGGTATGCCACAGGGTACCCCACGGGATATACAATAAGGTAAATGATAAGGTATGTGTTTGGGTGTGCAACAGAGTAGGCATTAGGGTGTGCAATAGGATGTGTATTAGGGAGTGTATTAGGATATACCACAGGGAATGCTTTAGCATATACTATGGGGTATGCACCAGGGTATACCATAGGGTATGCCATAGGGAATGCACTAGGGTACGTAATAGAGTGTGCATTAGGATGTACCACAGGATATGCCATGGGAAGTGCATTAGGGTATGCAGTAGGGTGTGCATTAGGATGTACCACAGGATATGCCATGGGAAGTGCATTAGGGTATGCAGTAGGGTGTGCATTAGGATGTACCACAGGATATGCCATGGGAAGTGCATTAGGGTATGCAGTAGGGTGTGCATTAGGATGTACCACAGGATATGCCATGGGAAGTGCATTAGGGTATGCAGTAGGGTGTGCATTAGGATGTACCATAGGATATGCCATGGGAAGTGCATTAGGGTATGCAGTAGGGTGTGCATTAGGATGTACCATAGGATATACCATGGGAAGTGCATTAGGGTATGCAGTAGGGTATGCATTAGGATATACCATAGGATATGCCATGGGAAGAGCATTAGGGTATGTAATAGGGTGTGCATCAGGATGTACCATAGGATATGCCATGGGAAGTGCATTAGGGTATGCAGTAGGGTGTGCATTAGGATATACCATAGGATATGCCATGGGAAGAGCATTAGGGTATGTAGTAGGGTGTGCATTAGGATGTACCACAGGATACGCCATGGGAAGTGCATTAGGCTCTACCACAAGATATTCACCAGGGAATGCCACAGGGTATCCAACAGGATATGCACCAGGGTACACCACTGAGTATGCATTAGGACATACATTCTGGGATGCATTAGGGTGTGCAGGAGGGTATGCCACAGAGTATCCTATGACGTATGGAATGCAGTGTGCCTTAGGGTACGCATTAGGGTGTGAAATGGGATATACATTAGGGTATGCCACAGGGTATCCAGCAGGGCACGTAGCAGGGCAAGCCACAGGGCATCCGGCAGAACCAGCCCTGCTCCTCTGGCACCAAGGCAGTTCCATGTGCAGGGATGCACCAGGCACAGGCTCTGGCAGCAGGCCAGCGGGCTCTGCTGCTCTGTGTCGGGATGTTCATTGCGTGATTTTCGGGGTTCTTTTTTATTATTATTAAAAGAAGGTATCAGCCTTCTGTTTGATGTGCTGTTGGCCGTGGTTGCCAAGGGGAGCAGTGTACAATTACAGCCCCAGTGATGTCCACTCTAATAATACACTTGGCTCTGCATAGCTCAGATGCAGACACAGCTCTGCTATAAAGAGCGTGGTTGTTCCAGCAGAGGAGTACTCCAACTTATGTTACATGTGAAGGGTTTGTGGCACATTGCTTAACACCCCCCACACTGGAAAAAAAAAAAAAAAGCCTGGGCATGCCAGTGAGTGAAACTATGACAAGCAAAAACCTCTCAAAGGAGAATTACTTTCAATGTATTAAGAAGGTATTTCTAGAGGCATGAAGAACTTGTGTATGCGTCCACTAAGATGTTCTTTCATGTACCCAGACATCCAAGCTCCCTGGGCTGAGCTCACCCAGGTTCATCCCAAGGGTTCACACAGCTCAAAATCTCTCTTGCTACCAAAAGACTAAACCAAACTCAATGAGGAGAAAATCAAACCCAAATCACAGAACCACAGATTTGTTTAGTGGGAAAGCCTTCTAAGATCATAAAGTCCAACCATTCCCTCAGCACTGCCCAGACCACCAATGACCCATGTCCCCAGATACCACAGAGCTGTAAATCCCTGCAGGAATGGTGCCTCCACCACTTGCTTGGGCAGCCTGTGCCAGAGCTGGACAGCTGAGATGCCAAATGATCCCTCCAGTACCAAGTTCCCACTTTGCAGCTCTACCAGCTGTCCACCCCATAGCTCCCCTTTCCACATCTCTTTTCCTGAGAGGTTGGCAGCACCCAAATTCAAGACTCAGCCAAGATTCTGGACCAAAACATGGAGTGAAGGAGAAATTCAAACCAGAGTTTTCCTGATGGATCCCTTTAGAAGATGAAGTGGACCATGTTGGCTGTAGAGAAGATCTTCAGAGGAGCTGCTGGCAGGGAGGGGGATGCTGTGACAACACTCCCATGCTGCAGCACTGGCATCTCTTTTGGGATCAAAACAAGTGCCCTGAGGTAAGCATGCGCACCTTGAGCATGAGCACATTATCAACAGTTGAAAATAGAAGAGGTGCCAGGTTAAAGAGACTGTTCACTGCCTGTTTTGCAGGAAAAAATATCATTGCTGCTTATTTTAAGGTCCAGCAGGGTACAAGGACACTGTCTGCAGGTATAGGGATGCTGCCTGTAGGTACGACCAAGGCACCTCAGTGGGTTCATACACCAATTCCTGAGGTCCTCTGGGGAGGGTGAGCTGCTGCCATTGCAGTCCTGAGGGAAAGGGACAAACAAGCCCCTACAAAACAGGAGCATCTGCAGGGAGCAGATGGGGGGGCGAGCGGTGCAGCCCCAGGCGCCAGCAGCACGGGGAGGGATCACGCTGATCCCGATTTATCACACCCCGGCACAGTAATTCCCCAGCTCGCCGGTGCCCAGCAAGCCGAGCTCCTTACGTCCGGGGATCAGATTAGTCTGAAAGGTGCTAGAGAGACACAAATCCTGCTCTGCAGAAAGCGTTTTATTCAAGGTTTATTTTTCTTTTTTAATTAACGGTGAATTGTCTAAAAATGGCTGATGGAAAATATCTGATGGTGGAAGGGCCAGGATTGTAGCTGGGTAATGTCCTATCATCACTCACATAAAAATATTATTATAACATATAGATATATATATAAATTGTGTAGATATATATGTGCATATATATGTGCATACATTAATAGGATACTCACATTATTCTGTAACACGACATAATATCCTTATTAAATATGCCTTATTAAATAATATGCCTTATTAAAACTGGTAATATATTGTATCAGTTCAAACATACCATATTGATAACCAACATCCTTATTTCACACCAACACAGCTGCAATGACTCTTTCATGCCCCATGCCTGGCTCTGTCTGCAGCCAGGGCTATCAAACCTAAATACCTCAAAATATTCCTGGTTTAGGGCTTAGGGGAAGTATTTATGAATCAGTTTAAGTGCATCTGATTGTTTCATTTGGAAAACAAAACACTGCTTGGAGAAAGTTAAAGTCCATTGCTACCAGAAAGGAAATGCTAAATTATTTAATTTCATACAGCACTTTGCTTTTGACCTGTAGTGATCCGTCACCTTTTGCCCCATCAAGATATTTATAAAAGATGTGCAGTTTGGGGCTGAACAAATCCCTTTTGCATATTTCTCTGTGCCTCAGCACATGAACTCAGTCACCTGCACACCCTGCTCCCTCTTTGCACCTCATTGCTCTCCAGCTCTCCACAACGCTTCCATCTGTGACTGTCTACACGTTCCTAGGAAGCACTTTGAGTCTCTCTGGAGATAGGAGATACATTATTTATCCTGCATTCATGCTGTGAAGAGCTGAATGGGAAGCCACTCAGTCTTGTACAGGATGCTGCAGTATAAATCAGTTTACTGGGTCTGTTCGCATGGGTGGAATTGCTGGGGCAAGAGAATAAAGCAAACTGGAAGCCTAACCCAGCAAACCCTCCCTAACCCAGGACTGCCATCAGCATCAGCTGTGGGCTAACACCCTGCTGCTCCCTGGTCATCATTCCTGGGCTTTATTCTGGATTTCTTAGATCACTCAACCTAAGACGGGAAGATGCAAGAGTGACCTGGTATGGTAAGAATGGGATGCATAGCAGGTTCAGAACTCCCTCCAGCCCCTTGCTGCTAATTCTGGGACTGATTCTGTCTGCAATTTCCCTCACTCTGATTGATAATCCCTTTGGAAGTACTCACCTGGGAAAAATCCCCAGCTGGTACAGGTGATGGGCAGATGTGAATGCTGGCCAAGGGCTTTGCAGGGCAAGTGGGTATGGGGAGAGATGTTGTGTTTGACACACACACAAAGCAAAGAGAGAAGCAAAGTTGGACCAGTCACTGTACAGAATTATTGGGCACAGATTTTCACTCATTTTACTCCTCATTTCCCTGCTTGCTGTGCTGCCCCAAAGCCAATTCAATGTACAGGCAGCCAGCCACAGCATCCTAGAGAGCATCTCCAACAAGAGCAGCAAGAAGAATGAAAAGATGAGTGAAAAACTGCAGTAGTGCTGAGCAACACAGTTGTAAGGAAAGCAGGGAAATGAAATATGAGCTCTGCATGTCCCACAGATGAGACGTGTGTGAGGGAACAGCCACATGGAAATGCACCTTACATTAAGGATGGGAATTCGTGGTTTCAATTCTTCACCTCCAGAAAACTGGAGGTGCATGTGACACCCTCCCAGAATACAACTGCCCTCTCTGATGGCACTGCAGTAAAATACACTCCTCTCAGCAGACCATGGGACAGCTCTTTCTTCTCATCACCCAACATTGTTACAGAAAAGATAGATGCCGGAAAAGATTTCCAAGACCACCAAGTCCAACCATTAACCTTATGGACCACGATATTCCCATGATATAAAAAGAGCTGCTGCTTTTTCCTCCCCTCTGCAACTTAGCTGTCACTAATGGTTTTGGAGCAGAACAACCAACCAGTTCTCCACATACCAATACACAAGTCACCCAGAATGAGAAAATATGCAATTATTTCAGTTTTGTTGGCAATCAGAAACCAGAATCAGAAGCCAGGTGATACAGACAAAAGCCTGCTCAAGAACCATCCTGGTGTCTAAGACCATCAGGGACTTGTCTTGGTGCTGCTGGTGCTGAGATGGACCCTCCACTCTATCAGCCTACACTGACAAGACACTCCCAGTTCATTTCCCTTCATGCCATGGGGACGGTGCCTCAAGCAACTGACTCATTACTCAGACAGGGCTTTGTGTGAAATGCACCAGTTCCATGTAGAGTTCATGAAATGAGACGAGGAGGACCTTGATAATGCTCTCAAGTGTCACATTATCTACGGTAACCCTTAAAGATGTGCACAGACAAAACAACAGGTGCAATCTGAACTCATCAACTGGGCTCAAAAGGAATTTGTTAACAGCTCAGCTCCAAATAAATGGTAAGACCAACTGAGATGACGCCACAGGTATCTGAACAACTAACTTCATCTCATTACCTGCAACATGTTGAGGAGCAGACTCCGGAATTTGGTTCCTTCCACCATGAACAGGGCCATTTTGTCACAGAGCTTGGCTGCTGTGGAAGCAAAGCTGCGGTCCGTCACCGCTTTCTGGTAGATGGTCTTGACTATCTCCCCCAACATCTCCTCAGAGTTGGTGGAGTTCTGGGCCTCCTCCATGAAGGTGGTGAGCTTGGAGTCAACGTCACTGCTGTTGTTCCTCATGCTGTTGAGAATTTCAATTAGTTTGTCCATTTTATTCTTTTCAGGGTCGGTGGTTTCCACCGTAACTTCGTCCTGGTCCGTGAAAAGGGAAAGACAAGGCGTCTGTTACACAAGGAAAAAACAGATATATCAGCCCATGTCCTTGCACAAACAGCAAAGGGGGAAGGGGATTGGGAGGACATAAACAGAGAGAGAAAAGACAAAGCATTTTTTAGTGGCACAGTGGTATAATCTCAGCATTGGAAAGCACAAGCGCATGCATCTTGCCCCACAAATGTCCCCTTTCTCCATTTCCCACACCCCTCCATCCCAAAGTTCTACCCCTCAGCTCAGGGAGAAGATGTGCTTGAGGGTCATGAGCCAGGACACCAAAGTCTGATCACGTCTGATTGCTTTTGGCATCAGTTTCTGGTGTCTGTGACTTCATGATAATGGGCACTTTTTTGCTTCTCTTTAGGAATTGCACTGATGTCTACAAAATCTTGAAACAACAATCCCACAAAAATATCTTATATATACATTCTTATATAAAATAGGTAAGTATATATTACATATATCTAAATATAAATATGTATTTTAAATATATATATGAAATGATGTAAATTGAGATCAAAGAATTCACATGATCCCAGCATTCAAAAGAGTCTTGACTTTTCCTTCTCTTGCCTGTTACACTTTTCACTTCCCATCATTACCACAGAATCTATTGCCTCTTTTCAACATTTCATTATGCATTTGTTCCTTTTTCCCCAGCGTCAGGCATGCATCCTGCGTGTTCTGGTCTGTTCTCTTCTACCCCTCCAGCTCAATCTTATACAATACAAACTTGTAGCAATTTTTTGGACAAACCCAATCCCCAAGGGAATTGTCCAAACTTCCCATGGGAAGGCTGGCTGTATTGACAACACCCACCCAAGAATGGGTGATAATGAGATTTTTATTCTTACAAGACTCTAAATTTCTGAGAAGAGCATTAAAATGAATACTCTGAAAGTCTCCACTACACTTCCCCTGCTTTAAAGAACATAAAAATAACTAACAAAATCTCTTATCCCCCCTCATGCCACATCCAAAAATAGTAAATGCTCATGCATTCAAAGGTATACATTTCCAACATGCACTCCCATGGAATTGTATATGTTCAGGTTATTTTTGCTCTGTATTTTGGAAATCTCATTAGAGATAAACCCATGGATGCTTTTTACAGTCTGACTAAAGAACCTCAAGAGAAAGAATTTAAGTTTCATAGGGGGCAAATGGAGATATCATCTCCAAATTCCTCAGAAATCTGTGGCTGAATATTGTTTCCAAAAAGGATTTCTCCTCCATTACTCGCATGTAATACTTTTGTTATTGTTGGGTTGTTGGAAGGAAGAGGGGAGATAAGGGCATTTCAATTCATTGCAGAGATAAATGGATATCAGCTTTAAAGCAGTGGAGTCCAACTGTTCAGCACTCAAGAGTCAAAGTCTGGGATTTAGCTCTGTAGTTGCAGAGACAAACTGTCTTTTTTAGATTTTTTTTTTGGAAAGTGACTGAGCTCTTCAGACCAGGAGGGAGCTCATGTGTGCACCAACCTTCCCCCATGGAAAAGGGGAGAGTTCCCAGTCCTTGGAGAACTCAAGCTGGTAGCAATCTCAACCAAGAAGTCGAGCTCAGAGCCTCACTTATTTCAATAAAAGGCCTCCTCAAGAAGCACAAAACACCTCACGAGAAGTGTGAGGTAAGTCGGGAGCACTGATGGAAAAGTCCCTTTGCATGGAGACTCTCAGAAGAAGAGGAACTCAAGAAATAATACCTTTTCTTTTAGTCTCCTCCTCAGCCTGTCTTTAGAAGACTGAAGCAAGTTGATCTTGGGTCTGTCCCCAGCGCGCTCGTGGACGCTGTCTTTCCTCTTGGTCTCTGGCTCGGGGGTGCCCTGCTGGGACTGCTTCTCCACGGCCTCGGGGCCCCGGGGTGCCTCTGCGGGGACGTGCGCTGTGCACGCGGAGCTGTCCTCGATTTTCAGATTCTCAGTCTCTTTGGCGTTTCTGTGCGTTTCTTTGTCGTTGGGCGAGTGCTTCTGGTTGTGGTGCCATCTCCGGTTCTGGCTGTAGCCGTGGTGGCCCGTCCTGCCCGAGGAATGAGGGGCCTGGCCTCCTTGGTAGAGTTTCTGGTGGTCCCTGTTATGCTTGGTGCCACCCTGCTGATGATCCGCGTGCTGCTGAGACTTGTTCCCGCTGGGAAGTCTCTGCTGTCGCCTGGAAAGTCAAAGAAAGTCACTGAAAAGGCAGCTGGTCACAGAAAATCGGTTTTTAATTCCTGTTAGCTGCAAACCAAATAGGTTTTTTTTGTTTGGTTGTTTTGTCTGTTTGGGTTTTTTTATTTATTTTGAAAATTGAATGACAGCGAATTAAAAAAAAAACAAAAAAAAAAGTGGAAGAATGTTAAAGGAAGTTCACCCATTCCTTCGTGGTTCTGTTGGGCCAACACATCTGTTCCACCAAACAGCTTGGCCCACAAAAGGGGAGGCAATTTTCTGTCATCTAACAACTCATGCCTCTAAACTTCTTTCAGTGACAGTCATATTTCAGCTGAAAGGTTTCATGAAGTTGGACAACCTGACTTTGGTTCCCAGGAAAAAATTTCCCAGGTTTTTGTGTTAAATTCTCCCAGTTTTCTGTGTTACTTCCACACTAACCAGGAAAAACAGAAGCAGTAAGTTACGTAGGCAAGAAACACCAGGAGATTTTTTTTTCTGAAGGCTCCTGATGCACCTGGCCTACAGCATCACTTTCTCCTCCTGCCTGCCAACATGACACACTGCTGCATGGGTTGGCAGTGAGCTATTTTAAGTGTATCGGGAATTTCTAATGGAAAAAAAAAACAACTAAAAAGCAAGATACTAAGTAAACTGGTAATCTGCCCACACCAAATGGTTTTGTTGGCCTTATTTTACACACATCCTTCAGCACTGCTACACCAGGACAGGACACATGCATGGATGAAAACAGGATCATACTTGGCATGGCATCCAGGACCCACACCTTCCAGAGGCCTATGTGCACAGAGCTCCAGATGGGTAACATGGAAACCCAACAGCCACAAAGAGGGGGAATTGCCTCTGAAGGCTTTACTCGAGAGAATATAACATCTCAGAAAGAGTGAGCAAGCCCCTGAGCGCTGGCTGTAACCGGTAGTCGAGATGGCAAATCCCCAGAAAAACAAGAGTTGAATGGAAGAAATGCTCTGGCAGTCTCAGGCATCTCAGATTTCTAAACAGGCTGCAGCGTGGCTGTCCCCAGCAGAGAAGGCAGAGCTGGAATGCCATGATCCAGGATGCACCTAAGATGGAGATAGTCCTGGCACTGGCTGCTTTCACCAGGGCTGGATCCTCACCAGGGTTACCCTAAACATGCTGGCATCCCCTGCCTGCTGTCTCGTTGGTATTGGTCTTGGCTCTGAGAGCCTGTGGGATGTTTTAATGCCCAGCTCTTTACAAGGCTGCTGGGAGCAGTGCTTGAGGGTGACACAGGACATCTCCCCAGTATCAGCCCTAAAAACAAGGAAACAAGTTTGAGTGCTGTGGTGACCACAGTGGTCTGCCTCTGTACTGGTTTTGAAGTCATGACAAAACCCCTGGTCAGCCTCATCCCTTGTCCCAAACCCCCACCCCAATCTGGATGAATAGCAGTGTTTACTTTCAATCCATCCCACAGCAATTAGTTTTATTTTCATCACTGGCACTGCTCAGCTAAGGCACTTGGATGAAGGAAGCAGCCATTCACAAATACATTTCAATGGTCAGCAGTCTCCAGCCCTGCCTGCCAAAGCCATCTGCCCACAGAATCTGTATTCCTTGGCATCTCCGGGAGTCAAAACCTATTTCTGAGGCCAACTGGCTTTTAACCATAAAGAGTGAGGGCTCGTGTTAAACAAATGCAGGACGAAGAGGCTTGTTCATGGCACTGGAAGGAATTAGTGTTTACTCTCAGACCACCAGATCCAGTTTTCTGAAATATTCAGCATGTGGTGTTTGGTTCTGTTTTTTATTTTTTTAAAATTTTTTTTCCTTGCAAACTGAATGGCAGGGAATTTGAAAAAAAAAAAAAAAACAGAAAAGGAAAAGAAAAAAAGGAGATGGGAAAAGCTTTCCTGTTTGCTGGAGCCTACAAGCTTTTATGAGTACAGATTCTCCACATCAAGTTTTCCTGGCATTTCTTTGTTTCCTCTCAGTAATGCAATCACATAAACCACTTTGTAAAGAGCAATGCTTATTAAAAGGGGAATGTCAAAATAAAAGTTAGTTAAAACCTTATCTAGTACTAAGCCCTCGCAGGCCCAAGTGAACAAGAGTTTTGCTTTCTGTGGTTTTGCTCTTCTCTCAGATATCTGAGTTTAACTGTTTGGTTGCACTTTAAGCCTTGGCTTATAAGCAATTCAACCTGCAACTCTATTTAATTGTAAACATTGCACAGAAATTACAGAAGTTGCACAAAGATACAGCTATAATTTTGGAAGCAAGGGAAAATGCCTGGAAACAAGCTGGGAACTAAAGCTGGCCATAAATTCCTGCAAGAAATGTATGCAGGAGCAATTTTTTAAAAGATGTGATGATACTATAAACCAAACTTTTAATGTTTAAGGGCTATGAATGATAAACAGGTTTAAGATTAAAAAAACCTAGTTAAGCCAATGTGGAATGTGCAAGATAGTTCATTTTGGGGCTGTTAAAATAGGATGGGGGAGATGGGAAGGGATGGGATGGGATGGGATGGGATGGGATGGGACGGGATGGGATGGGGTGGGATGGGATGGGATGGGACGGGATGGGATCTCCTCCACAGCACAGCTAAAAGGTGATATGCCCATTGCAAGGGGCAGGGCAAACACAGACCAAAGCTCTGCAGTTACTGGCCACAGGGTGGGAAACACCAGAGTTAAACAAAAGTTTTGGGAAAAAAAATTGCATGAAATAAAAGGCAAAGGAAGGAGAATGGCAAACAAGGAGCAATGTCTGTGACTTGGCAGCAGTCAGGGGTCTAGACAGTGATCCAGCATTCAGGCAAAGACTCGTTGTGTGCTTTTATCTTCCCAACACCCCAGCAAAGAAGAAAAGCCGAGAAGAAATAGGATCTGCAGGGAAGAAGAGCCAAAGCAGGGAGAACAGGCTCAGATCTTAAAACTTTCTTGCCTGCACAGCATCTCAAAGCCTGGGAGGTTGGGATGACCTTTGCTTCTCTCAGGAGCGACCAAGGTGCTGGGGACACAGAGAATCCCAGGAAAGGACAAAATGGGGACCTGGGTGTCCTGCCACACTGCCACTGTGGGTTCTTGGAAACAGCCTCATGCTTCTTCAAGGGCAGCACTGTAGGTGATCAGATGGCAGCTTAAGGTGATGTCCCAAGATGATGCCTTGGGGTGACATGCCAAGCCCAGGGAATGAGGCCAGGGAAGCACCCAAGTGCACCTCCTAACCCAGGCTTTCAGGTCTGAGATGCTCAAGGGAGGAAGCTGAAGCTTGAATCACACAGCAATACCACCAATTAAAGCAAGAATTCACCCCAGAAAAATGCTGCAGTTACTGGGAAATCTTTCCTCTGTCTCCCTCTGCTCATCCTTAGCCTTAAGGATGCAGTGCCTTGTAGGGAACCATAATTCAGCTACAAGAAAAAGCATCTGGACAGTACAATGGTTTCTTATCTCTTGACTCCATTTAACATTAAATAACTATTTTCACTTCAAAGGCCAAATTCCAATTCAGTTCAAAACTCCCCCAACTTCAGCAGGATTTGGCCACCAGACAAAATGGAAACTAAAGAGACATTGAGAGTCACAAAGAAATTGCAAAAGTACTGAAAACCAAGGGGAGACAGTTAGGGCTGCCAAGCTGGAAATAGGATTGTATTGCTTCTGCTATTGTTTCTCCACCCATTTTTTTATTTAATTAACTAAATGAGATACCTTTCAACAGAATTTAGATCTGACAAATGTCTGCTCTGTCGGGGAAGCCTACGCAAACAAATCTAAGGCTTCAGCTGTCTCGGTGATTACCAGCCTACGTGCTCAGAAATACAGGATTCCTGCAAGTTTTTACTACATCGTTTACTCCCAAAGAAAGGAGCAGGAAGGCACAAGTCTGGGGAAAATAGCTCTAGACACATGGGCAGCTGTGGTCTAAATCACAGTTGCTCTGTCCTGTTATCCTTGCCCATATCCCCATGAGTGAGATGAGTTTTTGGAGAGCCCCCACAATTTGTCTGGCATGTTGGAAGCTTGAGGACAACATGGGGCTGCATTCTCCTGGTGGCTGCACAGAGATCTGGGTAAGCAATTCCTACAAACACTGAGAGGTGAGGAGTCACATAGGAGCACTGGTCCCAGCTGAGGGAGCTCAGGTGGCTCAGCCTTCAGAAAAGGAGGATCAGGAGGAACCTTCTGGCTCTGGCAGGAAGATGCAGCCAGGTGGCTCTTGGGCTCTTTTCTCGGGGAACAAGGGACAGGACAAGAGGAAATGGCCTCAAGCTGTGCCAGGTGAGGTTTAGGTTGGATATTGGGAAAATTCCTTAATTGAAAGGACTGTCCAGCCCTGGCACAGCTGCCCAGGGGAGTGGTGTAGTCCCCATCCCTGGAGGGATTTGAAAGCTGTATGGATGTGGCATCTGGGGACATGGGTCAGTGGTGTGGCATTGGCAGTGCTGGGGGAATGGTTGGACTTGATGGTCTAAGAGGTCATTTCCCACCTAAACAATTCTGAGATTCTATACATTTCCAGTGGCACTTAAGACATCTACCCCACGATGCAGAGCACTTTGTATGGCCAAATTTCAAGTCTGAAATCCCATCCTGGGACTGAGGGACCAGCTCTCTGCACATGCTGGTTCCTGCCTTTGGAGAATCTGCCTGGATACTTGCCCTCAATCTCAGCCAACTTCCCTATGGCACAAAGCCTCCAGGACACCATAATCTCCTTGCAGAGCAGAAATTGTGATTTAGTCCTGCTTTTGTGCAGTGCAGAATACCTGGTGGGCATAGCCAAGGCCACCCAGTAATTAAAAAGTGATACAGACTTGCAGACACTCAGGCAAGAGGTGGAGAACGAAGAGTGATGCCAAGGTCAAACCTTCTCCATGCCTTGCACCTTCTGGTGCTTGAATGCACACATTCCTCACTGCATTTGGCAGACAGTTTCTCTGCACCCTTTTGTCTGCTTAGGCAGGGTCTCATCTCTGTGTGAGGATCAGGAACACAAGGCTAAGTCTTGGAAGTATCTCATGATCAGCCTTGCTTTTAACCTGCCTGTAACTAATTGGCAACTGCTGTTGCAAGGGACGGATTAAGATCCCAGAGTCAGAATGGTTTGGTTTGGAAGGGACCTTACAGATCATTCAGTTCCACCTCCCTGCCACGGGCAAGGACACCTGCCACTACATCAGGGTGCTCCAATCCCTGTCCAAGGCCTGGAACACTTCCAGGATCTGTGCAGGAATGGACTCTGTGGGACCTTCCATTCCCATGATGACCCCAGATCCCTCCTATCCATGACACCCCTCAAGGCTGGGGGACCAGAGCATCCCAAGGAGCTCAGCAGCTGCTCCTGCAAACAGAGGACTGGTGGAGCTCACTCTGTGGGATGTCAGGCCACCTCTCTCACCTTCTTTCTGAAAATCTCAAAGCAGTCTTCCAGGGAGGGAGGGAAATTAAAAAGAAACCTCTTAGAATTGCCACCCAAAGAGTAAAATTCTCATGTGGGTTATGGGGCACGTGGGTTATTCCTGGAAATTCCTTGAGCAAACAGCCTATAGAGGGAAAGGGCAGAAAGAAGCAAAATCCTCGGAAACATCCCCTGAACAAACTGATGTCTCCAGGCCCAGTCTTTCTCAACTATTCCAGCCAGACCACAAACAACTGGACTGGTATCCCAAAGCAGGCACTGCTGGAGAGGTTTGGGCATGGCAGCACTGCTGTGGTCAGAAACAGCCATCATCACTGGCTTTGAGCATCTAAGAGTTGTGGTCCAAACTGGAGGCACTGAAACATCCCCGCTAGGACCTGGTGAATTTTACAGTGTCTGAAACTGGTACCAAGAGGTCTGGGGAATATTGTTATTATAATGAGGGAAAAGGTCTGAATTTCTATTCTAGATGTCTGACTTCCCCTGGAAGTATTCTACACCAAGCTTAGCTCCATCAAAGGCACTCTGATGTCCATGTGCATGGATAATGATAACTCAGCACTGCTTTGATGCAGGGAGCATCACAGCCCAGCCCCTATCCTTGCTATGGCTGAGAGTGGGAAACACTCAAATAAGCTTGACAGTTCCACACAATTTAATAAAAAACCTCAAAACCCCACAGAAAGCAATAACCACCAGCTTCAAGGATGAAGAACACAGGATTTGTGTTGTGTTTTCCCTTTGGCTTTCTCTCTCAAACTGGTTTCACTTGGCTCCAGTTTCATTTTTGTTTGCATTTTTCTCAGATGAGAAGGGAACAAGATGTCATGTTCACTCCTGAAAACAAAAATGAAATTATTCACACTTCTTTCATGCCTTTCTGTCACCAGGGGTAGAGACCACCCCAACTGCTAGACTGAGCCCACGTCATCTGGACAGACACAGCATCTTGGAACTGCAGAAAGTCCACCTGTCAAAATGGTGGTGATCAAGATTTAAGACCTTTTAAAATCTTTGAACAGCTGAGATGAAGTGCATACTTCAAGTCTTACATGTAGGCATCTTTAAAAACATACAGTGAACGCCAGAAGACAAGCACAGCCAACCAAAACAACACTGTGAGGGGAGAAAATGTTTGTGATGAGGCTCAGAGTCTCTGGCTGCTGGGAACAGCATTATGAAACCCTCATGTGAGTTGCCTCCATGGGCACAATGCTCTTTGCCACCACCTTGGTCCTGAGGTATAAACACTGTTGACAACCCTTCCTTTGGGCCTGGACACCACACCTGCCTTTGTTTGCTAAAGATGATTTTGTTTGGTCCTCTAGAGCATAATTAGGCTCACTATAAACCAACATGTTAGTACTGAATTTCACAACAATGGTCATAAAACAAGTTGCTCAGAGTGCTGGTGGATGCCCTACCCCAAGAAACATTCAAGGCCAGGCTGGACAGGGCTCTGAGCAAGCATGTTCTACTGGAAGATGTCCCTAACCATAGCAGGGGATGGGACTGGATGAGCTTTAAAGGTCTCTCTGAACCTGAACTATTGCATTAATGCGATTCTGTGTCTTTACATCCAAAATTCCCATCGACTCACAAGCAAACAGATGAATGATGAACTTCTCCCAGCCCATTCACAGGACCACCACCAGAGACAGTGCTGCTGGGCTGAGGGGACGTGGCACAACACCCCTCAGGATGGACTCAAAAGCACTGAAAAGCAAACTTCCCTGCTGCTGGAGTCCAAGGAACAGCCCTCACACTCTGCAATGCTTGGCCGCACAGCCTGCCTGAGTCAGCTATTTTCTTCCAAGCCTCATGGAAATGAATCTTCAGAAAGAATTTAAGGAGCTGTTTTGCAACACCAGCTTGGGAAAGACATCCCAAGTACAGATGGCATGTGAGATAGCTCCGAAACAGCTCTTTTAATGCTTTGCTGGATCTCCCACAAATCATGAGGGATGTCGAGATTGAGGCCCTTGCTGCACAGAGCAGGCAACCAGCTCGGAAGGCACCTCCTGGACTTCAAGGCTGACTGCCCGGACCAGTGTAGAAATCACTGCTGTGATTTCATGTAGAAATTGCTTGGAAATAGTTCTTTTTGTAAACTACATTACTCGGAATTACGTTGTTGGATTCTCAGCGGACTTTAAACAAGACAGCAAAAATTACATAAAAACCATCGGAAAACACAGTGACAAGGAACTGAGTCCAGTTTAGACAAAACAGTTTAAATTAAGACACGACCACAGTACACAATGTTTCCCAAACATAAACGGATCCCGGACTACTGGTAAGAATGTGGCTTGAATGAATATGGAATCATCTTTTACTACTTTGCAATAAAAGAGCTTATACTTCAGACTCCACGCTGCCTCCTTTAAAAATACACCCAGGCTGATCAGTTAACCTGAGATCTAATAATCCTCCAAGAGATATAAACTTTAAACCCATGCCAAGATGCACAGACACAGCCCACCACCATCCCTCTGTGCCCCTGTCCCCCAAGACACATCCTAAATAGCACAATGAGCCCCCACCTGCTGCCTTTGTGTTCAGCTGTCTTCCTTTAGACCCCTGTGCCTCTTTGACCTGCAGCAAGGAGACATCCTAGGTTTTTTTTTTTTTTTTCCATATCCTATTTATACCAGTGCTTTCTAGTGAAGAAATAAATGTCTTTGCTGTAGGAGCTAAGGCAAGATTTGACAGGATCTCCTGACAGCTGTCCAGACATATGAGATGACCCAAAGTCAATGGCAAGCAGTTACTTCCGACACAGGGATCCAGTAAAACATCAACCCAAGCTGCAGAGATGCTTTGGACTTAGGTGTGCCAGAATCCTTTATAAAACACATTAAACTGAATGCTATAAACAAGACACAGCAACCTACAGCATTTAATGCAGAGATTTAGGAGTCAGGATTGATCTGGAAATTGATTTATTACAACCCAGTGACAATCCTAAGCTGTTTCCTGAATGTTTACTTAACTCTGTCCCACTGGCAAAGTAAGAGTTCATAGAATTATAGATGGTTTGAGTTGGAAGGGGCCTTTTACAGGTCATTTAGCCAACCCCCTCCGCAATGAGCAGGGCACCTCCAACAAGAGGAGTTCTCTGCTCCTGACCCCGGTCCTGCCTCCTCTCTCATGCTACCCCTAACACTCCCACAGAATTGCTAAGCCGTGCCAGGGTCTGATTCACTCCCGAAGTTTAATTTCTCTTGGATGAGTTTTCACTTGTCAGTTTGGATGGGAACACATTGCCTGGAGGGAGGCACAGATCTGGGCCACCTTTCTGCAGCTCTGATGTCACAGAGATGCTGGTCCTTGCTGCCTGGGGACCCACACCCCCAGCTTTAATCAGGAAATTAGGAAGATTCATAGCATCTGCACGATGCTGGGAATGGCCGGAGCAATGTTAGTTTAAACAAAAGAAAGAAGCCTGTTGTCCACTCGTGCCCCGGAAGCTGTCACGTTAAATGAAGACATTATCAGAGAAAGAGCAGAGACCCAGTGCCTTCATGCCTGTCAATGACCCTGACACCTTCTGAATCAATCTAGGGACTCTCTCCCACAGATGGTCCCTTGGAGACAGACTGCTGTGGCTGTAGTAGGAATAAATGGAAACAAAACAGTTAACAAATACCCAAAAATAGAGCACAGTTAACTTTTTTTTTCTTTCTTTTTTAATATGGAGATGAAAAATCCCTGGGTGATTTATGTGCCAGCAGAGATATTAGCTGCATATAATAGATGCAATATTTTTAATACTAATATTTTGGGCTGAGACAAGAGCTGGAATGGAAAGTATTTCCAGTGCCTTGACTTCTTTATTTTGCAAACATCAGTTGCTAACTGGGGTCAGACAGAAATATTGTTTCTGCAACAAGAGCCCAAACAACTTAAGCTGGTAACTTCTTCACACACCAACCATGCCAGGAGGCCCTGCAGAGCTTCAGCTTGTTGCTCCCTCCCAGGTCCCCAGGGCCAATGTCCCCATCTTGGGCTTGTAGAAAGAAGGAGTGGGTGGAAGATGCTCTTTTGTTGAGAGGGTGGCTCTTTGCTGTAGCCAAAAACTGGAAGTCACCACCCAAACCATGCAACCACACCACCAAAGTGCTGCTGGGTTTCTTCAGATTTGGGCCAGGTTTCATTGAATGACATTATATGAGACAGTGGGTGCCATAAAGCCTTGCATTTACACTCCCTGAAAGTATCACCCTGTGCTTGCCCTTATCTCTGAGCTCAGTTGCCAGATACTCTGGGAAGCAATTTGGCAGCAGGAAGCCCTGGGTGCTCGCTCCAAGGCAGTGCCACATTTATATCTGAGGATGGAAAGCACGAGAAAGAAACAAGTTATCGCACTTCATATTCACTCCAGCAGCAACACCTCCATGGACTCACGGTGGAAAACAAGGTGTAGATGGATAAAGCCATTTCCAGTGCTGAGGAGCCGTGCAGGAAACACTCCACCAAAGAGAAAGCCATTTCAATAACAGATCGGTTTCCTAGAGCAGAGGAACCTGCCGCTATATTTCCTTCCCTCAATTCTGGCTGGCTCAAACAGCATCACGTAGTCAGCCGTAGTCAGTGTGTGACACTGAGAGAGAAGCCCTGCAGGGGAGGCTCGTGGGTGTCAGGGCTCACACACAGGAGGATCTGCTGGCCACAGGTTCACTGCAAGGCCTGTCCAGCTACAGACTCTTTCCACCTTCCCACCTCGGTTTCCTCACAGCCAAAGGGGAGATGCTGAGAGCAGACCTTTGCCAAAAGGCACCTTAAGGTTGGTGAAACACTGATGAGGTGTTCTGCTGTCCACCTCTCTGGCTGTTTGCCCTGTGACCCTCCTACACCCCACTGACCCAACAGCACACCACACATACACACACAATGAAGATTTTCCTCACATGTTGGGTAAAAATAAATAAATCAAAGCAATACCAATACAAGCAATACCAAAGACATGGTCCTGCTGGACTGAGTCCAGAAGAGGCCATGGAGATGCTCTGAGGGCTGGAGCCCCACTGCTCTGGCCACAGGTTGTGGAAACTGGAGACATTCACCTAGAGAAAAGAGGCTCCTCAGAGACCTCACTGCTGCCTTCCAGTACATAAAGAATGCTTATAAAAATGAGAGAGCAACTTTTTACACAGGCAGGTAGGGATAGGACAAGGGGGAATAGTTTTAAACTTAAAAAGGGGAGAGTAGATGTTAGGAAGAAATGTGAGTGTGGTAAGGCCCTGGCACAGGTTGCCCAAAGCAGCTGCGGTTGCCCCATCCCCAGAAGTGTCCAAGGCCAGGTTGGACAGGCAACCTGAGATAATAGAAGGTGTCCCTGCCCATGGCAAGGCAGTGGAACAGGATGATTTTTCAAGTCCCTCCCAAGCCAAAACATTCTGTAGGATTTTGTAAAGATGACCAAGGTGTCCCAGGAGGAGGACCAAAAATTGCTCAGAGGGTTCTGATGCATCTCTCCTATGAGGAAAGGCTGAGAGAGTTGGGGTTGCTCAGCCTGGAAAAGACTCTGCAGAGACTTAATTGCAGTCATTTGGTACTTACAGGAGAAAGAAACCTTAAGATCATCTAGTCCAACCATTAAGAATGGGAGAGCACAGGACTGTATGCATACCCTGCTCCTCTCACCCTCTTCCTGCTGTCCACTGCTGGTCACCAAGCCAGGTGGCCTTGTGTGACCACACCTCTCTCCTCTTGCTCTTATGGCCTTCTGTCCAGCTCCAGCACAGCAACAGCACATCCAGCTGCAAGTTAAGAGCTCTGCTGATGCAGGATGGCATGGCAATCACAAGATAAGGGGAGTGATGTCCCAGCTGGGAGGGGGTGTCAGGCACAGCCAGCGGCACACACGGACAATTAGGTGCATAATTCATTAGGCTGTGGTGACACAATCACCCAGCTGAGCCCTCTTAGGAACAAACCACTGGGTTCCTATTGTCCTCTGGGGACCTGCAGCCCAGAGAATTAATTTAGTGTAATAACTCCCAGAAAGTCAAACCAAAATGCTGATTTGTCTCTTAACTGCCTTCTGCCAACCCCTTGGCTGGGGCTCTGCCACTGCCAGCTCTGCCTGGGCAGGACAAGCCCCCAGTGCTGGGATTGTCATGACTATGAACACTGAAGTCCTTGAGGAGTGTCATCATGAAGGACCAGCACTGCAATAAGGAGCTCTTCATCTTGTTCTTGAGGAGGCTCAGCTTCAGCTGGCACAACTTTCTTGGCTGTGTGGTTTAGTTATAGGTAAGAAGCAGGGAGAAACAGGGAATTGGACTTGCTGATTCTCATGGGATCCTTCCATTTTGACATATTCCATGATTAGGACAAGGGGTAATGGTTTTAAACTAAAGGAGATATTTAAATTAGGTATTAGGAAGAAACTATTGACTGCAAGGGTGCTGAGGCACTGGCACAGGGTGCCCAGAGAAGCTCTGGCTGCCCCAACCCTGGCAGTGTCCAAGGCCAGGTTGGACAGGGCTTGGAGCAACCTGGGATAGTGGAAGGTGTCCCTGCCCATGGCAGGGGGTTGGAAAGAGGTAATTTTCAAGGTTTCTTCCAACCCAAACCATTATATGATAACTTTCAGAGATGCAGCCTTATTGCAGTTGTTCCTGAAAACATGACCTGTCCTTCATCACTGGTTCAAAGTTTCTAAATATTAGGCAGAACTGCACCTGTAATTTTAACATCTCTGCCTAGGTACTTTCAGCTGCTTAGAAGAGTTTCTCGTATTGTTACAATTCTAAACACTCCAATTTATCCAGATGCTAGTATTGCTATTTTCTGTTGCAGGCAAGTGCACCACCAGACTCACTTTTGTCCTTAAAAAGAAAAATATGGGTCCTGCATTTGCTTCTCTTGGAGAAGAGGCAGTTTTTCACAGCCACACTATGCTGGCTCAACTTCCCCCCAGCCTGCTCAGCATGGATGGCTGTGACATCCCTGTTAGGTTTGGTGAATTCCCTCTGCACACCCAAAGTCCCCTCCAGTAAGCCTCATCAGCTCCCAGGAGGGCATGGAGAAGACAGGAGCATAAGGATGAGGATAAACCCCTGACTTCCAGATGCTGCTTCAAGGGTTCAGACCCATGTGCTGTTAAATCTAATTAATTTGATTTGGAAATCCTACTGAGAAGGAAAGGAGTGTTTCAACTTCTTCAGTTCCTTCCCTTCCTCTCTCTTTCTTCTGTTCCAACAGAAGTTTAGTGATGTGCTGCAAATAATTTAGCTCAGTGCTAATATTCACTGAGTACCCAGTTCATCTCAAGCATTTCGTTTTGTTCCAGCTAGGAATGGCCCTTCAGACCTAAAATAACGTCTTGATATTGTTGTTTCTAATAAACATCCTCTCCTCTCACTGCAAAGCCCTCAGCAAACGGCCCTGAAAGAACAAAAGACATTTCTGTATTGTTTTAAGTTCTCTTCCTTTCTGAAAAACCTCAATTAAAATGGTGAAAAAGCTACTATACTCTGTAATTATGAACTCATTTCTATTCACTCACTCAGCAGGAGAGCTTTGTCCTGTTGACCTCTGGGAACGAGTTTCTAAGGCTCTTCCAAAATTTCACAGCCTTAAAACTGACACATTCATGCCAGCTGTAAAACACCTTCACCTTCACCCAATATAACTTGCAATCTTCAAACCCGGGGTGAGAGCTGCTCCTGTGACTATTTTTATTTGTGAGAGGAGTCTTAGTACTGGCCATGAATGGATTGGCTCTGGAAATAGTGCAACCCTTTCTAGACAGCATGAAAACTCCATGAATATGGGCTGTCAGCTGACTGTAAAGGGTTTTCAAACAAATATCTTGCATGTATGGTTGGGATATTCTTTATCTTCCCAGTACAAGAAGTACCTGGCCCAAAGGGAATGCATCCCAACCTCTTGACTTGCCAATGGAATGTTTGTGGTAAGAAGTGTGGAGACTTCTTTTGGTAAAGCTCCATTGGGGAAACAAGAGAGAAAGCCAATTTTTATAAGAAAGGAAACAGCAGAAAAGAAGATGGTGCCTAAGAGCACAAAATTAGGTAAATATTAATGCAGAGGAGCAGATTTCCACATAAAAGAAATTAATAATGTCACTCAAACACAAGCTATAAAAATAGCTTTAAAATAAGTCCTTTAAATAGGACTACAAATCACACTGCTTTAGAGCCAGTTACCAATCCTCCCATGATTTCATGTGCCTATAACACAACTTAAAACATACATTTATTTTGTCTTTACACTTAGGACCAAATCTATGGGAACACATAAACATCCACAATACAGCCTAGGCACAGCCCATCAAGCAATTTCCCAAAATCCCACTCAACTCCAAAGGCTTGAGTCAGCTCATGTTTAGCCTGAAATGTGCAAAAAGCACCCCAGCCATGCACCTTCTGATAACCACAACAGGATCTCCTCAGACCCCTCCAGTTAAGCCTGCTTCCCTTAGGACGTATCAGATGAATCAAGTGGACCCACCAGCTCTCTGCCTGAAGGAAGAAGATGGTACCTCTTCTGGAAGAAGGTTTAAATTGGTAATGGATTGTGACACTGAGCTAGAGGTTGTAGCCTTTAAGGGGCTCAGGGCTAAACCCTCCCACCTGTGATGAAAACAGTTCTACTGAAACCTATTTATGAAAAAAAAGAAGGGCAAGAAAAGGCTACTACACACCTCACACAGGCTGCTGAGAGACCAGTGACTGGTGTTGAATCCTGCTTGTCAGCAGCACCAAGCCAGTCTGGCTGGTAGACCTCAGAAGTTCAACATTGCCTCTCTCCTACCTTACCTGTCTTTTTTAAAATTCACTGTATGCTTTGTGATTGATGTGTTGAGTTATATTTGGTTTCAAATGAGGAAAAGAAAAACAAGGGTTCAGGTACTTATATTACCATGTAATTTAGGGCTTGGGTTGGAAGGACCTTACAGATAATTTCATTCCAACCGCCCTGCCAAGGGCAGGGACACCTTCCACCATCCCACGGTGCTCCAAGCCCCATCCAACCTGGCGTTGGACACTTCCAGGGATGGGGCAGCCACAGCTTCTCTGACTTCTCCTGTGCCAGGAGCTCACCACCCTCACTGAGAACAATTTCTTCCCAATAGCCCATCCAACCCTGCCCTCTCTGGCAGTGTGAAATCATTCATCTTTGTCCTACCACTACATGTCCTTCTCATGAGAGTCTTAATCCCAGCTGAGACCGGGATGCCCAGTCTGAAGTGTATGAAGTTCTTGCTGAAGAGAGCCCAGAAACAAATCCTAGTCCCAGCACTCCCTCCAGTGTGAGGTGTTTTGGCTCAACTCCTCCCACATCTCTTTGTTTTTCAGACTTCCTTGGCTCTGGTCAACATGGGAAGGCAAAATAAAGCAAGGAAATCTGTTCTCTCTACGATGAACAGGCTAACTTTTCTTATGTGGGGGTGAAGCATCCTCCAAACTTCATTGAACACATCCTCTCTGAGCACAATGGGAAACTGGGCCTCCAGTTCATATCTGGTCAAAGCAGTTATGGACACAAGCAGTGGGATCCAGATGTGACACTGGAGATGCCTTGCAGCATCTTGTTTGGCTTCCAGCCATTTTGCTGCTGGTATCACAAGGTTTGGTGTCTGACAGCTCCTTGCACGCAGTTTGAGACAACCTAGGGCACCTGAAATAGCACCTGTGAACATGGAGGTGAAGTCCAGCAGTCTCTGATAAAAAATGAGGTCTCCCATGTTCCCCCCAAAGTCTTGGACTCTCCACAGCTGTAGAGCCACCACAAACTCCTGCTCCCATTCCATACTGCTCACAAAAATTACAGAATCACACCGTGGTTTGGGTTGGAAGGGACTTTCAAGATCACATTCTTCTATCCCTGCCATAGGCAGGCTGCTCCAAGCCTAGCCTGGAACACTTGTGAAGAGCCATGAGTGACAATACCTCACTGACCTCCAGACCAATCCCTGATATCACACAGTAAAAGGATACCTAGAAAAAAAAAAAACACCTCCATCACAGTCTCCACCACAGCCACACGCTGAAGTTATGTTTTTTTTTTTTTTTTCTGGAGCAATTACTTCACTTTTGGTGAAGCAACATCATAAGACCCTGAGCCTATCCAGCAGGCCACACATTTCTATTGAGGTTTCATAACAGTAACATGCTAGTGATACATAAAGTCTTTCAATCAGTGGCAGAGATGTATAAAAACAACCTGCAAAAGCCTCCTGATGCCATAAAGTCTACTGGCAGCTTGGCTATTTGGTTTAAATTTAGTCTGCAGGACAGGGGTCACTTCAGTCAACAAGGCTGTGAAGGAAAAAAAGGGTATAAAAGGTCTTGTGTTTTTGAGTTTTTATGTAATGACAAAGCTACTCTCAATAGAGAGGTGGCAACCCTGCAGCTGGGAAATGCACCAGGCTTGCTCCTGCCACTGCCTCCTGGCATTAGAAGAAAGGGAACAATGAAAGGAAAGGATAACATTTGCTTAGATGAGTATCTTTTAACCCTTCTGTGTGGCACACAAGGAGGACAGAGCAGATATGGAGAACAGCATCCCCTGACGTCCTGCTCATGAGGACCATGTGCTGTCAAACTCAGAAAGGTTTATCTTTTTCTTGCCATTAGTGCTGAGCCCACAGAGCTCACTGACTTTTACAGAAGTGCTTTATCCTTGCACATGCATAAAATGCAGAATCCTTCTGGTTGCTGCCAGCATCAGGAAAAGAGCTGTGAGCATGGTACCCCTTCTGTGGTGTGCTCTGCCAGCAGGATTGCGGCCACACCACCTGCCCTTGGGGGTGAAGCATGGCTGGGGATATTTTCACTGATACCTCAAAACCTATTTTCACCGACACCCCCCAGCACTCAGTAAGGCTTCAGTGCTGCCCACAATGCCAGAAATGAGAGCAGCTGGGTGAAGAACCTCTACTCAGCCCACCACAGCTTGAGACACAGGTGACAGGCAAAACAAATGCCCCAGTGGATGATGAACACCAACTGCTCCACCTCACTGCTCCTGTGTTTCACATGGAGCATTCAATGATGGGAGGACCCTACATGTGCAGCTCTGGGGATGGTGCTGGGGCAGGTGATGTGCTCTCAGACAAGCTGGCCCAGGAGTGATGCTTGATATAAATCTGGCAGAACTTCAGATGGCTTCTGCAAGAGCTGTTGAATCATCTGTGCCCTGCAGGTACCAGGGCTCAGATTACTGCACAGGGATATCACAGAATCCTAGAATGGGTTCAGTTGGAAAGAACCTTAAAGTTCATCTTACTTGACCCCTGACATGGGCAGGGACACCTTCCTCTGCCCCAGGTTGCTTCAAGACCCATCCCGTGGACATTTCCAGGGATCCAGGGGCAGCTACAGTTTCTCTGGGCACCCTTCACAGTCAAGAATTCCTTCTCAATATGTAATTCCATCCTGCCCTCTGGCAGTTTAAAGCCACTGCCCTGTGTTTAAAGCCCTGTGTTTAAACTGCCTCTGGCAGTTTAAAGCCACAGCCATGCTGTGTCCTGCCATGGTAAAAAGCAGCACAAGGTGTTGATAGAGCCAAAGAACCTCCAGACCTCACCTCCAAGTGCTCCCTCCTGACAAGAAGCTGCCGTGCTGCCCAGCAGCTCCACCCATGGCTGAGTTAGACCAGCTGCACAGTGTCAGGGGGTGGTTTTTTGATCACTTGAGGACTGCTGCTTCAACGGAGAGCCCAGTGCAGGCTTTGTTCTCAACATGCTCCTCTCCCATGGAGTGGAGTCTCCATGCTGTGACCCCTGGCAGAGCCTTCCCCTCCACTCCTGGAAGGAAGAGCAGTAGGGCAGGGTGATGCCACCATGCCTGGTAGGTTGAAAGGACTCCTGCTTGACCCTTCCCATCACAATCTCTGCCCTGCTTCATCATCACCTTACCTAGAGAGCAGCTGCTGAACTAACCTGATCCAAATGACAACAGGTCCTACCCAACAGCCTCACGAGAGGGCATGGGAGTAACTATAAACACAGGGAGGAATGACGTGTGGCCGCACTCCTTCCAGTTCCTCTACCTGTTACTCCTTTGGTGTCAATCAGACCTTTCTCTGACTTCCAGCCTTAATTAAATGGCCAGTTTTATCCACCTTCTGCTTACAGCAGCATGTTTCTTCAGCAGAAACTGCTCTTCTTCCCCTGCTTCTTTTACCCCGGGTACCTCAAGAGCATCTGGATCCGCCCCCAGCCTCTGCCAGGCAAGGTTGAACCAGCTGACATGTGTGAAGTAGCATTTCCTTCTCTGTGCTCTCAAGTTTATTTATCCTTCACTTCCCTGGATGACCCCAGACCCTCTTATTAAAAAACAGAAGGATAAAAAAAGGGTAGAAAAATTCTGGTTTCCATCTTATCTCATCTTAAATCCCCCTTGCTCATGGCTCCATCTCCCTCCAGCACCATGTGGTCCTGCAGCTCCCACCCAACCCTGTATCTTGTCCCTGAATGAGGAGATCTTGCCCTTGAAGGAGCAAGCTGGGCCAAGCTGATTCCTGTGGTGTTTTACGACAGGGTGAAGCGGTAGAGTGCCCTTTATGGTGTTTTGAAAGGAAATTGTACAGGAACAATGTCCTGAGCAGCGTGGCTATTGAAAACCCTTCACAAAAGGAGTTTGTCACAAGAGGAAAAGCAGCTTAATCAGTTGAACTAATCACTGTAGGTGGTTGAGTGTCCCCGAGGGTCTGTAAAATTAAATATAATGGGAAAAGAAATATATCACAGCTTGCCTACGCTCCTCAGTGGAGCCGCCAGCGGATATGGGACGTTCCCTGCCTGGCCCTGAGCCCACTGTGACTATCCTTTGGGCTGTCCCCGGGCAGAACCATCTCCTTGAAAGACCCAGGCCAGGGCCACATGGCTGGGCTGGGATGAGCCCCAGGAGGTTTCTCAGCAGTGGAGGCTCTGACTGGGGAGCTGGGACAGGGATGCCCGCTCTGTGTGCTCACCCCAGATAACCCAGTGCATGGCGTGGGCGCCAGCAGGAGGGTCAGCGGTGCTTACACAACCCTCCTGCTTCAGGAAGAGGAAACCGTCCCTGACAGCCACCCAGGGCTCTCCAGGGAAGGAGGATATTTCTGCCTCCCCCAGCTCTGAATCTAATTAAGTCCAGAAAACACACACACACATACACACACAAAAATAATCCAGACTGTTTTTTCCTGATCATTTAAGTGCAAAGCCAAGTTAACGCTAGGAAGTAAATACAGTCAGACAATGCTAGAGAAAACTTAGGGGCATTTCTCTAATTCTTAAAATCTTTAAGTATCTGGGGCATGCTAAATGAGATGGGGAGGGTTCCTGAGTCTCTTTGCTCCCAACCCTTCCTTCCATGTATGAGCCAGGAGGAACTGTGCAGCCTTTTGCTGCATCTCTCCACACAGGGGATTTCTGTAGGATGGACTTCCCAGGTGCAGAAACACCTCTCTTAAAATCTCATCCAACAGGAGAAGGAGGAGCCAACACAAAGCTCAGTCACAGTTTAAGATGATGTCCTTCACCTGAGGCTGGCTGTGATCCCCAACAGTCCTGGCTGGGACAGGTAGGGCAGCCCCTCATGGCTCTGAGGTGACCAGCAGCAAAGAAGCAGCACGAGAGATTCCCACTTTTTCTACTGAAAAGGATTCAGAGGCCTTTTGCATAAAGTGGATTGATTAACTCTTAGCCTTTTACTCCATCCTCCACAGGACATGGGGCTGCTCTTCTCTCTGCCATCCTTTCCTATTCTTGCCCCCAGACAAGGACCACCAAAAGAACCATGTGGTACCAGCTGGCATCTGTGCACACCCAAGGATTTGCTTTTGGTGGGGTACTCAACCTGTTTTGTCTTTTAAACCCAACAAGATGTTGGATCAATGTGATTTCAATGGTGCAAACTTTAAGACTTCCCTAGCAACCCTTTCTTAGTTTTCATGAGGAAAACTGTCCGATTCCTCAAGTGACACAGAACCATTTCAGTACTGTTAACCAGAAGACCAAGAAGTAGGTACAGCCCCACCTGTCTTAACCTATTGCACCTCCATATGACCCCTGTAAACCCTATCTGAACTGGCAATGTTTTTTTATTGTTCCTACAAGGCTGGGGCAAGCCTCTGTCCATGTATTTCCATGCATTTCCAGGACAGAGGATTAGGTCAGCTGGCTCCTCTATCTCAAACACCTCAGGAGACCATGGGAGTTGGAGGAAACCTGTGCAACACAAAGTCAAATTGCAATGCCTAAAAAAATGGGAGTTTTGGGAACTTTTTTAAAAACAAGGGGCCAAACTCAGAGTCCACCTGCCCAAGGAAATCACATCCCAGCACAGCTTGTGCTCTGCTAGCAGAGAGGCACTGGGTTGGGAAAGGCTGGAGGAGAGGGGTTGAAAAATGGGTCTGTTGTGCCCTGTATCCTACAGTATCTTTCTTCTTGCAGGAGAGGTACTGCCACCACCCAGGAAAACTTCCATGGGGGTGGTTACCACTGAGGGGTCAAACTAAGTGGCCTTTGGGGCCTTTGGACATGGTATGAAAGCACCAGCCTGTGCTGCTCTCCTTCCATGACCCCAGCAAGCAGTGATGCCCTGCACCATCCTCATCAGGAGGTGGCAGTCACACCTCCTGACTCTAAGCCAGCAGAGAAGACACTGGCTGCAGGATTTCTGCCAGGAGAGGTGGGGAAGTTGATACCTCTACTGCTCTGATCATAAACTCCCTGCAGGAAGGACCTCACCACCTCCTGTAGGCTTTTACAGCACTGTGCAACCAAACCCTCCAGCAGATGTGTTGACTGCTGTTATGGAAAATGTGCTCAGTTTTTTTAATGACACCTAATTTGCTCTTCATACCTATCTTATGCAACAAATGAAGCATGCATCCATGGAAAATCATAGGATCCCAGAATGATTTGGCTTGGAAGGGACCTTGAAGACCATTCAGCTCCAGAAGCAGGGACCTCTTCCACTAGGCCGGGTTACTCAGAGCCCCATCCAAAGTGGCCTTGAACATTTCCAAGGATGGGGAAACAGAAACTTAAAAAAATGACCGGGGAACATAAAAACGTAGAACCCACGCAAGGAGAGATCTATGGGTCACTCCCTTGGGGTTTCTTCTCCTGAAGGTAGCAAAAGGTGTGTGGCAGAGACCTCAGGGTAGGTGAGCTGTGCTCTTCCACGACACCGAGAAAGCATTTCCTGAGGAAAGGTGACAGGAAGGAAGTAGGGACAGGCACTATTTATAGCAGGGCCGGACATCAGCGCTGTTCTGCATGAGAAACAAAAGGTGCTTCACTAGCCCAACACGTGTCCCCATTGGAATGTCACCATCAGGGAGGCCAGAGAAACCCACACAGGCTCTGGGATGGAATCACTACCATTTGTAAGATCAGCTGGGAAAAAAAAAAAGAGGCAGCTTTCTGGGTACCAATGTGCTCTATCAGAATTTTTGGTAGCAGCTGTATTGTATAAAGCTCCAGCCAAGCCCAAGGTCACCCAAAACCAGGCAAGGCCAGCTGGACCTGTGACTTGAGCAGATGTCAAACTGAGGGTTGACACCTTGTCCCAAGCTGGATGGCCACTTGTGAGGGTGACTCCTGTACCTGGCAGGAGGATGCCCTCCATGGTCACCAGGGATTTGTCAGCCTTGGATGAGCCAAGTTCTGGGCAAGGAGAACCTGTGCACTCCATACAGGCATTACTTGTAGGGCCCAGGGTGCTGCTTCAGGACCTACCACTTCAGGAGAAGAGGAAAAGCTGCCCCATGACAACCAGACCAAGGTGTGCCTAGGACTTTGGGCTCACACCTGCTTCTAACCAACTCAGCAGAACAACCTCTTCTCTTCTTGCAAATCCACTGCATCTCATCCTTGACTGCTATCAATCCTTTCTAGGAAACCAGACCTTCCTCCCTTGGGTCCAGCCATTCAGAGCTGTTTTCCAGCCCCTTCCCAGCCCATGCACCACCAAATGCATGGCTGCTAGGCTTCTCCTAAGCCTCACTGCCTCTGATGCCTCATCCACACTCTTAAAATTTTGACTCTCTCTATATTGAGATGAGGTTTTAAACAAAAAGCCCATTACTCCAGACTGTTTTGCTTAACATAAAACCTCACCCTGAGCAATTTTTATATCACCTGTGTGGCTCCACCAGCTCCGGAATGGAGCTTTTCTGCCCCAGAATGATGCCTGGGACATTAAGATAACAGCACTGCAATAAAGTGTAAACAGCTTTGTAGTCTGTTTTCTGATACCATCTGTGTTTTTTCCAGCTCCCTTTTCTTCCCTCCTATTCCTGCCCTTTTCTTCCCCTACTTCTGTCATGCTTTCTGCAAGAAATTAACATTCTGAGAGCTAACTCACTGCTAGAAATCAATTTTAAGGAGCAAGTGCTCTCTTGGAGCAACTCAAGTGACACTAAAAGGACTAAGCTTTCCCTCCAAGTCCCAAATGCACTACAGATACAAGGGGATGCTGAAAACCAGCAAAACAAGTGGCACGGGGGGATGGAGGCTGCTGAGGTTTCATGGTGAAGGAAGGGGATGGGAACCATGCCTTTTCCTTTTAAATAATTACTTAAAAACTTTTTCACTCCAACTCCCTCTACTCAGACTTCTTAGCTTTTTGAAATTGAAATAAATGTCATTTTCTGGCTACGCTTTGACAGCACTGTGGAGGACTTGGGCAGAACTGCATACCCTCTTCTCCTTTCATTTTATTTCATTTGTGACTGCTTAGGCTGAAATGACCCCATGGTCTCCTCTGGAATGATGCTGGATCAATTGAATTTTAAGGCTTTTTTCTCTTCTCCTAGGACATTATCCCAGTGCTACTTGGCCGGGGCTGTATCTCACCCTGTGATCTTCCAACCCCAGCCCAAGGCAGTTTCTTTTGCTATCTCTCCTTGCCATCTGTGCATGAGGCAGGGATGCCCTGGGGGGCTGAATGCTTCTGTCTGCTGATGGCTTATCTGAAGGGACCAGAAAGAAAAAAGAAACAGAAATGAACATCTGGTGTGTTCCCTCCCATCCTTCTAACTGGCAAATTTTTTTGGATGAGAGGGAAGAACCAGCACAGGGTTCCATGGTTCATCACAGCCTTGGGCATGGGGCAGAAGCCCTCTTGGCCCTGAGGGTCTCCTCTCCCAAAGTATCAAGCACTCTTTGTATGGCAGAGGAAGACCAGAGACAGGAACAGAACTCCCTAAACTCCACTGTGGTTCCTCAGAGGAGCCCAGCCCACTGCTCCAATTAAGCCCACCCAGCTTAGTCTTGCAACACACAAGACTCGGTTATAACCATGTTCTGGTGATCACAGGGCTGAAACCCAGCTGAAATAAGACCTTTTACCACCCAACCCCAATCACAAGACTAGACTGGCTTTCGAATTGTATACAGCTAAAAACGAGGGAGTTCCCAAAAGGAGAGGAAATGGAGTTTGCTGCTGGCAAACCATCCTGCCCACAGAAGAATGTTTCTAGGTTGCCTGAGAAACCCTTTTTTAGTCCCTCAGTGAAGTTTAGGAAAATCAAACCACACAGAGTTAACTGCATCATAGCTGTTCACGAGACAAGCAGTGATGGTGAGGTTTGAGGACACATTCCAAGGTGTTTGCAGGACTTCCCCAAAAATGCCCCCTGTGACAGCTCAGGCACAGACTGCAGTTTATTCTAGGAGAAATCACTGGTCACTTTTTCTCCTGTTCAATCATCTTTCAAAGTCGTGGTTTTAAAACTGCTTTATTGCCCCGGGTATGCTGTCTCAAGCTGGAGCAGAACAAGTCAGCAGAAATAAAGCTGCATGCACAACTGACTCCCTTATTCCTCACTTCTTTTCACATTTAACCATAGTCATGATTCCTATCAAGGACTTTAGATGCCCTCATATAATTTAATATGCATTTTACACAATTAAATATCCAATAAATTTGATTAAATTAACTCAGTGGACTGAAATCACCAATGTCACACGAATGTGGCTGCTTGCACAGCACATCACCTCCTTCCCACAGACACCTGAGGCTGGCTGTGACCCCCTCTTAACCAAACCACACCCACTTTCCAACTCTGAAACCCAGCAAGTTTTGATTTTTAATAGAAGAAGAGGAAGCAAAGCCCAAGGACACCAACTTTTATAGACAAGAGATTTCCAGCTGTCTCTTGGAGTACAAGTGGAGGGATCTGGCGATGCAGGAATAAGTAAAAGGGGAAGAGAAGGTCCTTAAGATTCTCCTGGATCAATGCAGGATGCATCCCAAAATATTTTCAGGATATTAGTGTTGAATTAAGAGTTTATGCATTAACACTGCTGAACAGCAGAACTGTCCAAAAAGTCCCCACGAGGCAGTTGAGAAAGATGTGCAATGAAGGAGAGATAATTAAAAACCCCCCAAACACTAAAGAGGTTTCACCTACCTCCGATCGTTTCTCCTCCTTCTGAACAGTTTTTTGGTGTGTGCGATTTCAGCTTCATGAGGCAATGGATGGTAACCCTGTAAAACAGAAGGAAAAGCACCATCAGCTCCAGGAGGCATCAACATAGAAGGGGTGAGAGTGTGAAAGAGTTGTACACCCAGCAAGTGAGCGTGGTAAAAGAAACAGCTTCCCTCCAAACATCCTTACAACATCCCATGCCCTACATCTGAAAATCCACAGATGTGTTGTACCCTCTCAGGGCCATTGCAAGGAGCAGGGAATGAAGGTATCTGCAATTTCTGGGCAAATGAATGGATCCCATATGTACAAATCCCATATAAACGATGGACAAGGAATTCATCCACTTCACACCTGACACATTGCTGTACCTAAGCCATCCACTATCCTTGGGCTGTTTGTGCATTTAACCAAAACCCAGCTGAAAAAATGTCTGTAAAAGAAGATGCTCAGCAGCATTTTGGGGATACCTTGGGAAAACAATAGGAGCCACAACTGGTAGTTCTCCTGGGGCTGTGCCCTCACCCCAGTAGGAAGGGAACAACCACATCAGGGGCACCTCACTGAGCCTGCCCACCACGAATGAGTCAGCCCATGCCACCCCTGCAGCAAGGACAGGTGGGATCCACCTTACAGCAAACAACTGAGGTGGAAAGGATGGTAAATCATGTGCCCAACACCAAGATGAAGGAGGGCAGATTTAGATGAGATACTAGGAAGAAATTTTTTACTAGTAATTAGGAAGAAAGCCTTTACTGTGAGGGTGCTGAGGCCCTGGCACAGGGTTGCCCAGAGCAGCTGTGGCTGCCCCTGGATCCCTGGAGTGTCCAAGGCCAGATTGGACAGGGCTTGGAGCAGCCTGGGACAGTGGAAGGTGTCCCTGCCCATGGCAGGGCGGTTGGAATGAGATGACCTTAAAGTCCCTTCCCACCCAAACCAAGCTAGGACTCTATGATTCCAAGACAAGGCAGTGGCAGAGCTGTGTGTAATTCCAGCTGCTGCCTTTCCAGTGCCCTCTTTCCACTGAAGGTGCCGACTCTGACGTGGTCTGTTCATCTGATAAGGGGGCTGCTGTATTTACCATCCTACTATGGGCATGATGAGGCTTTGTTAATGCTCACACAGAGCTCTGAGGTTCCTGGATGAAAGGCTCTACGTAAGTGCAAAGTATTATTTATTTCCCAGGGACCACAGAGCTGTCATAACCATAATGAATTTTATTTATGCAGTATTGTCGTTCCCCAGCTGGCAATAAAAGCCCTGTAAAAGTTGCTCCTTTTATTTCCATCACCATCTATCTCAGCCTGGAGCTCCAGCACTGCTGGGAATCACCACATGCGAGGGGCCATGAGGGAGCAGCCTGGGCAAGGGCAAGGGCTGGGTGGGGATGTGCCTCATCCAGCAGCAGCTTTGTGACATTGGCATGACAACATAACACACTGACTTCAGAAAAAAAGTCCCTCTCTCTCTGTGTTAAGAACCTTTGGAAACTACAGCTGATTTCAGCAGCAGTTACTGAGATAGTAGCATTTCGAGTTTCTCTGGTGGAAGATGTACTGGAGGAGAAAGGTTCCTGAGGATGATGAAAAATCTAGGCCAGAGAAGGTACCACCACCAAGCTGAGGACAGACAGGATTTATTGTCAGCATCCATCCTGACCACTGCAAAAAGTCTGGAGAAACTGCTGTTGCATGGCAGCTGGAGCCTTCTTATTTGGAGAGCTTTGCTCCTCCGGACTTCCAAGCCATAAGGAACTCACCAAGCCAAAATATAAAGCTGTTAGAAAAAGCTCCAAAAGGAGAGTTATAATGAAGGTGGGGGTCTGGAGGGGCCCCATGAGAAAGTGTCTGAGGTCACTGTGCTTGCTCAGCCTCAAGAAGAGGAACTGAGGCCAGACCTCACTGGGATCTGCAGCTCCTCCCAGGGGACAGCTCTGATCTCTGCTCCCTGTGACAGGGACAGCACCCAGGGAATGGCTGCAGCTGTGCCAGGGAGGTTTAGGTTGGATTTCAGGAAAGGTTCTTCCCCCCAGAGAGTGCTGGCACTGCCCAGGCTCCCCAGGGAATGGGCACAGCCCCGAGGCTGCCAGAGCTCCAGGAGAGTTTGGACACTGCTCCAGGGATGCTCAGGGGGGATTATTGGGGTGAATATGCAGGGAGAGGGGCTGGGCTGGATGATGTGGATGGCTTCCAACTCAGAAAAGCCTAGAATTCCATGATTCTGTGATAGCTTAGAATCCCAGAATCCCACAATGGTTCAGATTGGAAAGAACCTTAAAGATCATCCAGTTCCAACCCACCTGCCCCAGGCAGGGACCTTCCACCAGACCAGGGTGCTCAGACTGAAACTTCTTCACTGCTGAGGGCTGTGGTTTGAGTGTTCCTCATCACTCACTTTCCCAATCACTCATTTTCACTGAATGCATAGAGGGAGCTTGAGATCTCTGTTCCTTTGAAAAATTACTTGAAATTGGCCAACAGATACCAAACTGAGTGAAAAAAGGAGGGGAAGGAGGAGACACAGTCCAATCCCATCACCAGAGCTAGTTTAGGAAATTAGGCTAAAAATAGTACAATAATTAGTGAGGTTGTTTCTAAATGTTGTACTACCACAGCAGGCTAATGCTTGGGGTGTTTTTAAGAATTTAAGCTGCATAACTGACACATGTGCAAATACAATTACCTCGGAAAAATGAAACTATCTCCACTCCACACAAGGACCAATTTCCTCTAGTGAAGACCTCATTAAAACCTCAGGAGCTGCCTTTCTGCTCTTTCCAACTAGAAACCATATGTACAGTGGTGCATTCCTGCATGTCCTCCTTGCACAGAATTCCTGTGCTTCCTCAGACCTCTACCCACCAGCAGCTGACGTCAACGGGATCAGAGATGAATTAATTACATTGGAATAAGTTCCTAATCCAAGGAGCACTCCTGGATACTGCCTGTGCTTGAACAGAGAACTTAGTGTCCCCATTTACGAAAATCAAACATCTCCTTTCTCCAGCTGAGCAGTTCCCTTCCTCAGTCCTGGTCGCGAGACAATGTTTTGGAAAAAAACAGTCACCGATCCCTACTCTTGTCTATTTTGGTGCCTAAACAAAGCTAAATTTGGAAGGGAGAAAAGTTGATTTTTTTTTTTTTTTGTGGATGCAGTAAGCTGATGTAAAAGGAAATATCAGCAAATTGCAAGTAGGGCGGAGTGGCTGGAGAAGACCAAAGGTGATGGGTGGGCGGGGATAGAATCCCAAGGGCATGGTGAGAGCTTTGATAACGCAGCTCTTGTCTCGAGGCTGCTGCCCACATGGGTTATGCAGGACAGCCATGGTAGTGTCTTCAGAAATGCTCCTTCTGAAGACAAAACCCCTGAGCACAGACAAAGGCAGAAAACCACCCTCTGCTCTGCAGTGGGTCTACAAGAGGGATGGGTTTTTCAACTGCTTTGGCCAGAAACACCTTCAAACTCAGGTGTTCATGGTCTTCATAGGCAGGTTTGCAACTCCTCAGTGGGCAGCAAAATCACATTTGGTCTCCTTCCCACATGGGTTTTATCTTGATATTTATTCACAGGTGGCTGGAGAAGGTAACAAACCAGTATTTCAGTGCTGCTGGTTCTGAAAGCCACAGGAAAAGCAAAGCACAAGGAGCCCATGGTCACAGGAAGGATTGCTAATAGGGCTGATTTTCAGTTTTGGAGCTAAACACTCTGTGGTTTGCATGGTGGGAAGCTTGGAGCAGAACCTGAGATACCCATGGGACTTCTAATGCACATATGTTCCAATTTAAATCATAAACATACATGCTCTAACAAGAAGGGCCAAAAGCTCTGGAAAAGAAGGGCTGTTCAGGAATGGTCTGCCCTCTGGGCCAGTCCCCAGGAGATCAGCTGCGTTGTGACGTGCACACACATTTTTAGATTTTTTTGGGAAAACAACTCTTGGAGAAGGTGATGTCTGGCAAGCTCAGGCAACTGTCATATGGCCAGCTAGGGAAATCTGTCATCTACTGGAAATGCTGCAAACAGAGGCCACAGGCAGCACGTTTGAAGGCCACGTGCTCTCTCTTTGTGCTTTACCTTCCTCATGAAGGTGTCTGTCCAACCTTCATCCCTGTCCACCTGCCTGTGGAAATCCAAAAAGCTGCTCCCCACACACATTTACATCAAAGCTTAATGAAAGAACAAATAAAAAGCTTTCAAGATCTCACTGGCATTCGGCAGCAACCCAAGAGCCTCCACCTCCTTCCTCACTGATACCTGCCTCCCCCAGCAACACTGCTGTGCTGATCCCACCCCACACCCCAGCCCAGTAACCCGCGGGATTCTGGCTTGGGAGGGACATGAGGAAGAGAGGCAGGAACAGAGGAGGGAAATCGTTGGGTTTATTGCTACCCTCCTACAAAAAAGGCTTTGCTATGATTTTTCTCATGCCTCATTCTCATGCAGCAAGATCATCTGAAAAAGTTGGAGGAGGGCACCCACCAGCTTTGCCTGTTTTGCTGGGGATGGTAAATTTTGGGTTGGAAGGGACCTTAAAGACCATCTAGTTCCAGCCAGAATCCCCCCAGCCCTGCTACCCACGCTGGGGGATCAGCCCAGGTCACGGGGGGTTCAGGGCTGGGACAGGTCCAGCCTCTCTTCCATGAACAACCCCAAGTCACAATTTGGTAAGAAGGAATGAGGCAGAGCTTTTTGCTGCCACTGATTCTTCTGTGACTACCCTGAGGCAGCAAATCACAGCAACTCCTCTGGCATCCGAAAACAACAGCCTGACAAAAGAGACAGTCCTATCTGGGACCAACCTGCACCCTCCCTCCTCCTCCACTGCAGCATTCCCAAGTGCAGCTGTTGCCTGAGGTGGCTGAACTCGTGGGTGTTTCACAAAGATTCGAGGGGCTTCTAGGGGTTTGGGTTCATTGCTTCATCCGTGTGGTTTTACAGCCTTTCAGATGTGAAACCTCAGGCCACAAAGCAACTGCCTTCACTCATAACAACGTATTCCACCTCTTTCACAGACATTCCCAGGCAGCAGAAGCACCCCCAGCCTGTGATCGCGGAACAGGTGAAGACACCTGAATAGGAAACAGTAACACAGAAACCCTGAGTGTGAACAGAAGGCTGAGAAAAGCACTGGACTGATGGAAAAAAACAACACTCAGGTGATGAGAGAAGGAAGTGATCCAGCCACAGTGTGGGATCAGTCCCGCTGGAGCTTTATCTCAAGAGCCTTTTGTGCCCTCAAGAAACATCCGCCCTTGCTTATCTTAAACAAATGGTTGCAGAAGGTCTGAACTGAACAAACAGGTTATTAGGCCTGAGGTAGGAGCTGGGAGTTTCGCTCGATTTTATTGCACACAAAGTTCAGGGTGGGATTTATTTCTGGGGGAGTGGGAAGGGTGAGGTGGGGCTGGAATCATCAAGGGTGCCCTATCTGACGGTGAAAAGAGAACAACAGAAATGCCAAGGCTGGAGGGAGCGTAAAAACCTAAAAACATTGTGGTTCCTGAAATGATCAGCAGAAACCCACCCAGTGAATTGCAACTCCCTGCAACAAGGTTTCCATCTGCCTACAGGATGGATTGTCCAAGGCAGGGAAGTCCAGGACAGCACAGAGCTGCAGATATATTTAACTTTTATTGTGCCAGTCCCATAATCATGGTGCCTATGGGGTTGAATGTGCCAATATGTTCAGTACAACCATCCCAGCCAGCACCTTGCACGTAAAAAACATGGCAAAAGTGCCACTGGCAGCATCCCCATCACCTCTATTCACCCAAGGCTGGCACTTCTGCTGGAGGTGATTCTGATGGAAGGTGTCCCACCCCATGGCAGGGGGTGAAAACAGATGAGTTTTATGGTCCCTTCCAATCCAAACCATTTCTCTTAGTCCATGATCTAGTGATACATGAGTATCTGTTAAGTCCTGCGGGCATTTCCAGCAGAGCTCTCTCCTCAGAGGCCACTTGCCTCTTCCTCTTCCAGAAAATTCCCATGGCTCTGGTCTGCCACCCACTAGGGGAATTTTTTACATCTTGGAAGAAGAGAGCTGAGGCACAAACCAAAGCCTTGACCCGGTCTGGAGGCCATGGAAGGACACCAAACACTGTCAGGAAGCCACACAGAAATTATTTCCTCTCTGTTAAAATCTAAGTGATAAATCTGTTCCTTTAAATTGCAAGCTATTCATATTTTCCTGTAAGGTGCTAACAATAAGAGTTGTTTCTTAATAAGTAAGCAGTTGGTGCTCAACATCTAAGGAATAGAAAGTGCAACAATTTTGCAAAATACTCCCTGTGCAAGACAAAAGGCAGATAAACCCTTGCAGTACTTGATGGTTGTGGCTCTACCATTCCTTCCTCACCCACAACACAGCACATGTGGGTCCTGCCAACACTCTTCAACCTCAATGATTGGAGCCAGGGCTAAATTAAACTACAGGACTGACAAAGAAATTAATTTTCAGCCATCTAGGAGCCAGAAAAGGAGCAAAACTCTCTGGGTTTTGCCACTACTGATCTAAGAAGTTATGTGGTGGAGAAGAGATGGTCTGTGGAACCTTGACAGTAGGATGTGCTGGCCTGATGAATCATGGCATGGTGCAACATGCTCAGAGAGGGCTCCAGGAACATTTGGATAACATTGTCAGGCACAGGGTGGGATTCTTAAACCTGTCCTGTGCAGGGCCAGGAGTTGGACTTCAACCATCCTTATGGGTCCCCTCTAGCTCAGGTCATTGTATGGTTCTGAGATTCTGAGTAGTTCCATGATTCTGAGTACAGTAATTTCACGATTATAAGCCGCACCATTTTGACTAAAATTTTGGTCCGAACCCAAAGTGCGGCTTATAATCAGGTGCGGCTTATATATGGACAGAGAACGAAAAGTTGCTGTTTTAGTTTGGAGGACAGGTGTCTGCTGAGAAAGGCAGGAGCTTCTCTTTGAAATGGAGAATGTAAACCCCCTCCCTCCAAATTATTATAATTTTGAAATCAAGGGGCTTTCAGGCAAAAATATGGGAATTAGGAATAACAGTTCTTTACTAGGGAAATTAAAATAGAAATACAGCACTACAAAGAAACAAACTCCAAACCCTGACAAAGTCAGAGTACAACCTGACACCGTCAGGCAGGGTGTTGCTAGCAGTCCCATTAAATGGTGATTGCAGTCCCCTTGCAGTGACAGATGTGGCTCAGTTGGAGCAGTGCTCCTGTACAAGGTGCAGTTTCCCTCCGGAGCTCCAGTGGGGATGTGGAGAAATCCGGTTTTCCTCTGGAGTCCAGTGGAGAAAGGGGCTCCCTTAGTGTCCCAAAACCTCTGTTTTTATCTTGGTAAGAAATGTTGGACTCTTCCCCCTGGCTGGAGCAACTCCCAATGGGATGCAGTAATTTTATCAGTCCCACAGTGGGACTCAGTGGCCATGAGCAGAAAATGACTGACTGGAGGAAGGATGGGCTGTGAAAAGATAAAGAACAATGCCCTGCCTGGTTTCAATGGATGGCCCATTAGCAGATTATCTGCCATTGAGATAAGGATCACTGTCCCCACCCTCAACAGATGGTGACAGAACAGATACCTTTTATCACACTCTGTATTGTAACATGCGGCTTATAATCAGGTGCGGCTTATGTATGGACAAAAACCAAAAAGTTGCTGAAACCCAGAAGTGCGACTTATAATCAGTGCGGCTTATAATCGTGAAATTACTGTAATTCCTTCCAGTTTGAAGGATTTCCTGGTTAACCTCATTTTTGGGGTGTACTCCATAAACCACAGATTGTCAACAAAGGCTGAATGTGTGGCTGCAGCACACATGCCCCAGTGATGAGCACCATGGAGCAGACATTTTCCAAAGAAAAGGGTGGGATGGCTGTGACTGTGATCAGGACTGTCACAGCTAAACATCACCCCTTCGTTATCACTAAATCCACCTGCAGCATTTCCTGTAGGGCTCTTCCCTCCCCTCTTGGTCCCAAGGACACAAACTCCTGGATTCCCACTTGCTGAGTGTGAATGCTCTGGTGTGCACTTCTCACAGAATGATGGGTGTTTCATGAACCACACACTACACATGCAGCCCTAGACCCAAACAAGTGTCATTTCAGACATTTATTTCCCCATCACCTCTCCTTGGTGTTTGTTACTGGCTCCTGACAGAGAGCAGATAACAGAGCTAGAGCAAGACAGCATTGAAAGCACTTGGTGGACACAATACTTGGTGGCAGCTAAGCTGTCCAACCTGATCCCTTTGCAGCCAGCTCTGGGATGGCACAAAACACACAGAGAATGGCAGAACAACCCGGCATGAAACTCCCTGTGCGGGGTGAAGGATGCAAACGCAATTAAAGCATTAGAACAATTAGGCAAAGCATCCCAATTAAAACATGGCCTGAACTTTTCTTGACGCCTTCTGCTGATTACTGACAGCGTGTTTTCCGGGGTCTATTTTTAACTCTTGGCCCCTGAGCTCCTGAATTATACATAATTCAGAGATAATAAAACTTTAAAAACCAGGACAAAGTCTCCTAGGAGGAACTGCCTCTGCAAACACAAGTTCACAGCAGGACTGGCAGGAGGAGAAGCCCAACCAGGCCCAGCTAAGGCAGCGATGGGGACAGGCTGGAGACACTGCTGCACGGAGACAGGGTGCTCCAGACACACTGACACGGACACACGGTGCCATAGGAAGAGTATAAATAACAGACAAAAGAAATCCCCTTTTGTTACCAGAATCCGCAAATCCCAAATCAGTTACAAGCTGACTTAGGAAATGGAGCTTTTTCCCATGTTGTAGCAAAATGGGAACAATACTTTGCGAGTGGAAGTAACTCTAATTGTTTTAACTGATGTTATTTTAGTGTTGTTTAGGTTTATTGTTTATTTGTATGTATTTCCTCTACCCTGGTCAGGCTTAAAAACAAACTGTACTGTCAGCAGTAAAGCATCCCATCCACAAATAAATACATTTATCCAGCAAGTATAGTTATAACCACACCATTGCTTGGAGTCCTTAAATGCAGATTATTTAAAGAATCACTAAAATAAATTGCATTGATGACCTGGGTTTGCTTTTCCCTGGAAAAAGGAGCCTTTTACAGCTAATATTGGGAATAAATACTGCCCACATCAGTTGTGACCAGGAGGCACCACACATACTGTTTGGTTTGCAGTCTGTCCAGGTAGCCCAAGCTCATCCTGAGAAGGTGCTGTACTACTCTGAAAAGCTTTTCTTACATTTTCCTTGGCTTGCACCAGCTTGGGAGTGAGGAGGAACAGCTTTACCTGGGCCTTTAGAGTGCTATGAGATTGCTATTGGAACACTTACAATTTGAGCTATTTCAGTGCCTCTGGGACCTCACTCTACTTCAATATATAAATTTCTTCTATATTTGTGATGTTCCCCAGCCTGGTTTTTCCTGTCCTTGTGCTCTTCAAAGCCCACCACCCCCATTTGTGCCCCCCAGCATGCTGTCTGACCACGTCTCTCCAGCTGTTCCATCGTGGTGGGTGCTGTCACAAGGAGGAGACCGAGAGGTAGAACTGGGGTAAATTCTTAAGGTCACCTATAAAAACACCTGACAGGGCCTCAGGGAGTTCAGGAACTCTAAGATGGAACCTTTCTGTGCTATCCCCAGTGTTGGTACAGCCTGCTCTGGCTAGGTACACTTGAACTTCTGTTTTGCTCCCAGGTGATAAGTACTACATCCAAGAATATTTTCATTTCACCATTACCACAAAAAAAAAAAAAAAGGTGTGTTTTCCATGTCCATCTGTGCAATCTCCCACAACCAGGCCTCCACTCACCTTCGTTTGGACAGACCAGGGCTTCAGCCTGAAGGAGCTTCAAGATCAGGGAAGCTCCTGGGATTTGGGACAGTGCAACAGTTATAAAACCCCTTCTTTACAAAGTGACAACTTCACAGCCGTCCACACAACCCTGGTTTCTTTTTACTTTCACCACGGGTAGATCCAGAGGCAACAGGAGAACTTTCTCAGTGCTCAGTCCTTGGCACTTCCTACCAGACCTTCCAAGCACATGAAGTTTTCAACACCATACAATTGCAAGCAATAGTATACAATTCAACAAGCTTTTACTTTTTTATTTTTTAAAATACGATCCATATCCCTGTGATCCATACACTGCATTATCAAAGCAAAAGGGAATTTTGGCATCAGCTTGAATATGGCCATGGTAGTGGCAGCCCCTCTTGGCCCACCAGTGGACATTTCTCACAGACCCTCATGGCTGAAGCATGGTCCTTTCCTTTCCCAAAATCTCTTGTGTTGTGCTGGAAACGTTCCCACACAACAGGTATTCCTGTCTGCAGTTGGCTGAAGACAGAACCATTGCACTTTCCTCAGGACTATGCCACCAAGAGATGTCTTTTCTCCTCTCTGAAGTTGCTGCTTAGTCTAGTTCAGCCCAGAGAGATCACATGAGGATCTCATGTCTCAGTCACCCTCGCTTGGAAAATATCCCAATGTGCACATGCCAATTTAATCCTATAAAAGCCCTAGTCTTCCCTTTGAAAAGTCCCAGTCCTTAATGGGCTATGCAACACAAGGATCTGACTTAATCCTTGCCAGTTTACTTGCAGTTTGTACCTGGGGAGAAGAAACTGCTCCCTGAGCATCCATCTGATCCCTCCCAGGATTTTCCCATTACGCATTTAGGATCTATGATTCCTCCTGCTGTAATGGGCTTTAATGCAGGGAAAAGCTCACAAAACACGATGCCCTTGCCATAGATCATCAATAATATCACACCACATATTAATTACATTGGTGTTTTTTCACTCACATTCTGCAGACCTCTGTGAGCCACAGGCTACTTTGAGCAGTAAAATGGAGATAAGTAAGAAAATTTTTGCAGCTGCTTTACAGCAGTGTCCAAATGTAACACTGGAAATGGATCAGGCATCTCCACCAAGAAAAGAATCCTCAAAAACTGTTTTCTATCCAAAGTTGATAGAGGACAGGCAGCAGGATGGCCATATCCATTCTTCTGAGTCTTGCAAAGTCCAAATCTAAAACATGACATCTCCAAAGACACTGGCATCATTCATACATCAGCATTCCTGCCAGAGAAAGCACAATTTACAGCTGCTTTTCTGATGACTACTGGGTGCTCAGTGAAGCCTCTTCAATTAATTTCATATTGGTCACAAGGACACACCTTCAGGTGTTTCAGCACCAAGTGGGGACAAGAAACATTAGACTGAAGTTGGATATTAGGGAAAACTTCTGCATGGAAAGGGTTGTCAAACATGGAAGGAGGCCGCCCAGGGCAGTGGTGGATCCCTCATCCTTGGAAGGGTTTAAAAGCTGTGTGGACGTGGCACTCGGGGACATGAGTCAGTGGTGGCCTTGCGAATGCTGGGGGAATGGTTGAATTTGATCATCTTACGAGTTTTTTCCAACCTAAACCATTCTATGATTCAACAAGAATCAGCACCAAAACTCAAGAAACCACACAACTCCTGGATATGTTTTCATATGTCAAGTGACCAACACTAAAGACATTGCTTACTGGGGTGTCTTGGGTCATGTTGCCCCTCCTCACTACAGTATTTCAGCTGTTTTCTAATCTCCTTGATGCCTCTGTAGCTGGCAGAATTGGGCCTGTGATGGGCTCAGCTCCAGAAGCTGGAAAGGGTCTGAGATATTGGCCACTAAGATTGGAATGGGCATAGAGCAGAATGGGGCATGACAGGAAAACTGCAGATGCACTTAGTGATTGAAAGTCAGAAGGAGACATCAAACTGCTTGCCACCAGAGAGATGGCAATTTTGGCAACCAGCACATCCCCCATGTCCATTCAGACAGCTCCCTTCTCTGCCCAGGACTCCTGATCACCACCAGCACCACAGCCACAAGCATTCTACAGATACTCTGCCTCCAAAGTAGCTCTGAAATCACAGAGGGACCCTACAGGAGCCCTAGGATGCAAAATGATGTCTCCCAAGCTACACTCCATGCTCACCTGAGATCTCCTGTGGGCTTGAATCAGGTAGACAAGTATCTCACTGCAAGTGGTTTTAGGCATCCTGACTGGCATTCACACATGGCAGGAGGCTGGAATGAGACGGTGTGCAAAACCCCTTCCAAGTCAAGCCATCCTATGGCTGTGATATTGCTCTTTGCCTGCTTTACACTCACGTACAAGATGCTAAAGGCACATGGGGTCCTTCCTCCTGCCTGCATCTCTGCTGGGATTGGAGACAACCCTGTGAGCCAGGATCTCTCAGGCCTGCCCTTCCCAAAACCAAGTCATCAGACATCTGTGACTCTGTGCTTGGCAGCCTCAGCCTTTCTCTCCTTATCACTGCCAGAAATTATTCATTTAACATCCCTGGCCTTCTGCCAGCAAGAGCGCGGTGCAAGGAGCAGAATCATCTCCTCTGCTCCTCCTGTGAACCAAATCAACAAAAGTGAGGCTCTTACTCAAGCAAATTAAAAAAGAAAAAATTCCCACCAGCTAAGAAAAGCTGGAGGTTAATATAAATTCCATGGGTTTGAGGGGGAAACGGAGCTGCATTCAAAGACTCAATGGCTAACCACGCTTCCTCAGTCTGGCAACTGCCCGCTCCCCCGGCAGAGTTATTGAGGAAGTTAGACGAGTGCTGTATTTGTTCCAGCTGCAGATTTCCCTTAACCCCTGGCAGTGGTGTTTTCAAAAAACACAGATCTTGTTTTCTTGATGGCAGTTTTTCATTTTCGTGCGTGCCATGGTTACAGTTATTAGCTCTAAGTGCTGTCATTTGTAGATTAAAACTGAAGAAAAAAGCCCCATTGCCATTCTAAGAAGTCCAGGCTGGATGAGCAAAACTGGGGATTAGAAGAAGGCTTTCAGGAATTAGCTTGGAACAGGAAAGAAGAAGATAAAGCCATTATAAAAGCTTGTGCTAATACAGGAGTCCTTTTTGTTGTGTTAATGCAGCCACATAAATTCCTATGAAGATTTATTAGTCAGGTCATAGAATCTGCTCCCTTCCTTCTTTGATGATAAAATCAAAAATATTTTCCTCCACTAACATGCTCCTTACTCTCAACAGAGAGGAAATAAATTATGTACTTTTCCAACACTGTGTTTCTGACATACAGAAGGCTACAGGTGAGGCTGATGTCTTCAGAACAGAAAAACAGATGCTGAAGTTCAGGTACCCCTTTAGAGACCGCACTGTTTGGATGCTCCCTGCAAGGTGAGCACAGCCTCAGGTCTTTGGTACCCAACAGGGAATAACTTGATGGAGCTGGGATACACAGCGCTGTGCCCTTCCAGCATCCCAGACCTGCACAGCACTCGCTGTCCCATGGAACTTTAGTCCAGCAAAGCACTTACTTTATGCGATTCTGCTCCTAAGTCTACTATTTGCCTTGGCGTGCAGCCAGCCGAGCACTTAGGCACATGCTTAAACTTAAGCACAAGAGTAAACAGATTGAAGTCAGAGGGACTTAAAATTAAGCACATATTTCAAGGATTTTCTGGATAAGGGCCTTAACCCTGGTGTGCCGCATTTAACTGGGATGATTCCCAGCTGATTAGCTCCCCCTTCTCCTCGACCTCCCCTCCGCTGGACCGGGAAACAAACGGTTTCTGTTTTGCCACCACGCTAAAGGCCTGGCTTTAAAGAAATCTTGTCAAGCCTCCAGGCAAGCATGTCTTTCTTTAATTATACCTGCCTGTGAAATACCTTCCAGAAATCCCCACCCAAACAAAGCCTCAGGAAAGGAAATAACGGAAATTCTTGATGGTTTCCACGGGGGAAGCGATCCTAACCAGTGAGACGAGGCGCACGTAAGATGAGGCTGATGACTGTTCCTACTGTACACAGCTCCCAGCACAGGGAGACTCCTTAAAGCTTCAGCAGAAACTCCCAGATACCTCAGCCCTCACCTCCCAGGGCAGGATACTCCCTGAACCTGTCCCCTGGACGTGTCTTTCTGCACGAGTTAAGATCTGAAAAGCTATGTGGTGGCCACGCAAGCGAAGAAGAGCGACGTGGCAACACAAAATTAATGAAATCACCCCAGAGCATACTGCAGCAGCCAAGGGGGAATCTTCCAAGATGCCAAATAGGTTCCAAAGGGCTGGAGGTCACTTGCAGGACTGGGGTATGTTTTGCCATTCAACGCTCTTTCATATGAGTTTTCAAACTTGGTAGGACCCTGGTGGCTGTGGGTAGGTGGACAGGTCTGGCACAGTGAAAGCCCTCTTGGCTTTCTAGCTACTCCAAACAGGCATCACAGGCAAGTCTTTGACAGAACAGAAAAGCGAAAGATTAGAAACCTGGACAGAGAAGATGGAGATTCTCTGTGGATTGCTTCAGAAACAGGACTGCTCTTGTCAAGGAGCACCAGTTTGCCTGGACTTGACAGTGGATTAAGGGACCACCATCAAGTCCCACTCTCACCCCTTACCTGTCCCCCTATAATTCACCTCTAACCATGCTCTGCTGCATTACTCTGCTCCTGAACAGTCAGTCCTTCCCACCAGGGCTTTAACCTCTGATTTACCTGTGCTAAACACAGTAAAGGCACCAAATAACTGGTACCTTTGGATAAGCAAAATGCCTGTGAAAGATGGATTCCTCCATCCAAACTGCAAATCACTCTAGGTTACCACTAAATCATTAATTTTCACATGCAGAAAGACTTCTCTGCTGTCTAAACATCTTGTCTTTTAACCCAACCTCATGTCAGGAAAATCACCTTAGATCTCCCAGAAGAACACAGCCACCAGCTGCTGCACTACAGCCTTGCTCTTCCTGAACCAACAACTCTCAGAAGCTGAGGAACTTGCAGAATAAATTCAGATTCTGCCTTGTATGCAAATCATGCCAGGAAAAGATACAGCCAGTAGAAGCCAAACAAGGCAGCTTTCTTCTCCTCCAGACAGGAATGTCAGGATGGCCAAGTAGTCCCAGAACTCCACCTTAAACTCAGCAGGTTCCCAGCCTTAGATACACTTGCAACCCTTGGAACTACTTTAATTCTAATTTTGTGGCATCACTGGCCATGGGCAGCTGGGCACTGGTTCTCGGTAATACAAGCAAAGGAGATGTGTCTTGGAATTCTGTCACGCTTCACCTGCCCTCCACCAAGGTTAACAAAGCCAATATAATTATCACTTATACTTGGAAGCACCACCAAAATCCTGGAGCTAGACTCTCTGTGTGCAGAGATCAGAGAGCTGCTCCAGCACCAGGAGAAAAGGCGGGAAGAAGAACTTGCATCTTTCTTGCTTATACATGGGCATTTTAAAAAAAATAAAAGAGTTTAAATCTTAAAAATGGAACTGCAAATGGGTTTTCCTTTCAGCTAAAGGAAAGTGTGTGGTACATGTAGTCCCAACATCATGGCACTGCAAGAGGGGTGGGGTGAGACCCTGAATTCCACCCAGGTCGCGAGTGCTCTCGCCATTCCCTCAGAATTCCAGGCAAGACAAGGGACAACTCTCCCCCACCTCTGACAGGGTTTCATAACCATGTTTGGTCTCGCTTCAGCTCTCGGAGCACTTGCAGGAGAAGAGGAGTTTCCACCCGCCCGCCCTGACGAGGGGAAAGAGGAGCCGGCGCGGCGCTCCTCGGATCATGTCAGGTCGCACGTACGTTTGAAGTCGGCCACCGCGTTCTCAGCAGCCAGGAGCAATCTCGCAGTGGCTGCTTCCTCCACCGCTCGCAGAGCTGATCCTCAGGAAAGCTCTGTAGCACGAGGAAATCCTGGCCATCGCCAGCAGAGCGTTATCGACACAGCGAGGAGATAATAACGGCAGGAACTGCCTTACGGCAAGATCGCCACCGCGGTCCGCGCGGTGCCAAGGGCCAGCGAGCCGCCACGAGGTCACACATGCCGCTAGATGGTTAATTGTGTCCAAAAAAAAAAAACAAGGTGGGTTCCTACAACTTGATGAGCATGACACGCTCTCCCTCTGGCAAATGCATCAGGTTTTTGGTGTATGATGTGGCTTCCTGAGTTGAACTTGACTTCTCTTAGAAGGCCACAGGTCCCACCTTCTCCTCTGGGAGGAGATACCATCTAGCCTGGCAGATAGCACCTGGAAAGAGAATCACCACTCATGGTGGCAGAACCTAGGGTAGACTGCAAGTTTTGTGACTGCCCTGGATTCACAGAAGTATCACAGAAGCCACAGCAGCCCTCTGACCAGTGTATGACCTCCTTCCTGGAGAGATGCGGGTGGCCTTTGTGACAGAGAGGACTGCTGGGCACATTGCTGTGGCCCCACAGCACCTCTTGAAGACCTTTTAGCCTAGGGATTTGCTGGTTCAGACATTCATGGTTTGTGATATACATCTGAGGAGTAAGTCATTAAAAGTGCTGGCTTGAAAAAGAGAGCACTGGCAGGTGGTGGTGAATCCCCAAAACAGCATGTTAAGCAGCTGGGCTCCTTAAACCCCATCCTTGCTGGAGCCTGTACACCTGCAGCACACAGGCCTTGCACCTGCACTATGGGAGCAGCAGAAATTCCCCCTCTTGGATGATCCAAGAAATGGAGGAGCTGCAGGGCTGGTGGGACAAGAGGGTTCACCTCTCCTGGATGTGCATTTGGCCACTTGTCGAGCAAGTGGGGAAGACGCTGCTGTGGTATCAAGGAGCACCTAGGCAGGGTAAGGGGACGGATTTCCCCCCACCATGAGAAACACCCACTGGCAATTTCTCCAGGCGTAACACTATACCAGAAATAGAGCTCCTCTGAGACTTCATTTTGTTTTCTCTTTCTTCTTTTTTTTCCTTTTCGCAGGATTACTGAGTTTGTGGAGTCTCTCTTTAATGTCACATGTGCAGCTCAGGTCCCTCAGGCCCCAGCAGAAGCAGCCTGGGATATTTGCACAGACCCCTCACAATGGAAGGAAGAGGGTGTAGGAGGGAGGATCAGGCTGCTGACCCCTTTATTGTTCTTGGGCCAGAAGAAAGCTTCCTCCTGGCTTAAGAACCACGGCGCTGAAAAAGTTTTCCAGCCAAAACGAGTCAGATGGAGTCACTGGGTGGTGGTTTTTATTATTTTTTTTTTTCTTTCTCCTTCCCCTGCCTCCCCCTTCGGTCAAGCGACGGGGAGTCACAGGGTTGTGCTCCATTCACAAAATACCTGCTGCACATCACGTAGTCCTTCCCCCCGACGGTGGGGAAAGGCGCTGTAATCCAAGCAAACGAAAATAAACTTTTTTTTTCCTTTCTCTGCAGATTTGAAAAAAAAAAAAAAAAAGAAAAAAAAAAGAAAAAAGAAGGGAAGAAAGGACCCTGCTCCCAGACTGACGCCTCCAGCGTGCGCCCGCCGGGGAAGGGGTAGGCGGAGGGGGGAAACAAGACGACGATATGAAAGAAAACAAAAACAGCAAATTCTGCTCCGAAAGGATTAAATGGAGGTTTTCCAAAAAAACACCCCGCCATTATATAACGAGGCTTAGCTCGGAGTCACAGGGGTCACACGATGCAGCAGACTGGAAAAACCAAAGCGCAGTGTAGCCTTTTAATTGTTAAGCCAACCATATAAAAAAATAAAACAGAAAACCGATATTGGGATCGCACAACACGAAGGTGGCCACTCTCATACTGATGGTCAGGGTACTTTTTTACCCCCTTTGCTCTTTCTGGCTGAAATACCATTTCAGTGTGAGCCTGACTCCTTGCCTGTGTGCTTATCGGGGTGGTGACCTGTTGTGCCGGGACACTGCTGGCTCAGGGAGTGCAGAGACTGCACTGCCTCCCGAAGCCTTGAGGCACATGGAGCTGGCTTTGCTCTGACAGCAAAATAAAGCACAAGTGGAAACCTCATCACAACAATCCAGGTATCAAAACACATCATCAAGCTTCCAGATAAAAATCTGCATACAAGGAGATGATTTTTTATCACATTGGTTGCACAGCCACCTGCCTAGTCCCCAGGTTCTCCATCACCTGCAGGCTCAGTTGTTACAACCACAGGCAATCCTGAAGCTTCTACATCCCTGATGTCTTCCAGCCTGTGTACTCCAGAGACAGACTCATACACTTATAGAATCATTTAGGTTGGAAAAGACCTCTAAGATCATCAAGCCAAACCATTCCCTCAGCAGTGTCCAGCCCACCACTACCCCATGTCCCCAAGTGCCACATCCACACAGCTTTTAAATCCCTCCAGGAATGGGGACTCCACCACTGCACTGGTCAACCCATTTCCATGCTTAACAACCCTTTCCATGAAAAAATATTTCACTAATATCCAGCTAAACCTCCCTTGGTGCAACTGGAGGCTGTTTCCTCTTGTCCTGTTACTCCTTACCTGGGAGAACAGACTCACTCTCCCCTGTAACATTCTCCTGTCAAGCAGCTCTAAAATCCTGGATGCAGGGCTGAACAAGCTCCATGGGGAACAGAGATGGGAACAACCCAAACAAGAAGAAAACCTTGGAAAATCAAACTTTGACTAACCATAGGCCCAATGGCTGGAGCAGAGCAGCCACTTGCCATTCTGTGGTGTGCCCAGGGTGTCCAGCAGCAGCAGGGATGGTGCCATCAGGCTGGAAACCTGGAGATCATCCTGAACTCACTCTGAATTACATGGGCATATCTGTGTTCCACACTTGAATCTTAAAAACTGCCTTTGGTCTGGATTATTGTTGTGGAACAACAAGACAGGGTGTCTCATCTCTCCTGCTGCTCCTCCAAACCATTTACTTGTAAGTAATGACCCCAAAACTTAACATTCTCATCTAGAAAATGTGCAGCAACCTAAACTTAAAGGAATATGTATTTTTATATTTTATTTGTGCAGAGCACCAAGAGGAAGGCTGGCCAGCTGAAGGCACACACAGCCCACCAGCTTTAGGAAATAATCTTGCTCACAGATGCATGATGGAGCAAATGTCAGCAGTCACTTCTCCAGAACTAACCAGCAGAAGCAATCCATATCTTCTGTGATACCTGCTTATTTTGCCCAGCCAAGGGGTCTTATTTTTCCCAGTCAAAGGGAAACAAACAGCTCCCATAACCACACATATTTTCTTTCCGTTTGGACAGGGCGCCTCAGAAGAATATACAATGAGAAACAAAATAATGAAGTGGGTCACAAAAGCAGGAAGAAATGAAGCTTTATCATTCTCCAGTGATTTCTCTGCTCATACATTACAAAAATTATTAAAAAAAAAAAGAATGAAAAAGAAAGCAAGCCAACAATAAAGAGTTTCTCCACAACAGGAGGAACAGGAGAAGGATAAAGAGGAATAACCCTGGGACACATGGACACAGGGGTAGTGTCATGTGGCCAAATGTGTGGATGATTTGCTCTTCCAAATGAAATAATTCAAGCCCACCATCCAGCAAAGGTATTTGGGGGAGGTCACAGAATTTTCTTTCACTGACCATGCCAGCATGTGTAAATTCGAGCCATTTCCAGAGCCAGCAGAGACGTTAATGGAGTATCCCTGGAAGTGTCCCGATGCCAAATGGGACGGGTCTCTGAGCAAACTGGTCTAGTGGAAGTTGTCCCTGCCCAGAGCAGAGGAGTTGGAACGCTTTTAAGGTCCCTTCCAACCCAAACCATTTCATGATCTTGGAAAAAACAACCACCAAAAGTACTTTTTAAAGTCACAAAATGTGGGACGATACAAATGTAGGACTAAAAGGACCTCTGGGTTACAGAGCTTGGTCTGCTACCACAGTGAGAACACCATTTAATCCCTTCCTAAACAGTCTTTATTTTTCCCTGTGGAAGAGACATCCAGGCGTCGTGTGCAGCAATAAATTTCCCACTTAAATGACAATCTTTGACCAAACCACCCTGCATTGCAATAAACACTTACCCTGCCACTAAATACCTATATTTACACCCATAGCTATATATACATCTCTCCAAGCTGAATGGGATTCACTTACCTGCTGCCTCCAGGCAGGAAATTCGCATTTTAAGAACTTCTGGTCTCATTTATTGTATTGCTTTCTATTCCCACAACATCAGAGGAAAGGCAGCAGAAAAGGGTGGGGGAGCATCTTCTGGTTAAGAAAAAATTTATAAATGTGGCAGGAAACATTAACCTCCTATTTTGTCGGACTAGGGACGAGGACATCCCCCATTAGCAGGATTTTTAGAGAGTGAGGTGTTTCTAGGCTCTCCAGGTCCCTCTCACAACGGGGATGTATGCACGTCTCCCTTCTCTGGTCCTGTGGTATGCCCACTTTTTAAAATTTTTTTGAGAGAAAATTCCTTCCTTCCCTTCATTTTATTAAAAATTCATCTCTTTTACAGGGAAGAGGATTAGGATGTGGAAATAGCCAAGCCAGCAGAAATAGCTGCTTGACCAAAGTGACATTGAGTTTTTACTTTGGATCTTTAGAAATCTGGATATTTTTTTTCCTGGCTATTTTTAATAACGTTTTAAAAATTTAATCATTCCTCCACATTACTTCCACATTGCAGGAAAATATTCAGCAAATTCAAGGGAGTGCAGCAAAAACCCTCTCAGTTTTCTAATGAATCCCCTGAGAAAACAAGGGAGAAGAAAATGTAACATTATTGAGAAGTTAAAATTCAGGCAGGATTTAAGGGGTGTGTTTTGGAGTCTATAGAAATGACTGGGAAAAACCAAAACAGGTTTGCTTTGGATATTATATAGCTGCATAAAAGCAAACCTTTCTAAAAGGGAAGTCAGCTGTAAAGCTGGGAAAAATCCAAGTAGCTCCCTGGTGTGTTTAAGCCAGAGCATAATGTGGTGACATTTTTGAGCCTGAAATGCCTATTGAGCTGTTATTTATACCCCAGCACAATTCCCCTTGCCCAAACCAGTTAATTCCCCAGAAAACTGCAGTTACAGGACTAAAACTACTTGTGGACTTTCTAAAAGTAAAACATCTTCATCATCTTCCCAGGAACAGCTCTCCTATACCCCTGTTGCTTTATGACTCTGGTCATGAACCCAAAACTCATCACTTCCTATTGGTAAGCCCAGCCTAGTTCCAACATCTTTTTGGTCCATCCCTCTGTCATCTCAGCCTGAGGAAAATCTGCAACCACCCACATCCCATTATTGATATTATTTTGTGGTACAAACCAGCGGCTGGCAAACTGGGACCTAAAGAACAGAGATGGTCCAGCAGTGGGCAACCCATAGTTCCCATCTCGCTCCTCCTGAGGCTGATCTCCTTAACTTGGGGTGGGTACAACCAGGAAGATGGGAGACAGGGACAGATGGAAATGTAGGTGTTCAGGAGAACATCCTACCCCTGACAGGGCAGTAGCACCTCCAGAGAAAGGGAGAACCCCTCAGCACATCTGGAACTGCTCAGGTGAGAGGAGCATCCTGCCAGACCAAGCCCTGCTGCAGCATCCCATGGGAAATACATGGAGTACATGCGTGTGCAAAGTGGGATTTCCAGAGAGTAGTAGGATGGGACATGTCTAACCCCTAAGAACAAGCCCTCCTCAGGGCTTTGGTAACTGAGGGAGTCACAAATACCTTCAGTTTTAACCTCATTCTGCTCAGAGCCAAAATGCAGCTCAGACCCAAACTCAGACCCAGGTACAAACACCTGCAGGTTTCCCAAGCTGGACACGCACTCTCAGCCCAAGGTGGACTCATCTGGATGGACAGCAGAGTGAGCTGGCACAGGAGGGTGAGAGACACTGCAGAGTACGGTTTCTGCTTGGAAAAAGCCTTTGGAAAAGCCTAATTTCCTCTGCCCAGAGCAGCGTTCCTGGGCCAATGCAGCGAGGCCGCAGTGCCCTCTAGTGCTGCAAGGTTCCCCTCTTCCACCAGCTCTGTCCCCACGGCCACCAAACACTGCCAAGCTTCAGAGTGAGCATAAACCACCTTTGTCCCTTCCACCTTCCCTCCCTGCTCATCCCAAACCCAAACCAGTCAATCAGCTGGGGTGTGAAAACATCCCACTGCCTCCTATCCTGGCAAGCACAGCAGCCTGGCCCTAATTCTGCCCAGTTGACCAGCAGCAGCACCAGGAGACACTACAAAACAGGATGTCTGTGCTGACCACAGAGCAAAGAGACCCTGATTTGTAGTGGGGGGCTTGGGAAGACATCCCCAGGAATTATAAGTCAGCATTGCAATATCTGCCTGACAGCCAGAAGAGTAACAGAAGCCCTGAGAAGGGAGAGCCCATCTCACTCTCCACAATCAGGAACCCGCTCTGAACCATAATAACGATAATAGTAATAACAACAACAATAACCATAATAATGATAAAAATAACAACAACAATTGTAATAATGATAATGATAAACATTTGTAATAATGATAATGAGAAAAATAATAATGATAATAATAAAATAATAATGGAAACATCAAAGTTCCTGACCATTTCTCCAGTGTTTTGCTTATGCATTGAATAAGGTTGTCACAGTGTATTAGGAAGTTGGATATTAAGAAACATTTCTTAATGGAAAAGGCTGTCAGACCCTGGCACAGGCTGACCAGGGCAGTAGAGAAATTTCCATCCAATACCACGTGGATGTGGCACTTGAAAATACGGGTTAGTGGTGGCCTTGGCAGTGCTAGGGGAATGGTTGGACCCAGTAATTTTATGGGTCTTTTCCAACTTCAGTATTTCTCTGATTCTGTGGTATGAAAGACCATCATAATCTGAAAAACCCACTAGAAGATCTTTTCTTTCCTGCACATCTGATAAAGCCCTCAGGGTTTGTAACTTCAGGGATCATAGGGACTGTGCTCTGCCACCACAGTCCGTGTGAACCATGAGGTGATGCCCTGCACGGGATATTACAGTCTTGGTCCAGATCTCCAGTGCTCTGGAGTTCTCCATGGCCTCATCTGCCTCCTTGGCAATGGTGGCCTTAACTCTGGCATGGGAGTGATGCAGGAGGGGCTACAGGTGACCACAGCAGTTTGCCCTCTCTGCCCCAGGTGATGGTCACTGTCAGTTGGGTTAAATGCAACAAAAAAGGGCCACAGAAAGCCTGTGTCTCACTGGAAGCCATGGCAAACCAAAGGCTTTTTACTCAGGAGCAGAGCTCTGACTCCCAATATGTTGTGACCTATATTCAAGTAAGTCTTGGCTCTTTGACAGGGACTTTCCACAGTGGTTTTAGCTGTTACTGTATTGGAAAGACCCTTGGGATATGGGCTTGTCGGGCAAGAAATCTTCCCTGAAGGCAGTGCTGTGCCCACACACTTTGGGCAGACTCCAGCAGGAAGTGGGGGCAGGAAGAAGTAATCCCCCCTTCTGGGGCTCCTAGAGAGGCACCCCAACCTCTCCATAAGTGGTGGACATATAAAGGACATCAGGGTTAGACCCCGTGACTGACAGCAGGGACACAGAGCACAAGGGGCACACACCACATTGACCAGGCCATTCCCAGTGGGAGGGTATGCCATGCAGAGGGATCAGCTCACCCCAGATCCATCAGAATAGCCTGCCAGGAGAGGGCCACATTACCATGGCCAAGGCTGTGAAAGAGGAATCTGGGTTGCTTAATGTGCTGGGTATAATGAGAACTGCCAAGCCTTGCAGTGCAGAAAGAGCAGGCAAGACAGGAGGTGGTGAGGTGACAACTGTGTATGGTGATAGTAAATAACACCCCACCACCAAAGACCTGTCTGTGAGCACTGAAGAGACCTGTTCTCCTGCTACCACCCCCTGGGAGGATCAGTGATCTGCAGGACCCAGCAACAAGCCCTCACACCAATGCTGGACACCAATCTCCCCTCCTTCCCTGCAGAGTGACAGCTAAGTCATTGTTTGTCCATCATCTGTCCTCTGCCCTGGACACCTAGGTTGGCTTACATCTCTTCAGGAACCTTCTATGTCTGACCAAGTCCACATGTGAACTGGTCCATCTCTGCACCTTACAGAGCTGACAGGGAAAGGACATGGGATGGAATCATCCAGCCCTTCCCAGACCTCTACACTTTGTTGAGTGCAACAAACCATGTCCCAGTGAGTTCCACCTGGGGCAGGAATCCCAAATGACCAGCCCATGCACAGGTCCCAGCTTTACTCACACCATCTCCACACTGAACTGTAAGGTCTGACTTGAAAATACTCGTCAGTGAGAAAGAGTCCCAAGGAAAATGGGCGAAGTTGCCTGTAGGTCGCTCAATCCAAGTGGTTTTTCAGCACCAGGAGGAAAACAGCATAACCTCAAGGCTAAAAGAATAACCTGCAGCTTGCTTGCTTTTGCTTTCAAACACAGGCATGTGTAAAAAAAGAAAATAGTTTAAATAACACATCTATTTGCCTAAGCACCTGAACTACAAACTGGATGAACTACAAACCGGATCAGGAATCCTGGTGCTTCTAATCCTGTTTGGACAAAATCAGGAACACAGTGGTGCTAAGAGGAATGTGAACAACTTAGGGAGTCTGCCTTTCTCCTAAGGAGCTACTCCCTTGTTTCTCTTCCAACAAGGAAGCTGGATGACGACTGCAGCCAGAAGAGAAACAAGCAGTTTATTGTAACTGCAAGCATATGACAAAAAGGGTCAAAAATCAGTAAGGAAACGGAAGGAGATGAGCTGAAGGCAGTAAGATGCCAAACCAAATGATATCAGTGCCATCTTCCAAGTTCATCTCACTACAACAATAAAGCCCAAGATGCCTTTCAGAAGTGCCCCATTTCTACCTCCTAAAACACAAAACAAGGAGCAGCTGGGCAGTGAAGGCACATTCCCAGCATTTGAAGGAGGGTAAGCCCATCCTAAAGGCACGAGTCCAGCAAACTCTGCAATACACACTCGGGACATGTCCCAAAACTCTCAGCTTGCGTTTAGCAGCATTCACAGCACACTCCTGTCACATGAAGCCTCCTGTGTCCTTTGTGAGTTACAGCAGTTCCACAGGAAGGACTGGGGTGGATCCTGCCCAGAGAAGCTGTGGCTGTTCCATCCCTGGAAGTGTCCAAAGCCAGGTTGGACAGGGCTTGGAGCACCCTGGGATAGTGGAAGGTGTCCCTGCCATGGCACAGGGGTTGGAAGGGGGTGAGCCTTAAGGTCCCTTCCAACCCAAGCCATTCCATGATCCTGTGATCTTGCAGAACACGACCTCTTGAGTTATTTTCTCTGGTAAGTGTAGATTTTGCCAAGAGTTTGCTTGCCAAGGACTCTGAAGACTAAATCTGGGACCAGAATACTTGGATGTGATACACCCAAGCCTGAAAGACTTCCCAAGTGTTTGGCAAAGGGAGCAAAAGCAAAAGACACTGACTCAGCCCTCCCTGTGACGTCTTCATGACGCCAAGGTGGTTATGTGGTCTCCTTCAACAAAAGAGCTGATGTGAAAATAGAGAGGATAATAAAGATTCTTTCTGCACCTGAGCTGCAATTCCCTATGCAGTAGATGGTCCCTGGTGTGCAGTAAAAGGCAGATCTTATGAATGGAGAACACTTACCTTCAAAAGAGTAATTTTTGGCAGCACTTTGGTGAATTAGTGCCCAAATCTTACTGCAGACTCTTATGAGTAAGGAGAGATGAAAAGGTTATGGCTCATTAGCAGAGCCAAGGCAATGACCTCATGAGCTCCTAGCCATGAAGCTTTCAAAAATAAAAACCTATTCACCAGTAAAAACAAACACCTCAGGTGGATTTTGAAAGGATGGGGTAAGAGAAAGCTTCGAATTGTGAATTGTGAAGGAATTGTGAAGCCTGTGCATGTCCACGAGATGGCAGAGCACACCATGCTGTGAGAGCATCCCCAAGGACTGGGATGCACGAATTCCAAACAAAAGAAGAGGATCTGAGGAAAGGTTGCTTGGGTTTGTCTTCTTTTGTTTGTTTTTCCACCTTTTAATTGCCAAATAGTCATAGGCTTTCCTGGCAATATTTTGTTAAAATACCATTGACAGATTCCAGCAGTAAAAACTCACGTATAGGGATATTAACATCCAGATATCCAGGACACTCTGCTCAACCCACAGACAACCAGAAAATTCTGCTTAATTAGGGACATCTCTGCATCTCTCTGTGGGTACCCATACTGATACTGACCTGGACGTACACTGGAGATTAGTTCTAGATTCATGTCCTGTGTCTATCACACCTTAAAACCAAATGCACACAAATCTCCAAGCAGCCTGCAAGCAGGACTCCCTAACTCTCTCAAATGGGGAGCTTTTAACCTTTCCATGGCTGCTGAAGGACACCCAGCAGCTAAACATTTCCATCTGAGTTGTGCTGGAGGAGGTTTGGACCACCCCAGTTGTGCTGGAGGATGCTTAGACAGGTTCAGTTGCACTGGGGACCACCCCAGTGCGGCTTGAGGATGCTCAGATTTGCTCCTCCATCTGTGCACACCTGCTGTAAGCAACCCATGAGCTCTCAAACACAGTCAGAACAGGAGTTTATATACCACCAACCTGAAAAGCCTCTTCTTCAGGATGCAACACGAACATAACAGCGTGGGACAACCCCACGGGGTGAAGGATTTTCCTTTCACAGGCTCACATAATGGAATACCTTCCCTTATGCCTCCCCCCAGCCACTGCTCCACAGAGCCATTTAAAACAAGGGATAAAGAGCAGTAAAATCACTGTCAGCATTGCAGGGTTGCATTCAAATCCAGTTAACAATGATATGTCAGGATTAAACCAGCTGTCTGCAAGTATTTCACTTGTCCATGTTGAACAAGACAAAACCTCACCCAGAGCCACCTGGGTCCTAGCTCCCACAGACACACATGACTGGCTGTACATGCCAAGGTAACCATGTCTGCAAATTAATGCAGCACTGCACAAGTCTGCCTGAGGCACAAACAAAACATCAAATCCAGCATTTCCACTAGGTCTTCCAATTTAGAGATGTCACACTAACAATTAGACCAGATACTAATGTATATATTGGAATGAATTCATTGTATTCAATGCACTTCTAGGACATGATGAAATGATAACCAGACCAGGAGGACCTGGCTTATTTAACAGCTGTTGATTAAAATCCTCTTGAAGGTAATGAGCTCTTTGCACCAAAGATGGTTTGATTCTTCATTTCCAATTACTCCCCAGGGAAACTAACCTTATTTTGCAGAATTAATGGGGTTTGTATCAGCTGAACCTGATGTTTTTTCCCCTTGACCTAAAGTCCAGACATACCAAACATGGAAGAGACTGAGCAGGAAGCAGCTGCAGGCAGGGCTTCTCCCTGCCAAAGTCAGCTGCCCTTCTCCACTCCTTCATGTGTTCAGTGCCAAATAACTCACCCAAAAGAAACAGTAAGGCAGAATGTCACATGGTCTGCAGGATGAGCAAAGATTTTGCCTGCACGACGCGTGAGCAAGAAGCCCTGCAAGCTCTTGGCTCAGCACTGGAAAGGGTAACACTAACACAGCACATGAGATGTTTTCAACCTTGCCTCTGGAGGCAGAGGCTTCAGCAAAAACACACTGAGCATCCTCTGAAACTTGCCTAGCTCAGGGAACTCAGTGCCTTTGATGACTACTGCTCTGTAAAATGGAAAACTACATTATGCTGACAAATTGACTTATTCAGCCTGACTTCTGTACTGTGGGGTCTCATCCTGCTATTCCCCAACATCCATGCATCAGAGGTCATTTAACCAGAACTGCCAAAACTGCAGAGAGATCTGGGGAAAGAACAGGCTGCAGAAAACATTCATGTAGATTACCCTGCATATAAACATGGGCACCGCCCCAAAGGGGCAATACCTGGGTCAGCACACAGGCACTGCTGGCTTCCTGACAGCAATTTATTTTGGAGCTGCCAGGAGGGGTTGATCCTTTTCAGAATCTCCTTTTCTTCAACATATGAGCGCCATGTACATCCACATACACACATATATAGATATATACTGTGCTCAGTGTATCACCTCCCAACAAAGTCTCCGTGGTAACTGCCCTTGGCCAACACTGACACCTGAAACCACAGGCACAAATCTGCATCCCAACCCCCAAAGGACCACAGCCCAGCAGCTTTCTGCAGAGGAGGCTTCCTAAGGGAACACAAGGCAGGGAAGGGCTGCTGCTGGCCCCCACTGTGGCAGGGGTAGATGTCCTCATCACCTACCTGCCACACTGGAAGGACTTTCTCTATGTCGTTCAAGTTGATGCTGTCACCATCCTCGTATTTCCCCTTTCCAAGCCTGTGGCAAGAGAAAAACAAAACAAAAGCACGTGAAAATTCACTGGAGACACAGTTAATTTTCTGTTATGGCACAAGGGGAATATCAGTTGTTACTGCAAAGGCCTTTCATGGAAACAAAGCGGCTCTCTCTGGAGCAAGTGTGCTGTGCCTCCAAAACACTCCCACGCAGGCGTAAAGCTGTTAATACAAAATTAAATGCACTGCTCAGTCCTCTCCACCTGCACCATCTGCCACAGCTTGCAAACACTTTGGTAGTAGCAGCAGTGAGAAATCCACAGGCAGTCCTGAGCCCAGGGTTATTCCATTTCCAGACCAAGTAAAACTGAAAGCACAGCCCACCTGGACAGCAGAAATGAGAGCACAAAAAGAGTAATAAGAAACGTTTCCTTTGAAGCACTGCTCATTTGCTGGTCTCCACAGGAGCTCCAGCTCCCCTGCTGAGAAAGGCGCTGAAAATCAGCAAACACACACCTCAGACAGGAACCAGCAATCGATACAAATATAAACAGACAATTTGAAAGACAAAGAAATGGGGATGAGAAGTCAAGCACTCACACACCATACACAGAACTGGCGGCTGAAGGACTTTCTTGGAACAAGAAAGGAAAAAGCCAATCCAAAGATAATTACTAGGTGGATGCAAAGAGTTTGTGATGATAAAGAAGAAGAAAATAATAGTCAATAAATATAATCCTTCTACGTTCATAAACAGAGATAATATTTTTTATTATGCAAGAATGATAATTTTTGTTTTGTCAGTTAGAAGCAAGATATATTGTTAAATATGACATAGTAGAGACTTTGGTAGCAGCAGACTCAGGTTATCACTGCCTAGAAGTCAGAGAAAAACAGATCTTGGACTTAGAGGAAATGGGAAGAAACAATTGAGAAAAACAGCATGTGCTGAAGTATCAGGCTCAAAAACCAGCAAGCTGAAGGGAAGCAACTTAATTAACCTTAATCAACTTGAGCACCCTGGTTTAGTAAAAGATGTCTCTGCCCATGGCAGGGGGGTTGGACTAGGTGGTCTTGAAGACCCCTTCCAACCCAAACCATTCTGTGATTCTGTATTTATTGAAAACAAGATGGGTTCAATAACTGACTTTCCATCATAGATAAAATCCTGACTTTGACTTACCAAGGTAAAAATATAGTGGCATACACATACAGAAACACACATCTGAAAGATATTTTTATATAATAAGCATTGATATAGATGAGAAAAATCATGTCACACATCTGGGCACAAATAATGCCAGCTGCAGGTCAGACCACAAACATATTGTACAAAAAGTAATCTGAAAAGGGTGGGGCTGTCCCAGGCTGAATTTCTGATGCTAAAGGTAGGGGATGAAGAGGAAGCAGGGATTAGGGGGATGAAGGCAGCTTTCCTCTAGAGACAGCATGGCTGAGCCCCAGCTACAGGACCACAGGCAGCACTGGCATCATACTTCAGAGGCGTTCGAGAAATTCCTTAGAGTACCTGAAAAACTCAAATGATGCATGTGCTTGGGAAATACCTGGAAAGAAGAGAAAATACCAGCTACAAAAGGATGTTTGATCTGGAAGAGCACAAGCAGAGCGAGAGTGAGCACTGGAAAATAAAGCCAGTGAAAGATGAATTCAGGTCAGAAACATAGTACAGTTCCCCACTTTCTCTTAACAGCTCCCCTTTTGATTATTCAGCTTGCCAACAAACAGCATCTTCCAATAAAAGCAGGTGTCTTCCTGGAGGAAAATGTTTCACCCAAACAAAAGCCATTTGAGGTCACAAAACTGGATGCAACTACATGGCCAGCCTTGGGCAACTGATCAGACTAAGGAATAAAATGCTTATTTTAGTCTTGAAAACACACACTGAACAGCATAGTCCTTTTTTACCCCCCTATTTTTTTTTTTTCACTGCACAGTTAGATTGTTAAAAAAAAGCTTCCCATTCAAGCAAGAGGGGAAAATGCCTAGCTAGCAGGTGGAGACTCATGGAGGCTCAACAAGCTGAATCTCAGCACAGATTCATCACAGAGAGTTGATGAATGCACAATACAGTCAGCTTTAGAAGTGAAAAAATAAGAACAATTTTGTCTTTCTTTGTGCTTCCTCTGTTCTAGCAGGTTATTTACATGGCATGCATTTTGGGACATGCACTGTTCTGTGCTGATAGCATCTGCTTAAATTTCTGCAGATACACTACTTCTTACTCCACTTTTACAGCTGTAATATTAAGAAGTGATTAAATACCTCTCCTCCACACTACCTCCTTTACCTGTTTGCAATGTGGGCATTCACAATACAGGAACCAGAGGAAAACTGTAACACCAACCCTGTTCCATCCTCCCTGCACATAGCAGGTGTCATTGACATGATCACCTGGCAAGTGCCATCAACCATATTATATCTTCTTTTACAGAAGAAGCACATTATGCCTTATTTTACAGAGGGCCTCTTCATCTCGTTCTTCAAACTTGTCTGAAAAATGGGATTGAACTCGACTAAGAGACTTAGTGACTTAGAAATTTAGTGTTACATTGTTTTGAATGTTCTGAAAATTGCTCTTATAAACCTGCAGTATACCTTATGTACTGAGTAGAAAAAAAAAAAGGCTATCTGAGTCTTCCTGTCTGTTTATGGTACAGGAGCCAACTGAAGAGGCTGAGCCTGGGCTGGTATGGGATTTCTGGCCTGGCTAGATGTTTCTAATTGATCCAAATCAACTGTTATAATAACAATTCTAAACTTGTCTTCTAAACAAGAAGTGCAGACCAGGCATATGGCACTGGTCAGTACCTTGGCAAAACCAAATTATCAGCAGAAAAATATCTCCAAGAGAAGATTTCCATCCCTGCAAACAAGGCAGTGATGGAACATCAGCTGCACCCCCACCTTTTAGTTCTGTTCTAATTTTTTCCTTCCTCGAGGAAGAGAAGAGGAAGAGAGGGTTGGAGAGAAGAGAAGAGAAGAGAAGAGAAGAGAAGAGAAGAGAAGAGAAGAGAAGAGAAGAGAAGAGAAGAGAAGAGAAGAGAAGAGAAGAGAAGAGAAGAGAAGAGAAGAGAAGAGAAGAGAAGAGAAGAGAAGAGAAGAGAAGAGAAGAGAAGAGAAGAGAAGAGAAGAGAAGAGAAGAGAAGAGAAGAGAAGAGAAGAGAAGAGAAGAGAAGAGAAGAGAAGAGAAGAGAAGAGAAGAGAAGAGAAGAGAAGAGAGAAGAGAAGAGAAGAGAAGAGAAGAGAAGAGAAGAGAAGAGAAGAGAAGAGAAGAGAAGAGAAGAGAAGAGAAGAGAAGAGAAGAGAAGAGAAGAGAAGAGAAGAGAGAAGAGGAGAGCCTGACCTCCACCTGGAGTGATTGTTTCTACATCTGCAGAGAACCTGCAGGGAAATGGTGACATCCATCTAAGCAACACTGGTGAGCCATTAGTGCCACCACACATTTATTTGGTTTGACCAACAACCAGTAAGGAATCCAAAAATACTAAGGAAGGTTGTGGAGGCTGTCACAACCAAAAGAAGCTGTTGAATGATTTCACAGTTTTATGAAACATGTTGCTGTTCTCTCCTTCCCTGAACTCTTGCTGGGGAGAACAGCCCTGTCTTTCACAGGTAGTGTAACCAGGTCAGCACTGAGCCAGGATCTTTCCTCCAATATCCAGAGATGTCTAAATTTAGCACCCTAGAGTCTAGGAGACTTGGATCCAGATCTATCAGGCAATGCAAAAATACAGAGAACAACTCCACTCCAGCCTAGAACTGGATGACAGAGGAGTCAGACAGACTCCTGTCATGATCATGGCATTCTCAAACTCTAAATAGTCCAGTGCTTCTTCCCATGTCTTCTACCTGAGGTGTGCCACCAAGCCAGAGTTCCTAGAGCAGAGGAGAAGTTAAAGACCTTCCTGGAGAGCACAGTATTGCAGACACAGCACTCACCCTTCTCTGTCTATGTGAGGCAATGGGTGTTTGGAGGTGTTTCGCAGCTTTCTGTGAAACTGGGTGAAATCTAGTTTTTCAGGCTGCAAGTCCCACGTTGCACCACTAGGAGAGAAAAACAGGGAAAAACAGAGAAAGGAAGTTCCACTACTAGTTAAACACCGCTGATCTGAAGAGCAGAGGACACATCAGAGCCTGCAGACAAGGAAAGCTGGCATTTCTGGGAGCACCACTCCCCACTCCCTGCTGCAGAGCACGTGGATGTGAGCCTCCAATTTACACTGACGCATCTCTTTTAATTTTTTTTTCTTGTTTTTTAGATACACAGAGCTCTTGCTGCTTGATCTAAGCCTCTAATTTTGATACAGAAAACACTCTGCAAGATATACTTGCTCTCTGTACCAAGAGAGTATCACAACAGGTCCATGAAATGATGTTATCTGTGGTCTTGCACAACCTGTCTGCTTCAGAGACTCAACACCTGCAGATTATCTGTAAAACTGGACAGAAAGGATTCACTACTTTCCCCACACTGTGACAGCAGCTGAAGAGTTCTTCCTGGCAGCTAAGAAGTCAACACATGATGGTACCTCCAGCTAATGGGAGAGTAAAATCCCAGAGCAGCAGCCCAGAGCTGACTCAAGTCTTGCCTGTGCAGCTCTGGGGTCACTACAAGTAATTGTACCGATACTGATTTCGGGTGTTTGTACTGCAAGCCCATCCAGTGGCCTCTCCAAAGCACACAGGATGCTTTAAATAGATTCTGTTTGGTGCCACAGGCTAAATGGGGAGGGAGAGGAGGAGCAGTGATGTCAGTACTACCAGGGTACTCTCTGGTGCCTGGTGGTCCATCACCAGGATGGACACACTGGTGAGGGCTAAAATAAGGCACATTCCATCTTACGAGTCCATCTTTTTCTTAAAGCATTTTAAAACCAGCTTACCTGAAGGAGTCAAAGGTGTTGGCAGCCCAGATGTCTGTGCCCAGCATGTCAAGGTTGCTGTCCTTGTTGCCATTCTAGGAGAGATGGAAAGGTGGTTATTTGGTGGGAGGCACATAGAGCTATACTGACCAGGGCACAGCCTCTCCCACAGCCACGGAGGAGTCCTGGCTCTGTGTTCCTGTGTGAACCCATGCAATGCAGAGACCCCTCACGTGCTGCAGAAGTGTGCTGTGAAGGCAAGGAGTGACAATTTCAGCCTTGGGGACACAGAGCTGTGCACAAGGAGCAGACAATGCACAAACTCAGCTCTGACTCCAGCACCGTCCTCCTGCCCCGTGTCCACAACCACGACCCATCAAGGTCCAGGGGGCAGGCTGAGATTCACTAAATCACAGAATCATTTAGGTTGGAAAAGACCTCCAAGGCCGAGTTCAACCTGTGCCTGATCCCCGCTTTGTTCCCCAGCCTATAGCAGTGAGTGCCACATCCTGGAATTCCTTGAACACTTCCAGGGTCTGTGCCTGAACCCCCTTTGTCCCCCAGCCTACAGCAGTGAGTGCCACATCCTGGCATTCCTTGAACACTTCCAGGGATGGGGACTCCACCAACACCAGGACAGCCCATTCTAATGATCAACATTTCTTTCCATGACAAAGTTCCTCCTGATGTCCAGTCTGAGCCTCCCCTGGCACTACATGAGGCCGTTCCTCTCCTCCTGTCCCCTGGAGCAGAGCCCAACTCCCCCAGCTGTCCCCTCCTGGCAGGGAGTTGTGCAGAGCCACAAGGTCCCCCCTGAGCCTCCTTTTCTCCAGGCTGAGCCCCTTTCCAGCTCCCTCAGCCCCTCCTGAGGCTCCAGCCCCTTCCCAGCTCCGTTCCCTGCCCTGGACACGCTCCAGTCCCTTGGTGTCTCTCTTGTCCTGAGGGTTCCAGAGCTGTCCCCAGCACTGGAGGTGTCCCAGCAGTGCCAGCACAGGGGACAGCACTGCCCTGGGGCTGTGTCACACCCTGGTTGGCACAGCCCAGGGGCCACTGGCCTCTTGCCCACCTGGCCACCCTGGGCTCCTGTCCAGCTGCTGGCACCAGCACCACCAAGGCCTTTCTCCATGGGTATTATAAGAAACCTCCAGCCAACTGTGAAACACCTTGAATATTCCTGTGCAGCTGCTTTTGTCAAAAAGGACAACCCAAAGGATCAGCATCTAAAGCCAAGACCTCACATGTGTTATTCAAAGCTCCTTCACAGTCATCAGCTGTCCTCCCTGCACAAAGAGGGCTGCCCTCTCCACACTTTACGAGTGAAGTAAAGGAGGTTGGATTTTGCCATTCAAGACCATCCAGGAAATCAGACTTGACTCAGTCTAGATGGATTGAATGAATACATTCAATTGCACACAGGGAATTGCATATTAACCAATTTTCCCCATAACGTTTCTTATTCAGATTACTCATAATCTTGCACATGTTCAGATTATTTAAATATCTCAGTCCAAATGGTTCCACTCTGGCAAAACAGATGCTAAAGAAGGTGGATGCCACCTATTCCCTGTCATATAATTTCTGTTATTTTCAAATATTATTAGTATTAACCAAGACATCAGAAACCCATAAAAAAATGTGGCCATCTCTTAATGATGTCCCAGAACTCAATCTGCTCACAAAGTGAGCAACACTTTCCCAACCAATGTCAGGGACACATGTCCTCAGCGAACAGATGGTTACACTTCACAGCCATTTCCAGCATAACCAATTTAGACACCAGAAACTCCAAACACAGACACACTTCTCCCTTTTAAGTCTCCTCCAAGGGGTTTATGGATTATGATTTTAACCCCTGGGGATCTGCAAGTCGACATGTCTCTGCTCAGAAACAAACTACCAGAAATACATAATAACTCCCGTGATAAGTTACAGAATATGAGCTTTTTATTTTAGGCAAATGTAAGCACACTTCTCCCACCAAGGAGAGGAATTAGTTTTTTAAATCCTTACAAGTATCCAAATGCAGTATAATGGAAGCACGCATGTGCAGGCTATCATGGCTATCACACAAAGAAGAGAAACCTCTTCCTGCAGACAAATCCATTGCAGGTCCAAGGCAGCAGCTGGATACCCTCACCCAAACCTGGTCCTTCTGGAAGATGTCCCCATAACATCTTGAAGACACTCCAAGCATTAGCCAGACTCCACAAAGACGGCGCCAGGGCCCAGTGATAACACCCTTGTCATTAAGTCGTGAGTCACTGTGGCCATTTTAAGACACCGTTTTGGTCTTCTGTGTCCTGTCTTTAGAACCAGTCCCTGTGTCAGCTCACAGGGAGCAGCCTTGCAGCCCTGTGCTGCAGGGAGTTTACTAAAATGATCACAGCACAGTGCTGAGACTTAATAGTAAGACTTAAAAAAGATAATTCTCAAATCCAGGTACAAAAAAAGAGATTAAAAATTGCATGTATTTAAGAAAAGTAGTGACTTGCTGACAGTCCCCCCCAGGACTGCAATTATAACCATCAGCAATTTTAACATGAAACTCCCAGTGACCCAACCCTCAGCTTTAGATAATCTCTTTCACTGAGAAGGAGTTAGTACTGCTGAAAATTAATTCACTCAGAATGATAATTGAGAGAGACGCTTTCAAGAGTAACACCAGTACTGAGAGATGACACATCCAGTAAAGCAGATCCTGCATACATTGTGGTTTAAATGCACATCCACAACCTCTGTCCTCCTGCCCCTGTGAGCACAAATGACCTCCATCCACTGCTGCCCAGCCCCTGGAGCTGCCCACACAAACAGGGACAGGCCCACGTGGACTCTGGCTATTTACCATGCATGCAGCTTCAGCAAATTCCCCACAAAGTCAGCATTTGCATGCACGCAGCAGCTTTCTAAAGCCCAGCTCAGCGTCCCACCTCTCGCCTCGTTCCCATCCTCCAGAAAAAAAATACGAAATCATGCCCTTTGTTGCACAACTGCAACCAGGTTAAATCATCACTGCAACACCAAGTGGCCACCTGGGTCCCTGCTATGAATTCAGGGATTATCCTGTGCCATGAATTACTTAGGCATTTTTCAGTTTTGAGCTTGAGGAGCTTCCCCCTCTCTTCCTCCTTCTCAGCTGCCTAAAACCCCTGGCTGCACTTTGGTAGAAAATAAAAAAAGATGAGATAGATACTGAACTGTCTGAAAAGGCTCCAGTTTGGGAATTCCTCATTGAAAACTGCAGGTTTTGAAAAATACAGATAAAAATACAGAAATTTTGAGGAAGACAGTATTATCCCTGCTGAAAGAGGAAAGGATATATTGAGCCTCATTCCCACCAAAAAGGACCATCACTTTCTAGATAGAACCTAGTTCTGTGGGTCCTTTCCCACCACAGAATGGCTCAGAAGGAAAAGCTATTTCCTCAAGATCTTCAAGAGGATGAAATGGATGAATGGACCAGGACTCTGACCACTGGTTCCAAACCTCAGTCTGTCATCCACTTCTGGCACAACTGGTGCTCACAGGTCCATAAAGGAGAGCAACTCCAAGAGACGACAGGACACAGGCTGACTGAAACTAAAAGCAATGGCCCCTAGTTTGAGTTCAAGGATGAACCTAAAACCTTATAAGAAGTGAATTCTTACAGTCTTTGGCAGGGTAGGAAGGTAACTCCCCATCTAGCCCTGCAGACAACTCACACAGAAAGCAGCTGGACTCAAGGTCACCATTTAACACCTATGGTGTTGACATCTATGTGCTGTCCACTCATCTTTCACCTTGTAATGAAGACCTGCTAGCACATAATTACAGATATTTCTTGATTTCCAAAAACTGAAATACTCCAAGACTTCAAATACAGAATAAAATCCTTATTTCCTTTGCCCTTTACCAGCTCACTAGGGACTTCTCTGCCAATGCTAAGCCACTCAGCACACCTCAGCGGGTCACACACTGTGAGTGAATTTAAACAAGTCTTTGAAGCGTCCTTCACAGCTGACATGCACCCACGCCTACGTGTGACACGCACCACAAACATGTCGTGAGGGGGACACCTCCAAGAAGCAGCAAGCACAGGACACAGCTTCAGCATGTCACTACCAGGTATACCTTGGTTGATTGCCTGAACTGGCTGCTTCTCCTGTGGCTGCCAGACCTGGATCCAGAGCCCTGCCTGGAGCCCGACCCTGGCCGGGATCCTGTGCTCCCACTGCTGCTGTGATCCCACTCTTCCTGAAAACAACAAACAGGTTGCTTTAGTCAAGGGCAACGCCGTCCCACACACTCCAAAACCACTGACCCAGTGGAACAGGAGAGCTCCAGCTCCCAGGCCACTTGTGCCTGCACCTACAAAACCATGCCCACCATCCTGATTGCGGGGTTTCCTATGAGGGCATGTTCTATTTACACATTGCAAAGGGATGATACTGTGGGAGGCTCTGATGAAGATAAGATTTGGCCCTCATGCTCTAGTGTATGCTTGGGGAAAAAAATACTTACCTTCTCTATCTTCATGAGGATTAATTATGCATATTCATCAATGTCACATACTCTACAGCTGCTGAAGGGTATTTGGACAAAGCCAATAGTTGTATGCTTTAATTTTTGGTCAGCCCTGAATCAAGCAGGCAGTTGGACTGGATGATGATTGGTACCTTTTAACCGAAATCATTCCATTCCATTCCATTCCATTCCATTCCATTCCATTCCATTCCATTCCATTCCATTCCATTCCATTCCATTCCATTCCATTCCATTCCATTCCCCTCCCAGGCCCCAACTTCTCAGTCAGTTTTCCCACTGCTCAGCCCACTGCTGGAGTACAGTTATTCACATGGCTGAGGACTCTTGTAGTTCACCAGGAAACACATTCACAAATGACTATTTTTGCCTCTTAAGGAACTGTGCCTGATGTTCTCCTTTATTCTCTCACTTGTTGTGCTGTCAATCAAACTGCAGGTTTCTTGTTCAGCCCTCAAGGCATAATGACTCATCTGAAAACCAGAATAACTCACCTGACCAGCTCTACCCAAACACCCCAAAAGGTCCTTGGGGAGAAAGGTGGATATTGTCAAGGTAATTGCTCCAAAAGCTTTGTTCAGAGGCTTGAGAGAGGCTTTTGAAGTGACCTAAAGTGATTAAAATCCCAGGATATCACAAAGTGCAGAATACTCAACTCTTCCAAGTACCCTGAAAATCTGGGAAATACAAAGGGAAGCCTATGTTTTAGGACTGGTGTGAGAGCTGACAACTTCAAGAGGGTTTCTCATGTCTCAGACATTCTCATGGGGCTACCCGAGGTCCTGGAGACACTGCCACTGGCAATGCAAGGGCAGGGCCACCTTGGCCTTAAAAGCCAAAAGGATTCACCACTCAAACTGCTTTTGAACACAACAGCCCAGTCCAGGCCACTAATTACAGGACACAGACCAGGCCCCAGCTCCAGCACTGCCTCCTGACTTGGATGAGGCAGGGAGACAGCTGCACAGCAGAACCTAAACCATCTAAGGTGGTGCTATCCAGTGGTCCAGCATGAACCTTCACACACATGAATCATGGAAGTACTCACCCAACACAAGGCATTGGGAGCGAAACACTCCAGTGCTGGTTTCTGCAGCACCCCAGCTGGACATTCTCCACCCTAAAACCTAGCAAGTTTCAAGCAAGTTCAAACACATTGCAGTATTGACTTCAAAGAGGTGATTATCTGGTTTTCAAGTTGTATATAAATGAAATTGGCCACAATAAAACCGTTGTGAGAAACGAGAATATTGGTATCACCATGCATCAATGTCCACCAAGAAAAGACACTGGATACAGCACAAACCAGTTAGATCACAATCACAGGTGATTTCAATAAACCAGCTTGTCTCCTGGCTCCAATTAATGGCCTGGAGATTTCACCCTGTTTACCTTCCTTATCTTTATCAAGCATTGATAATAATACTGAAAAACAAATTTTTTGAAAATAAAATTGACACACTAAAATCTGTTGAAATGTCTGCTGAAGATGCAAACTGTCCAAACTGAGTATGGCCTGAATACACTCATTTTCAAACTCACCAGCACAGCCAAGCTCAGTATTTACCCCAAATTTCTGACTAATTGCCATAGATGAACAACTTTTTACTGGTACCTTACTGAGGGAGATTGAAATCTCCAAAATGAAAATACGACCCCAGAAACAATCCCAGACATTTCTGGTGGCTTTGTGTCCTGTAATAAAGCTATTTCATGGTGAAATGGACCCTCTCTGCAGACCTTCTGTGGGAGCTGGGCTGCTCACACCAACCTCACGGGTGATGCTCAAGGAGTGGCTGAAAGGATGCAGGTAGTGTTTGTTCCTTAAAAAACCACCCAAGCAGCAAAACCCCTTCACCAGCATCATTGCAAAGCCCATAAAAACTCATTCTCAAACTCCAGAACTGGCTGGAGTTCTAGCAGAAAGCTGTGGCTTGGCATTGGTGAGATGTGGCACTGCTCTCCTTCCACCTTGCATCACCATGAGCTTCCGCTAAACAAACCCAGCATGCTGCAGGAACAGAATTGACTGCCAAAGCTGATAACACTGAAGAAACAGCTGTAATGGCATGAAGCACTCCATCCCTTGCCTCCTTCTGACCCAATTCCCCTTCACCTGGCCCCGTTACTCTGTCGCACCCTCAAAAAAACCAAGGCTCTCCCAGTCTCTCCCAATTCCCCAAACAGTCTTGAACTCTTGCTCCCAGATCTTATTTGGGCTCCCTCACCTACCATTTGTGGTCTACACTCATCAGCAGGAGATGGGACCTCCAAGCCACACTTTGGGGCTGGGAGGGAAAACACCTCCCCTCTAGAGGCTGATTCCCAGAAGCTGCTCAAACCCACGACAATCCTTCTGGCCAAGCTCTGCACCTTCTCAGGAACAGCCAGGCTCACACACATTACCACTGCCAGCAGTCCTTCTTTGGAAACTCGCTGTCAAATCTAACATTTGCATTTTAATTAGCAATAATCATATGTTTCACTTACACTGCAATTTTCACCTTTGCAGCGAGCTCTTTGAGGCATGAACTAATTAATCCTGCTGCCTTTGCCAGCTCAAGAGTTAAAATTTTCTGCTGCTTCAGTGCAAGTTTGAAAATCCTATTTGCAGAAAAAAAAGATAAGTTTCCCCAGTGCAGAAGCCATAAATGGAAACGCAGTGATCACCTACGTGGTTGGTCTCAGTGAAGATAAGTATGGGTGAAGTGGGCTGTGCTGGTAGAGATGTAGCTCAACCCTGGCAGCAGCACAAGTTTTAAGTGTCCTGAAGGTATCAGCGGATTCTGGATGGGATTCATGTTCAATTGTATGTAAAAATTTCAATATTCAATGTACAGCATTTATAGGTGGGTCAGAGGATATACAACAGGAAGCTGATGGAGTTCTCAGGTCCCCAAAAACCTCTGAGATATTCCCCAGCATAACAGGGGTCTGACATCTGCACCTGGGAGATCCTTAGTCCTTCAAATGGTTCCTCTACTTTGATCTTATTCCTGATCAGAACAGAAAACAGCTATTGTGCAAAAGGCCCCTTTTTGAGGTTTTTCTGCAGTGGAGGTTTTCACACACCCAATTTGTGCAGCTGCCAAATCCTCCTGTTACGCAGAATTTTTGCACTGCACTCCAAGTATCTCCCTAGACCTATTCTAGAAAAACCACTCCAATTTTATTAAGGAAAACCAAAAGCTTAATTATTTTAATAACTCAAAATACTCCTTTAAAAATAACCCAACAACAAAACAACCATAAGATTACTGTAAATATCTTAATAAATTTTCTAGCTTCTTTCTTCTCAAAGTATTACATGAGAACATCAGAGACTGTTATAAAAATGTCATGCAGAAACCCCAACTCCTCTGACTCTGCTCCATTCCTTCCCAGGTCTATGTCCATCTTCTCCAGCCCTCTCCAATCTGCAGAAGGGACACCAAACATCACTTTGAGCTCTTCTCCCACCAGGGAAGGAGAGGTTTTATCTATACTTCTGTCACAACACAGCACCAAAGGACCTGATGAACTTGTAAGTAGGAGGTGAACCTTACATCATCTTTCTGCACTACCTGGGAAAGGACCAAGCCTGTGTGGTTGTGTTTTTTGGGCAACACTGGAAGAGCCAAGCTAGCCAAGGATGTGCTAGGTCGCCTGTTTACACACAAGGATGAAGAGGAGGAACACTGAGGGCTCTCAGATTGGCACTGAGAACTCCAGACATGCTATGGAAACCCGTCAGCAAGGTCCTGTGCCAGCCTCAGAGGAAATCGCTCATGTAGTCCCTTCCCTCCAGCACTCCAGCACTGACTGATCTATTCATCCAAACCTGGAAAGATGGAGACCTCAAAGGTGAATAAAGTCTCACAAAAATAAGAGTGTGGGAAGCTCTACAATGGACAGACAGGCATCACCTGGTCTTCTCTACCCAGATGGAAAATGAGGGTGACAAGATGTCACACGAGTCACTCCCATACGAGTCACTGGTGACACCAGGCCCAGAAGACATATCCCCCATCTTCAGTAAGCAGCAATAGCTCTCCAAAGCAGGCAGCAAAGCAGTGAAGCAACTCCCTCCCAGACCTCCTGACACTCAGGCAGGTGTCTGCTTCGCATGAGGCACTGCTGCTTTATGAGGCCAAGCCCAAACAGAAGTCCCAGAGAAAGTTACACCTATATATTAGCTAAATGAATTGATTTCTTTCTCAGCAGTCCTGTCTAACCATAATTGAGCAGGGCTGCATTCACTAAATGAGGAAGTGTCATCCAGCAATTACAGGCAGAAAAGTGACTGGTTTTCTCAGAGCTGCTCTTTTGTCATGGGCAGGTCACCCCACTTTGAGGTCTACTTTCTTCCTTCATCAGGCAGGCATACATCAACATGAACTCACTGGCAAGGCCAGTGTTTATCTCTTGCTTTCTCTTTGTCTCTTAGAAAAACAAAAACAGGGTCTACAGCATCAGCCAGCATCCATCTGCCCCAACAGATCCTCAGCATGGTGAACAACCCCAGCCAAAATCAGTGTACAAACTGGCCCTGGGCTATGACATGACCAGGTCAATGGGATGGAGAACCCCAAACATATTCCCCACAAAAACAACTGTTGGAGCAAGTCCAGAGGAGGCTGTGAGGTGGATAAAAGGACTGGAGCACCCCACCTGCGAAGACAGGCTGAGAAAGTTGGGCCTGTTCAGCCTGAAGAAGAGAAGGTTGTATGGACACCTCACAGAACCTTTCAGTATCTGAAGGGAGCCTAAAGGGAAGCTGGAGAGGGACTTTGCATCAAGAGCTACAGTGACAGAACAGGTGGGTGATTTTTAACGCCCATTCCACCCCCATAACATTCTATAATTTCTAAAAGTGCTCCCAGAGTCATCCCTCTTGTTTTCTTTCAGATCTGGACCCAAGGATGGGCAAGTCAAGCGAGACACAGCGTTCCACAGCACAGAGAAAATGAATTCTAAATTTAGTTAAGAGATTCTGCCAATCCACAGTCTCTCCAGCCCTATCTGGTTAGCCAAGAATTTGGGGCATTACACACTGCCTGCTGATGTCACTGGACTTAAGCCAGTGGGACAATTTCACAGTTAACTTCAGTAGTCTGGACCCAGTGACATGGCTCCTGCCCAAGGCCATGACCCCTTCCCACCTCTTCTTCAGCATCCACCAGTGAGATATCCTGGTTGATCCCAGGAAGTCAAGCAGTACTGACGCCTCTGGACTGCAAGAGAAACCTGCACAGATAAATTGATTTTTCCACTCTCCATTAAAACTGAGTTCCTCTGTGCATTGAAATCTGCTGTTACCCAAGACACAGCCTTCACACATTGCCCCACACCTCCTATTGCCCTTGCTTTGGCAACATGGCAGCTTTTCCAGACATGACTACAAGACATGGACATGGAATGACAAGACCTTAAAGCTCATCTCATTCCATCCTCTGCCATGGGCAGGGACATCTTCCACTGTCCCAGGCTGCTCCAAGCCCTGTCCGACCTGGCCTGGAACACTTCCAGGGATGGAAGGAAACAAAGTCCTGCTGCCTGCCAACAACACGGGCTTTTGCTTGGTGATGATGGGTGACAGCCAGCCACATTGGGGAAGGGAGGGACTTGGCCAGCTCTCCCTCTCCCACTGCCTAGAGAAACGGCACAAACCCGCAGAGTTCTGGTTTTTGTTACTGCCCTTTACGTAAGGGGAGCCTGGGATGGAGCTCCTGCCAGGCCTTTCATGTACCAAGAGCTCTGCTGGCTCCCTCAATATGCACCATACCAGAATTCTTTTACTTAACGAATTGCTCTCAGAAATATATCAAAGAGCTTCCTACTTGCCACAGCCTCACAAGGGGAATGCAAATAAAGTATTATATAAAAACTTCCCACTGGCTCTTTTTGGGGAAGAAAAATCCAAACATAAAAGAGTTTAAAATTATTTTGTTATCTAAACCTTCCTCATTTATGGAGGCAGTAAGGTGTTCAAATAATATTTTGAGTACCTGGTCTTTGTCCCAAAGGCTCACACATGGTAAGACCTGGCAAACTTCCTGGCAGTTTAGTGGAACATGGCCACGCCATGCAGCAAACAGAGAGATCCCAGTAGGAAACAAGAATTACAGATGAGCTGAATGTAATTGTAAGACCACGGTTTTCTCAGCACATGAGTTCACAAAATGTATCTCAGGAGATTCCCCCATGAGCAGACCATCTTCTCACAGCCACCCACCCACAGAACTGGAAAGACCAGGAGGTTTCAGGGGGAAATTTCTGTTTTTAACCCACTGCTTTGTATGGGATGCTTACCTGCCTATCTATGGGAACTGACATCCATCTGAGTCTCACATAGCTGCTAATACATGTCTCACCAAGTAGTGCAACAGCAGGACAAGTCTGGGGTGCTCTTTTCCAGAGACACCCAACAACATCAGAAAACAGCAATTTAGGAATATCCTGGACTGCAGGTTGCATAAAGACACTTATTTTCACCTTTATATAGTATTTTATTCAGAAACTGCTCTCAGACCCCCACTTGTACAACAACAATCAATAAATGCTTATATACATGCACATTTTTCTTAATGTTGCTGGAGCATACAGCCCAGAATTTCAGAAAAGGCATCAAGTACTCGGGGATGCATAGGGGGATTTTCAAGCATGGGAAAGTCATCTTCTCTCTAGGCTTCCCTATAACCTTTAGGAAGCCAATTACTTCTGAAAAAGCAAGCCTGGACTACTCTGTCTTCACAGAAAATGAACCACATGCTGAATATATTTCCAGGACTAACCTAGATTTCCATATAAATGCCTTTTCTGACGGCCAGGTTAGAACCACGTGAGGCATACCATGGTCATTGATACATAACCCACATTTTCACATTAGCTGAAGCCAGCAGAAATCTCACATCCAAGTATTTTTCAACTAAGACTGGCAACGCAGAGATCTCAGCTGGAAACACAATAGGAAAAAATAGAATTCCATTTTCTGCCCAAGCCCCTCAAATACATAAAAAACTGTAACAGAAAACCCCAACTAAACAAAAACAAACAAACAAAAAAAAACCCAAAACAAAACCAAAAAAACAAAACTAAATGAAACAAAACCAACCCCAAACAAAGTAAAAAAACACCCCCAAAACCCAACCCCTTGCTCCACTGGGAAATAATTAGCTGGCTTCTTCCTTAGCAGGTTAGAAAAGTGATTGATAATTGTAATTCAAGACGAACATCTTAGTAATTTTTTTTTTTTTTAATATGGAAAGATGATAGTGAAAACAGCCAGGAATGGTAATAAATTGCACTTGGTCCTCAGCAGCAGCGTTTCACTCATATATCAGTGACAGTGAAAGAAATGCTTGCCTGTACAGAGGAACAATAGCTTGCAGCTCCTCTTTGGTGCCAAGGAAAATTTGTTACTCACAGTTAAAGGAAGCCAAACATGGAGAGAGATAATTACCAGCTCTGCTGCAGGCTGGGAGAGAGCCCAAACACAGGATAAGCAGCTTGGGCAACAGCGAATGGTGTTTGTGTGTAGGAAAGGAGCTCCCTTTAGGAGGAGATCAAATACATTTAACTCCCAGGGGGAATAAAGGAAAAAAAAAAAAGAAAAAAAAAAGGAAAACCAAATAAACCCATGTAAGCTGAAACAAAAGAGTGCAAGGCACCAGGCAGATGGAGGATGTCAGGAAAGTAACACCCATGCATGATTCCTGCATCCTCCTGTGGTCCCCACCAGCCACTGGCATGTCAGCAGAGCCCTGGGGTGAAGAGCCAAGGAGCTTCTTCCCCAGGGAAAGCCCCTGATCTACCCAAGGAAGCCTATGGAAATGGCCAGCCTCCCAGCTGAACATCAGCAGCTGCCTGCAGTGCTGGGAGGGAGCCTGCATGAGGCTTTGCTGCTGAATATTTTGAAGCAGATCAAAGCTGTAATAAATTAAATCCACAATTCCGTCTGGCACCTTCAGGAGCTCATCCAAAGCAGTGCCTTTGTTCAGCACACAGCCTCCACAAAGCCACACCCTGCCTTTGTTGGCTGCAGGTGTTGGTAGAGGTGCTACCAACCTCCTGGGACCATGGGAGGGAGGGATGCCTGAGCCCCCATCCCTCGGCCAAGGAATTCCAGCATGGCTCCATGTAGGAGGAAGCTGTGCCCAAAATGCCCTGCTCAAACTGGCACAGCTTCTTGTACACCCTGCAAGAGGCTCCCAAATTCCCCCTCATGGATCCCACACACAAGAGGAATCTGGTGACATCAAGCAGAGCAAGAGTATGAAAGCCACCAACTTGAAGCCACTTCTCTGGGTGGGACATCCACCAGCCACAGCAACTGGAAATGCTCTTTTCCCTTCCTTCAGACACCTCATTTTCACATCTCCTCAGGCAAGTGCTGTTCTCACAGAGCTGATCATCTCATGGTGCATGGTGACACAGCAGCTCATCAACTAGATGACAATGATCAAACACAAGCCCCCACCCTACCCAAACCTCTTCTATGGGGGTTCTCACACCAGGAGGGACAGCCACCTCCAGCAGTGCTTGTAAACACTCCTCACTCATGTTGACACCATTTCCAAGCACCAAAACTGACTCACACCTGTCACTGCATGACCAACACAGGCTCTCAGCACGTGCAGCTTTGCTTCTTCTGCCAGCTCACCCTCCCAGCTGTTTCATGCTCTTCCCTGTAACAGCATCGTTGTGCTGCAGCACACAACAGAGAAGCCCAGCTACACAAAGATCCCTCATTCCAGCTACATCTCACACTTCCAAGTCAGCTAACAGCTTCCTCGCACAGGTGGCAATAAGAAAATCTTCTGGAATAAATGTGACACTCCTTCTTTTTTCCCCTTTAAGCTCATGGTCAAAGCATCCATCCGCACATCAGGATGCTGCCCACCTCCCGTGGTTTGGGCAGGAACGAGCTTTTGGATGGCAAGTAGAGGGATATGTCTCCCCTTCCACAGGAAAGAGAAAGCTGGCAGCACCTCCCAGGCAAGGCAGCGCAAGAAATAAGGGCAAAGTTCTGGGGAGGAGGAACTAAACACAAACCCTACCTGGTTATGTTCGTGAGACGACGAGCCCTTCCCTCGGGATGGGGAACAGCTGCCATCAAGCTGCTCGCTACAATCCGCCGTCCACTGCAAAAGGGATAAAAAAAGGGATTGTGTAAAATAATAGCTGGGCTGGGCAAAACTGCTGCGTCAGTCCACAGCGCACAGAAAACACCGTCCAGCCGCGGGCATCGCTGCACACGTGTGGCACCCCCTCCTTTTTGAGGATGATCCCAAAGGCTTTGGCTTGGAAATGCTCCACCCGCTGACAGAGGGTAGAGGGAAGATGCAGGAACAACTGTAGGAAAGCACTTGATATGGTGTTTTGCAATAAAATCCAGCCCCAACACCTCCTTGCTGACTCTGACAGTGTCTGGAATCCCAGGTGTGTGATACACACTAGGGCGATTTGATTTTATCACTTATTTCCATGGAATTCTTCCATGGAAAGTTGGAAAATTTCTGCTTTTCCCAGCTCTTGTTTCCAACTCTGTTTGCTTCAGGGACAGATACATGTTCTGAGCAGCCAACACCCTGTGTTTTCATTTTAAACAAAACAGAAAATGAGTATGGAAGCTGTAGGTTTGGCTGTTGCCATGCATGGCCATAGGGGATCAGCAGATTCTTAGGCCAGCTTGCCCCAAGGTTGGGCAGCAAGGTGTCTCCACCAAAATAATTAAATTTGATGTCACTTGTTGCCTTTTTTTTATGCTCCCTAAAGAAACGTAGAGCTGCATCTTTTTTTTTTTTTTTTTGTGATAAACAACAAAAAAAGCAATTTTCACTTGGCAAACATAAAAGGTGTTGCTTAATTCTGAAGTCATTTTGTCATTCCTTCAACAAAATGTAGATTGACCAGCCCCACTTCTGAGATCTTCCATGCTGGAAGCACTTAGCTGCTCCAGAGACACTCAATACTTGGTACCATCACCAAGGATGATGTGCCAAGAAAATGAAAAGTCATTTCCACACAAACAACCACCTGAGAGCTCACTGTGGATGAGGCCACAAAGTAAGAGTCTTCACTACAACTGCCCATGATCCCTGCCCTCATCAGAGAGCCGTTCTAGCTCACAGTCTCCCCTTAATAAAGAGCTGCTCATCACTCTCCTGCCACTTCTGCTGACCCCTAGGACAGGCTCATGATGCCATCACTCTTGAGAGCCTTTTACCAGATGTATCCCCATCTCCTTTAACAATTTTGAGTGCAAATACATGGATGGAAAGGTCTCTTCAAGGTACAGTTCACTCCTTAGTATTTCCATAGCAAAATAAAATCGCCTTTCTCTCTGATTTTCCTCTTTTTTCCTGGTGAGAGCAAGGCTGGGGACATCCCCATCATGGGAACATCCACGTTTTGGAATTCTGTGAAGTGGTGATGGATTCAGCTTCCCTGGGAGCAGTGTGGAGGATGTGCCTTTCCTTCCATTCCCCAGCAAGGAGAGCAGTTATCCAGGGATGTGGTACCATCCAAGCAACTCACACACACAGGTGAATGGATTTATCTACTCTCAGGCAGAGAAAGCCATAAGGAAACAAACTGCAGAGAGATTAAGTAACTTGCACAACATTAAAGACTTAGTTGTCGGTAGAATCGCGCAGTTAACAATTTCCTTGGTTTCAGGCCAGTGCCTTTCCTCTAAATCCATCTTTCTCCCTCTAGCTCTCATTAAGAGGGAACGTGCCACCTTCCATCAGGCTGGCTTCCACCAGGGTTACTCCAGTCAGCTGCAGGATATATGCCTGTTTATTCCTTGCTTTGCTAAGAACTGATCAGGAAGAGAGAACCAGAAACAAAAATTCCTGATTATTTCTTATAGGTGGAAAAAAAAACAAAAAAAAATTTGTGAGACAAGAGAGAATTCCTTCTTAGTGCATTCATTAAGACATGGTTTGATAAATGCATGTAGAAGCCCATCCTCACTTTTTGTCCAATACACAGCCCTAGAAACAGAAAATGCTGCATTTTGATGGAGTTTCACAATAAATCCTAATTAAACTTCTGCATCAATGGTCTGGGATACAACCTCATTTAGCTGCTTCACTTGCGGTGCCTCTAAAAGTGGTTTAATTAAAAAGTCCAATGTTCAGATCTTGCATTATTATAAATTTTTCTTTTAAAATAAAACCCAGCCACCTTGAAAGAGAACACCCTCAGAACTGACATTAAAAACCCAGCAGCTCCTTTTTTTCCAGGGTAGGCCAGGAAGGAAAGTTAAAATGCCATTTCCACAACTGGAAGATGGATTTGGTTGTTGCAGTCAAGGATCTTAATGCAATAAATGTACACAGACCACCATGAGAATCAGAAATTTTTGTGCTTAAGATGCAGAGGGAGCCTGGGTTTATTGGTAGCACAGTGGACAGGCTGGAAAAGGTTATAGAATTTTTTCTATTAATTTATTTCTAATTCAATAATACTTTTGAATTTGATACAGTAATAAGCAGAACTTGTTTGACCTGAAGCCCCTTCAAAGCATCACTTCAAACACATACATCTTCCAGCCTTGCATTAAAAAAATTTGGATTGGGTTAAACAATTTGGATCACTAGATTTTTAAATATATTTTCTCCCACTTCTAAGGGCTTTGATCCTCAAATTGTAAAAGACCTCTTCACCAAAATCTACTCTTAAAAAGGTTCCTTTGTTTGGTAATTTCTTTACATTCAGATGATATAAAACAGGCCTAGACCTCTGGGTCAGATCCTCAGCTTCTGTAGAGCTCAGAGAGATCAGATCAAACACTGCTGATAGCAGATAAAGATGGGATCCTTCATACACAGAATCATGGAATGGTTCGGGTTGGAAGGGACCTTAAACTCCATCTCATTCCACCCCTGAAGGAACACCTTCCCATAAGCAGGAACACCTTCCACTATCTCAGGCTGCTCTAAGCCCCATCCAACCTAGCTAGGAACACTTTCAGGAATGTACCTTGTGACCATAAAAAACCAAACCCAGCATCATGAGACTGCTAACAGCGGGCTGGACACCTCAAATACATCCCTGAACAAGCAAGCTGCCCCAAACCCAGGGTTTTATCACGTCCCACTTCACATCACCCTGGGAAAAGCTACTTCAGCTGAGAACACACATCCCCAGCCCAGCCTGGAAGACACCAGTGTGCCCCCAGCCCCTTTCCCACCCTACAGTGAGCCTTCCACCCCACCTGTGAGACGTGGGACTGCGTCTTCTCGCTCTCGCCGTCGCCCTCGGTCTTGTCTGTGAGCAGCCCCTGGACCTGGTACTCCAGGACGTAGCTGTCGATGAAGCGCTCCAGCTCCTCGATCTCCTGGGAGCGGCTGCTCCCCGCCTCCGAGGAGGCTGATGCCACTGAGGAGCTCTCCATCCCTTCAGGGGACACGCCAGGAACGCAGGGGGCCTGAGGAAGCGGGGCAAAAAACCACAGCAAGCGGTTATTCTCCGGTAATTACAAAAAAAAGAATAAAAAACCCAGCAGACAAAAGCCTATCGGTTACCACAGGCAGGATGTTTTTTTGCTGTGCATCTGTATTTCCAATACAATTTATAATAATCCTAGGTGGTTGCATTTAGGGCTTCTAGGCAAGCAAAAAATGTTCCATCCTGCATTTAAGGACAACAGACATATTTCCTGGCCTCCTGCTTAAATCCCGAGCTACAGAAAAACCTCCAGACATATGCACAAGAGAAAAAAAATCTCACACTAAAATGCTTAATTTAATAAATCCAAAGCACTAGTGGAGCTGAATACGGGTGAGAAAGAGGATGATAACTGAAAAGCTTCTCTAGGGCAGTGGCAGTAAATAACACTGAGCTAATGTTGTGACTGTCAACGGTCTAGTGAGGAGGTGAAACAGAGATCACAACAGAAGTCACTTTTAAAACCTCTTGCTGCAGAAAACTGCCTCTATGGAAGATGAAAGGGATTTATAATTCTCTCTCCTTCCTATTTCTCCATGGCTCAACGCCAGCAGCAGCATAAAGAAAGGAAACCACCAGCCCCTGGACCTGGGCTGAGCATGGCTGGGCTGATCTCTGCTCCCTGTGACAGGGACAGCACCCAGGGGACAGCTGGAGCTGTGCCAGGGAGGTTTAGGTTGGATTTCAGGAAAGGTTCTTCCCCCAGAGGGTGCTGGGCACTGCCCAGGCTCCCCAGGGAATGGGCACGGCCCCGAGGCTGCCAGAGCTCCAGGAGAGTTTGGACACTGCTCCAGGGATGGGATTGTTGGGGTATCTGTGCAGGGACAGGGGCTGGGCTGGATGATCCCTGTGGGTCCCTTCCAGCTCAGGATATTTTATAACTCTGTGTTTGGAAAGAACCAGGACTTGGACCAGTGTCTTGTGCTAAATCTCATATTCCTCCTTCCCTGCAGCTGGGAGGGAGAAGATGTGGGAGCTGCCAGCACACTGCAGGACACAACAACTCCATTCCTCACCTCTCCTTCACCAGGAATGGGTATTTACAATCTTCTTTGAGACAAGTATAAAATTGCTAAGCAAATTTGGAGTGAGTCACATGCCATCCAGAGGGAGGGGGAAAAAAAAAAAATATCTGTTCCCAGCTCATGTAGTTTCCAGCTCCTCAACTATTTTCTCCTCTGTCACTTCTGAACAATTGTGGCTTCATTTGGAAACTGCCGAGAATGAGCAATTCTGGCCTAAGGATTTCATCTGCTCAAGGAATTATTCCCAAATGTGCCCAGACTGTCAAAAAGGCTCATTATGTAGACCAATATCACACATTAGCTCCTGAACAAAAATCATATGCCATATTAAAAAGGACAAAGAAAAAAGAAGAAAGTCAAGAAAGAAAAAAGAAGGAGCCCCAGAGAGTGTGGAGCCCTGGAGGAGGGCATGCCTCTCCCCTTTTCACTAATTAGTGCCAATTACCAAATGGAAAGCACCAATTATCAAACAGGAAATGCTAAAGAAAGAGCTGGGAGAATAGGAGGCTCCTGTGAGTCCTGGAGGGTGTGATGGCATGGAGAGATGGCACGAGGCAGGGGACAAATGATGCAGGTGGCATCACTCAGGATGGAGTGAGCAGGGTCAGAGGTTATCCTCCATCTCATCGGGCCTCACATTACCCAAAACAGGTTTTTTTGTGTATTACAAGGTTTTTTGAAGGAAATCAAGCCCAGGGCACTGCCCTGGTGATGCACCCCCCTCAATATCCACGATAAAATGTGAAGTAGAGGAAGAACTACCACATGCCTCACTTCTGGGGTGCTCACCACAGTGCACAACCAGCACTTTGTCAAGTAGCAACAGGAGAAACAGCAAACTGAAAGGAAACAAGTCACAAGTCATCAGGTCCAGCAAAAAAACATAAGCCACATATCTGAGATATTTGTGCATCTCTAGTGGGAAACTCTATAGTCAATTCATCTTGTGGTACCTTCACCTCTCTCTAAAGGAAACCATCACTCCACAGGAAGAAAACTCCAGCTCTTCCTGGTGATCTATGGCCAGAGCTGGTTTCTCACCTTGCCCTCAAAACACGAACAGAAAAAAGGTATCCAAAGAAAAACCCAAACCCACACTTGAGCATCAAAGCATTTACTATCTTCCCACACAGAGCAAACAAATATTGGTGAGAGCTCTTAATGAAGCAGTGACCCCTCAGCTCTGTGTTGGCTCAGCACCTACCACAAAGGATTCCCAGACACCAGGTACATTCCTTAATCATTACAAATAGAGATCAATCTCAAATTTGCCTTTTTTTTCCCACTTCCCCCTTCTCTCCCCTCTACTTTCAAAGCACAGTTTGTAATTTAGGGGGGTCTGAAAATTACCTTCCGAAGTGAGCGGGCCTGAAAATTACCTTCCAAATCTTTCCTATCTCTGAAAATGTTCAAGGCCAGTTTGGATGAGCCTTGGAGCAACCTGGTGTGGTGGAATACATCCCTGCCTATGGCAAGGGGGTAGAATAAAGAATCTTGAAGGTGTTCTCTGACTCAAATCATTGTAGAATCCTATGATTTTACAGAGCTCATGTTGTGCTCATTACTGTGACCATTAAAGAAGGAATCATCAGCAGAAAAAGTCAATAGATGTGCAAACTGCTTATTATAACTTAGCAATTATCAGCATTACTGTAATATATAATTATTAATAGCTGTTATTAAGGGTGATCTAAATGGGGTTCTTGCTCTAGCAAAGATTATGCAGTTTTTTTGGCAATTATATAGTTTTACCCTTCATCAGCAAATAATAAGAATGACAATTGTAGGCTCATTCCCTTTCTCCCAAAGGTGCTCCAGGCTTGTTAAACTTGTAGAAACAAGTGGTGAGTTTGATAAGTGAAGAACAACAATGGAGAAGGAACCCACTTTGGGTACTGCTACCCATAAAGAGATCATCCTAAAACAATTCTTACAGAATCATTGAAACATGGAATTGTTTAGATTGGAAAGCCCTCCAAGACCATCAAGTCCAACCATTCCCCCTGGCACTGCCAAGGCCACCACTGACCCATGTCCAACACATCCACACAGCTTTTAAATCCCTCCAGGGAAGGGGACTCCACCACTGCTCTGGGAAGCTCTGCAGGGCTGGACAGTCCTTTCCACAAAAAAATTTTCCCAATATCCAATCTGATCCTTCCCAGCCCAGCCTGAGGCCGTTCCCTCTCCTCCTGTCCCTGTTCCCTGGGATAAGATCCCAAATCCCCCCGGCTGTCCCCTCCTGGCAGGGAGTTGTGCAGAGCCACAAGGTCCCCCCTGAGCCTCCTTTTCTCCAGGCTGAGCCCCTTTCCAGCTCCCTCAGCCCCTCCTGGGGCTCCAGCCCCTTCCCAGCTCCGTTCCCTGCCCTGGACACGCTCCAGCCCCTCGGTGTCTCTCTTGTCCTGAGGGCTCCAGAGCTGTCCCCAGCACTGGAGGTGTCCCAGCACCAGCATCCCCAGGGCCTTTTCCAGCTTTCCAGCCCCTCTGCACCAGCCTAGAGCTGCAGGGGGCTGGGGTGACCCAAGAGCAAGCCAGTTCTTGCTCCAATTCATCCAGACAAACTCACACCCTTACCTGCTATTAGGACAACAACAGCACACCTTGCTCCTACGCAAGGTCCAACGCGACTGAGCACCAACAAAGGGAAGAAAACAAAAGATTGATTTTCCCAGTGTTTTGCTTCCCCTGGACGGATGCTACGCTCTTAAAATGGTTTTGAACACACAATGAGTTTCTTTGAAGGTTGTGGCTTCCAAAGGCAAGAGAAAACAGGAACACCACACTGTCACACACAACCAAAATGGAGAAAGTTGGAAGTGTATTTTCCTGACAACTACACAGCCAGGAGCTAATACCCAATGCCAACGCCTAGAAAAGGTCACTGGGAAAGATCTCAAAATACAGAGCTCAGGCAGAACTACATTGTGCATCAGGCTTCTTCTCACCTGAACTGAAATTCAATTATTGAAAGGTATAACCACCACCAAAGCCCAATAAAGGACAAGAGCTCCAACAACATGGCCCTCAGCTGTTTAGGCTTGACTAATTGATATTTAATTGGAAAACTGATGTCTCTTCCCTACTTATCCTTCTCAGCTAAACACTGAGAAAATCCCAGGCCAATCCTCCATTCCTCCATGACTCCAAAGTGAAGTCAGGAGGAATGCAGAGCATCCTCCGTGCACAGAATATTTATTTCTCAGAAATGCCATCACAGGCCAGCTGCTGCAGAGACAAGTTGTGACAGGCTACAGAGTTATCCTGGCAGATCCCTGGAAGCCTTTGTCTTGACACATGGAATTTATCATCCCAGAGTTTTCTAGGAACAAGAGATGCTTCCTATAAAAGGCAGCTGCAGTGCAAATTCTTCACGTAGCAATGCAGCCACCTGCTTCCAGAATGTTCTGTGATAAGACAGCCAGCATCCCTCTTGTGTTATTTCTCCCTTGGGTGTTTGTAACAGACTGTGATCCAGCAGGTCCCTTCTGCTCTGAGACACCTGGGATATGAACTGAGGAACAGCTCAGCAGCCCAGATTTGTCTGTGCCTGAACGGGAGGGTGGTAAAACCAAATCAAACTGATCTCCAGGGAGACAGAGGGAGAGGCCCCAGGCCAGTTCCAGACATCACATCCTCTCTCATGAGCAACCAACAACTTTCACATCTCTCGTGCAGGCTCCAAAACCCACCCTATTGTTCTCCCACCCCTGCCCCCTACAGTGATGCTGGACATCACTTTGTGCAGGTGGAAATGGATATTCAGGGTGAGGTGACACCCTCTCCTGCTCAGTGCCTCTCTGGGGCTGGGCAGGGAGGAACAGCTCACGGTCAAACCCTCCATCATCACCTCCCTCACATTTCCTGCTCACTGAGACTCCAAGCCAGGCTTCCCAAAGCTGCTGCTGGAGCACAGAAGGATTAAGTCCCTGCAGCGCCAGACAAGGGAGATGCTTTGACCACACAACCAGGGAAGTGCAGACCCTTCAACTTCTTATCAGCACCTTTGGGTCAGGTGAAACACCCTGAGTGTCTCGACTCTGCAAACAAACACCCACAAGCTCACGCTCTGACAGCGGCACAGGCACAAAGACCTTTGACTGTCTGCGTTTGGGGCTGGAATTCCTGGCCATCAGCACAGCTCGATTCCCAACATCTCCTTTTAATGAGCCCCTTCTGCAGCAATATTTTCCCTCTCCTCATCCAGCCCATTTCCAACAACAAGCAATTAGCAATGTGTCTTTCTCGAGTGGTGAGAGCATCTCAGAGAATGAGACGAGCAGTTTATCTTTATTGCTGGCAGGCAGCTCTCGTACCCAGCCGCCCGCAGGAACAGTTACTATGGAAAATAAAAGCAACAGAGATGAACCATGACTCCCTGTACCCAGGTACTGCAGCATCTCCACAAAGCATCACGTGTCTTTTTTGGATACGCTGCTCCAAAACCACTACCTTTCCAGACATCAAAACATCAAGCCCAGAAATGGAAATTATTATACTCCATATCTGACCCTTTTCTAATTAAAACGTAAACACCTTTGAAAACCACATGAGTGTTTACTGCGGGAGCCAGCCTTGGGCTTTTCAGACACTGATGCATCCACAGCTGGCTGAACATTTAATGTATTTCATCATCCCTCCAGTCTCAGGTCTCGTTTCTGGTACTTGGTGATGCAGAAAAGCCCCAGTGACAGACAGGAGTCCACCAGCTGCCACGTTGCAGTGCTGCTCACGAGCCTGGCACAGAACCCAGCAGGCAAACACCACAGTGCATTGAAACAGAGCCATCAAAACAAACACAGAAATTAATTGGGGGGGGAAAGAGAGGGACAGACAAGTGCTGCAGAATCCAACCCAAAACAGCCAGCTTGATCTAGCAGGGAAGGGAGAGCAGTAACCAGAAACCCAGAAATCCCTCATTTTCACCCAGACAATCATTTATTATGTAGCTTGCTTCCCTGAAATAAGCATCTCTTTGTGGTTGGAAAGTGAATCTTTTTTCTCTTTAAACCAAACCCACATCACCTTTAGAAACATTAAGTCTTTTAGTGTGTCAAATCTGTGCATGAGGTTGGAGTGGTTTTCCACCAGATGGGTTTCCTTGCCTGGGGGAAGACATTACCTTTGGCTTGTGATAGACATTATCAAAAAAGGAAAGGAAAAAACATCACACAACTAAGAAAACTACTGTCTGAACATCAGGTGAGTGGAGGTGGGTTTATGGGCTCATCCTGTGGGGGGATGCTCCATTGCAGGGGCTGTCAGGGCAAGGAGACTGCAGGAACATCACTCTGGCTGCAGCAGCAGCAGGAATGCTCACAGATTTTGACACAAATTCAATACATGCAAATGCGCCAGCATTTCTAGATATAAAATCTGAAACAGGCCATAAAAAGCCTGCAACCACAAACCCCTGAATTGTGAACAGCCTGAGTTTTATAACCTATTTTACACTGGTTCATGCTACAAACTGTGGCTTAAGCCAGACATAATCAATTTCCACATTCCCCTGCTTCTACTATAAGCTACTGGAATGAGAGCCCACGTTACATCTTACCCTTGTTATTTTTCACCTTTACAAGGAAAATCTTGCCAGGTAAAGGTATTGAACAATTATTATGAATATCTGAAGAAACAGCATTTCACACATGCTCTCCTCTTCAAAGCTGCACTGCTTCTCCTTGGAGAGCACACAGCATCACTCTGGCAGCTGGGTAGGACGTGCTGGCTGCAGGGATTGTGCTGGAAAACAAGAACCAAGGCTGTTCTCCTGCCAGATGAGCTTGCACATGTGCATCATGCACCTGTGTGTGCCCCTCTGTGATTCACCTGGCATGCTGCAATCCTCAGGCAACCAACACCTGTTTTTTTGGTTTTTTGCCCAGCTCTTCTGGCACCCCAAGGGATGAGCCACAATCCCATGGAAGCAGCAGCCAGGGTGCAAAGCTGGCTGTGCAGGCAGCGCTCTGCAGGCAGAGAGCATAGCCCACACCCTAAATAAAAGCATCACAACCACAAGCTCATCCATACACAGTTGCTCACACACCCGTGCTGGCCGCTGCGCATCGCCCTTTGTAAATAAACGAAGGGAAACCATTATTGGGATGAAATCTTTTCTTTCCAGGCACCCAGGCAATATAATGGGCACTTGGGCAGTGAAAAGCTCTGTAATCCTAAAAGACACATCCAACTCTAAGTTGAGATGTCAACCTGCTGAAGTAATCCATCCCGCTGGTGGCTGTCGATGGGAGGGACTGGGCGGGGGCAGCGCACCCCGGTCAGCAGCAGGGCAGGCATGGAGGCTGCTTAATCCCTATTAAATCATGCCCGTGGTTCACTGACAAAATGCATTTTTGTGCCTGTACACCAACTTGTAGCAGCATTGAAAGAAACACATCTTGGCCACCAGCCAAAACGCTGGAGCTGCCACTCCCGGATGGATTTTATGCTGGGAGGAGCCAGCTTGTCCTCTCCTCCTGGGAATCATAGGATCACGGAACAGTCTGGGTTGGAAAAAACCTTTAAAGGTCATCCAGTCTAACCCCCTGCTATGGGCAGGGACACCTTCCACTGTCCCTGGTTACTGCAAGCCCTGTCCAGCCTTCCCTTGGACACTCCAGGGATGCAGGGGCAGCCCCAGCTGCTCTGGGCACCCTGTGCCAGGGCCTGCCCACCCTCCCAGCCAGCAATTCCTTCCCAATATCCCATCCAGCCCTGCCCTCTGGCACTGGGAGCCATTGCCTGTGTCCTGTCCCTGCATGCCTTGTCCCCAGTCCCTGTGCAGCTCTCCTGGAGCCCCTTCAGGCCCTGCCAGGGGCTCTGAGCTCTCCCTGGAGCCTTCTCTTGTGCAGGGGAGCAGCCCCAGCTGTGCCAGCCTGGCTCCAGAGCAGAGGGGCTCCAGCCCTGCAGCATCTCCGTGGCCTCCTCTGCACTGGCTCCAGCAGCTCCACGTCCTTGTGCTGTTGGAGCCCAGGGCTGGGGCAGCTCTGCAGGTGGGGTCTCACCTGAGCTCAGGGGCACAGGGGCACAATCCCCCTGCCCTGCTGCCCACGCTGGGGGATCAGCCCAGGGCAGGGGGGTTCAGGCTGGGGCAGCTCCAGCTCTCACCCACAGCACCCCCAGCTCCTGCTCCCAGGGCTGCTCCCTCTGCTCATCCCTGGATTGATCCCGGGGGCTGCCCTGACCCAGCTGCAGCTCCAGCACTTGGCCTTGTTAAACCTCATGAGGTTCCCATCCTTAAGGACTCCCACCTCCACCCCCACCAACTGCTTCCCTTTATCACAGCTTTCCCCTTTTTTGGAAATGAAGCTCTTCTGTGCAGCAAGGATAGGGACAGGGGAGACTCTGGTGCATCCCAAATTCAACGCTTCTTGAAGATGAGATAGGAATGAGGAAGCAACATGCCTTTAACATCAGCCACCTTCTGCACCATTAAAAGCAAACCTTTTGTGGGTTCCTGCTGCTAAAACCAAAGGGAAAATCCTTCCCAGCCTTGGGTATGCGGCTGGTTGGGATGGGGTTACATGAGGAAGAGCTGAAGGAGAGACAATTCCCTCTGACCCACAGCTGGCTCACTGACAGGGATCTCTGTGCATTTTGTCTAACATGAGTTGCTCAGCTAGAACTGGAAAGAGAAATCATCAAGTAAACCTGTGCCACATTGCAGGGGAAAGTGAAAAATAACTTACCAAGTCCTGTCTGAGCTAATTAAGCTCTACTGAAAAACACTATGCACAAGTGAATATATTCAGAGATTTTCTGAATCTTTAACTACCTTCAGTTCCAAAAAAAACCCCAAAAAACCCTAAAAATCCCACTCAACTACACCCACAAACAAATGAAATTTCCCAAACCTGCCTCTAGACCCCCACTACTCCACCACATTCTAATGTTTAAGTTATAAAAGAAGCAGCAGATTTGTTTTTACATCACAGCCACCCCAGGACCATCAGTCATTGACCTTATCAGTTCCCATATAGGCAGTAGCCATGAGATGAGATACTCTAAATATTCTAGTGGAAAAGAACAGGATTTGGGGAAAGTACAGTTCCTTCTGCAATTCTGTACATGCAGAAGGAAAAGCAGATGTTTCCTTATACTGCTTCTGGTTATAATAATAAATTAATATTCAGGGAACCAAACAAAAGGCCTGGAGAAGCACATGAGGAAAGGGAATGAATCCAGCGGGGTCAGTGTCTAACACCACATGAACAAGTTCACCCATGACAAAGGTGGTTATGGCCAGATAAAGGTGGTCATGGCCAGCATCCCCCATGCTCTTCCCAACTTTTGGAAGCCTCTGCTTGGCAGAGAAAGGCACAGCCTGACAGAGACCCCAGCAAGGCACTTGACTCGCTCATTTTTGACCCCAGACTGAGCCAAGAAGCTTTACCTTCACCTGGGGCTGGACACAGTGCCCTCCTTAGCTCCTGCTCCTGGAGACATGGACTGGATGTGGTCGAGACAGCTTTCATTCAGCAACTGATTGTGTAATGGCAAAGTGACTCCCACTTCAATCAGAGGGACCATCTGAATTCAGCTGAGATCCCTGTGACTGCTGTGGGCAAAGAGCATTGTCTAAGGCAGCTCCCACAGCTTGTGAAGATCACAGAATCACAGACTGGTTCGGGTTGGAAGGGACCTTAAACCTCATCTCATGGGCAGGGACACCTTCCACCAGCCCAGGTTGCTCCAACTCCCATGCAACCTGGCCTTGGACACTGCCAGGGATGGGGCAGCCAGAGCTGCTCTGGGAAACCTGTGCCAGGGCATCACCACCATTGCAGGGAAGAATTTCTCCATAAAAGAGTTTCTTCCTAGATGCCCCAAATCCACTTTCCAGCCTACAGGGATCTAATACCATATTCTCCCACATAATTTCCCACTGCACTTAGGAAAACAATATGTGATATCCAGATGGACCCAGGTTTTTCACGGGACTCCCAGCAGCTGTCCCAGGAAGGAACATGATGCAGCACAGCCCCCACAGCACCCACCAAAGGTCTCACCTAGCTCAAGGATGCTGCTGTGTGGCAGGGAAGGGCTCCCTGTGAACGCCCCACACTGACAAATGTCACAGCAGCAGGAATGCCCAGACTAGGGCAGGAGGAAACCAGATCCTCCAAGCTTTGCTTTGTACAAGCAGCATGAACCAAGCCCACGAGTTTAACTCTTCTCTGAAATCCATCCCCAGCTTTTACCTCCTTCCAGCAGCTGATGAGGCAGCTTGAATCAATTCACCAAGAAAACGCCTGCCTTAGGGAACCAGCCCAAAAATACCAAGCACCTCCCCAGACAGGAATTTTTGGGATCTACTGGCCAGTCACCAGCCTCCTTTTTGAGGCTTGAAGTGCATTTTTTCGCAATCACTCCCAGACATCACTCTGTTGGGTGCTCTGCACCAGCAATGTTGCCGCAGATCTCCAAAAATTCCCTTCCCAGGTGGACCCACTCCACCTGTGGTAATACTGCAGTGAGTGAGGGATGACAAGAAGCCAGCAATGGGGGTGGGAAGAGCAGCCTGCTGACCCCCAGGGTGCAAAGATGCTGCAAGCACTTGCACAGCTACATTTATCATCCAGGGAACCCGGCTGAGCCCTGGAAGGCAGGAGCAGGACAGGGAGGAGTTTGTTATTACAAAGCAAACAGAGAGACACATACTTCCAGGACATGACAAGTAAACTGCTTTGAAATGAACATGAGCTTGGGGAGTGTCTATTTACCTCCACCAGCAGCAAGAACAGTTGGGACTGGCCCTGATCAAGACAGCTTTGGGATTCACCAACCCTGTGTTCTAATCCTCCCTGCTGTCAGTGACCTTGACACCAGTCCCTTCTGCTAACTCCAGGTCTCAGACCACAGAATGCTTTAGGCTGGAAAAGGATCTTCCAGTCCCACATCCTGCCATGGGCAGGGACACCTTCCACTACCCCAGGTTGCTCCACACTTCATCCAATCTGGCCTTAGACACTTCCAGGGATGTGCCAGACACAAATTCTCTGTGCAACCTGTACCAGGACCTCACCACCTACTTATTTCCTAATATCTAATCTACATCTACTCTCTGTCAGTTTGAAGCTGCATCCTGTCACCTCAATAGTCTCCCTCCATTTTTCCTGTAGGCTCCCCTCACGCACTGCAAGAAAGCCTTGTTGAGTCCCAGTGCTGCTGCTGGTGTACTGGGGAGGAGAACATAAAATTTGTCCCAAAATACCCTTGAAGTGCTGTTTGTGTCCAGCTTGTGTTGCATAACCACAGACACAAATGTGCCATGCATTACATGTGTGACTGGGGTGTCACCAGCTCCTCCATCCTGCCTCACTTCCCTCTCTCATAAAACACTAACCCTGTTCTTTTCTTTTGTGGTACACTAAATCTCCACATCTCTCCATTATAGTGCAAAATAATTTAAGACATTTCATTTGGGATTGAAACAGGACTTGACATTGTTTCCTGTTTCAACAAAAGATCTGTTCTCATCGAACCCAGCTAAAAATACTCTTATCCCCCACAACTATCCTTGGCACCATGATTTCTCTACAGGCTAATGAAGAAAAAAAAGCTAGAGTTAGCAATAATTATTTGTTGAGGACAATCCACAGGATCTGAGCATAACCTGGGGTACCCACCCAAAGGATGCAGCAGCGCAATGGGATCATGGGGGAAGGGCTGCAGGTGCAGCACAGGGGAGAATCATCAGCAGCTTCAGCTGAAACATCACAGCAGGACACCTGCTATTCATGTACCTTTGACTTCACAGATTAAATAGAGAGCCCAAACTACAGTGTTTTGCAGAAAAAGAAACAAAAAAAGAGATAAGGGGGAATTTGATCGATCAAGAGACTGCTTAGTGATATGCATACAGATGGTGTCTCACATAAAAGGGTCTTGAAGGTAGAGCCCCACCATTCCCAGCTTTTGGGTGCCAGCACAGGGTAGGGATGTCCATCTGAGGGGTCTCAATGACCCAACAATTCAGCAGTAGAATTTAACATGGAACTGGAAAAGGCACTTCTGCAATAAATTATACTGTATGAATGATAAAGAAAATAAATCCCATTCCTAGTGCTGAGGTAGTGCAGGACTTGAAGGCTTCAAAGGAAGTTGCAAAGAATGCCAAGATGAACACACAACTCTGGGGCTTGGACAGGTTCTTTCCACTCCTTCAAAAGCTTTCATAGAACCATGGAATGGTTTGGGTTGGATGGGACTTTCAAAGCCATCTAGTGCCATCCTCTGCCATGGGCAGGGACACCTTCCACTGTCCCAGGCTGCTCCAAGCCCTGTCCAGCCTGGCCTTGGACACTGGCAGGGATCCAGGGGCAGCCACAGCTGCTCTGAAGACCCTGTCCATGGGAACACCCTGTTGCTGGTGAGTATTCTCACACATCCATGAATTCCAAAGGCCTTCCAGCATCAGGAACCAGAGGTGACATCTGGTACTCAAGCCATGCATGTCCCCTCAACCAGTGTGGGACAAGGGTCATGTTTCTCCTCTGTCACAGTCTCCAGAGGAAGGGAATTTACCCTTGAAGAAACAAAAATCTGAACCTATCACATAAAAACAGTAAGAATTTTCAAAATTACTTGTTTGCCAGTAGCCCAGATTTGGCTTGATGAATTTTAAATAGTTTTGGTCATGTCACTGCAGCCAAACCACTGGGAAGAAAACACTGAAAAAAATTGTTTCACTTTTTTTTTAGAATTCTGTATTTTTAAACAAAGGATTTTTTCTTTTATTTTGTGGTGATGTACATGGAATTTCCACAACTCTCCCTTATGGTGTAAAATAATTAAAGCCAGATTTCACATTGGATTGAAATGGGACTTGACATTATTTTGTTTCCTGTTTGAATCAAATAAAAATATCTATTCTCATTGAAACCAACTAAAAACACTCTCATCCCCCACAACTGTCCTTAGTACTATGACTTTTCAACAGACCAGTTTAAGAAAAAAATTGAGTTAGCATTAACTATCTGTTTTATGGCCTGGTGTTGGAGAGTATTCACTAAGAATCTGAGGATAACTTGGGGTACCCACCCGAAGGATGCAGCAGTGCTTCAGGAAAGAAGATGTAATTTAAAGTGTTACTGTAATTCACTTGAAAGTTAAAAAGTCAGGAACCTCAGGAAAGTTCACACACACCTTTTTTTCCTAAAGAAGAGGAAAATAAGGAAAATGGGAATCCACACTCCCTCAAAAGAGGCACTGGCACAGCCCTAATTCTGCTGGCAAGGTGGAACACCAGGCACAAGCCCAGCCCTTTCAGGCTTTAGCCTCCCAGCAATGCCTCTGCTTTGGCTTGTTCCCAGCTCCTCCACGGGCTTCTCTGCCGCAGGAGAAAATATTTACTCTCCAGAGACTACAGGCACTGCACAAGATAACACCCAGGGCTGCAGAAACCCTGATGCAGATAAAGCCTCATGTGATGCCCCGCTCCATCCTCTCCCACTCCCTTTCAGGTACAACTGGATCTCGCGTGGGGTAAGGGGATAAAAAAAAAATGCCAAACAAAACAGATTCCCAGGGCAGTGCTGCTGACTTGTTTTCCAAGCCCTCTGCCACCAAGCCCCTGCGGTGCTGCTAACCTCTGCTGATCCCATCAGGTGGTTTAACCGGGAAGCTTAGCAGTAAGCCCTGCTCCTGCAAGGAAGGCACCATGTTACGTGGGTTATTCTCTGCCCAGCCGTGGAGCTCTTAGCTCCAAAATCCCAGCTACAGCTTCCAGGAAGAAAATGAAGTGCGTGAATGGAGGAAATTCATCCCAGGCTGCACTGTTTTGTTGTTAGGTAGGATTTAGGGTTTTTTCTGTCCTATACTTTATTTTTTTAATGTTGAAATACATGTTAAACCCTGTTAACATGCTGCAAATCCCTGTCTTGCGAGGAAAAAAAAAATAATTTGGCACCTCTAAAAGGCACCTGGCCTATACCTTAGCCAAATAAACATGTTGTAAACAGGAAAAGGGGCAAGTACTGAAGGGAGAAACCACAGTGGGAACAGCAAAAGGAATTAAAAAAGGGATAGCAAATAAAAAATGATAGTCACCAAAACAAAAACAAAACAATGAAAAAAACCAAACCCAAAACAAACCAAAAAAAACCCAGGGATCAGGAAGAAAAATACAAATGAGATGGGGGATAAGGGACATAAAAATGGGATTGGCAAGATAAAAGAAGGGATAGAAAAGAAAAAAAAATGTGATAGGTAACAAAAAAAAAGGGATAGGTAACAAATAGAATGGGACGGGCAGCTAAAGAGAAAAAGGGATGGACAACAACTCTCCATCCAAGAGCTGGGCAGAAAGTGCACAATTTTCACTTGTTATCTTTGGCAGTCAAAGGATTTCTGCAATAAGAGGATGCACGTGTACAATCAGGGCAGGGGGAAGAGGAGGGAGCTGTGATGAAGAGTGTGGCTGCAAAGAAATCCCTGCAGGGGGGATGCCTGGAAAGTCTGGCAGGCTGGGACCACCAAGCCCAGCAGGATGGCCACTGGAGCAGGAAAGGCAGTTCACAAGTGTTACACTCTCCCTGGCTACAACCCACGTTCTCTGGCTTCACCTAGCCTGAGCAAAAGAAGAATATTATTAAGAGATGGACAATAAATCAAAGAACAGCTTGGAAAAACCCGTGAAGCCTCCTGAGAGCCAAGGAAACCTGCACTATCTAGGGAAGAGCGAGATTACAATAATTAGGTCAGTTGGCGATAAGCCTCCCCAGCACACACAGGCAGATCCTCGGCCAGGGAGTGGTGACATGCTCCAGGAGCTGAGAAACCCAGCAGAAGAATGCAGGGGCACGAGTAAACACCAGGAGGAGAAAGCCTTCTTCAGCAGCAAACAGCTGCAGCTGCTCAGCTCCAGGTCTGGGAATCAGTAGGTGAAGCATGGGAAACTCCAGTGGGATACTGGAAAATTCCTTTGCTTTGATTCCTTTGGTTCTGCAGCCAACATGTAACTTGAGTGTGAGATCTGGGTGTGCAGCTTGGAAACAGCAGCAGGACTCAGCTGGAGGAAGCCCTGAGCAGGTTTGATGCAGAAGCTGGCTCTGCACTGAGCAGAGGGCTGGGCTGGACCGGAGGAGCTTACTTCCACCCAGAATAACTCCAGGATCTTAGCTAGGGAGACCTTCCCTGAGCCCAGACTTCCAGGACAAAGCGAGAAAGATGCACTTCAAGCTTAATCAAAACCAAAAGAAACTTCTTAACACAGCAAGGGGTCTGGCTGACCTTTAGGAGAGGAAACAGGCTGACATGAAATTCAAGTACATGACAATCCCATTGAGCAAAGCTGCCTACTGTGACAGGCAGAGGATGGTCCCTTGCAGTGAGTGCTGAACAGGGTATGCATGTACTTTTCCCTGTAAAAAGGGAGACAGAAGCTTTGTATTACTCATCTCCTCCTTCCTGGATGGTTTGCCATCAGCTCTGCCCATGCTGGCAGCCTCAGGGCTAGAAGATCTGAAAGAGCCACAGCTGCAGGCCCAGAATGCAGGCTGGACTGAGATCACATCCAGATGTTTGACCCCAGATCAAGCAAACAGGAAGGGCAGACCAAAGAGGAGGATGTGCTCACTGCCCTGACCTGTTCTCAGCTCTTCCTCCCACCTGTGCCATCATCTGCCTGTCTCAGATTTGGCCATCTATTACTGGGGCCCAGTCTTCAGCCCAGAACACAGAAGCCAGTCACCTATTGCTTGGGCTTTCCAGTCTCCCTCCTGGCCCTGATTTGAATCAAACCACCACCTTCCAAAAGACATTTGCTTTTCTTAACAGAGGAGGCCAACACTCCCTCACTGGAGCATTGTTTTCTAAGCTGCTACTTTCTGGACACCTTTTCAATAATCCCACCTGCCCCTACAGCCCACAACAGACCTCAGAACAGCCCAAACAACAACAAACAGCACAGGACGGTTTAGTGAAGCCTCCTGCTTGCAGTCCACACAGCTGTGTTGATACCAGCAAGCTTCTCCCACCTGCCAGCTGAGGAATATCCAACCTCTGTCCCTGTGCTCAGGTGAGACCCCACCTGCAGAGCTGCCCCAGCCCTGGGCTCCAACAGCACAAGGACGTGGAGCTGCTGGAGCCAGTGCAGAGGAGGCCACGGAGATGCTGCAGGGCTGGAGCCCCTCTGCTCTGGAGCCAGGCTGGCACAGCTGGGGCTGCTCCCCTGCACAAGAGAAGGCTCCAGGGAGAGCTCAGAGCCCCTGGCAGGGCCTGAAGGGGCTCCAGGAGAGCTGCACAGGCACTGGGGACAAGGCATGCAGGGACAGGACACAGGCAATGGCTTCCAGTGCCAGAGGGCAGGGCTGGATGGGATATTGGGAAGGAATTGCTGCCTGGGAGGGTGGGCAGGCCCTGGCACAGGGTGCCCAGAGCAGCTGTGGCTGCCCCTGGATCCCTGGAGTGTCCAAGGCCAGGCTGGACAGGGCTTGCAGTAACCAGGGAAGGTGTCCCTGCACACGGCATATCAAAGGTCCTTCCCACCTAAACCATGCCAGGATTGTATGATTCTCTGAATTGATTAAGTACTTCAGGATGTAATTACTCCACTGTCTGACTGATCCAAGTTAAACCTAACCTTCACACAGGAATAGCATCCTACAGATGGTAAACTCAAGTGTTTTCTGTGTGCTTCACACAACCATGAAGTTCCTACAATCACTACAGTTCACTAGCCAAAAACCAGCAGCCCCCATTAAATACACACAAGTAATTTTCCACATTCCTAGGTCACGCAGAAGATATCATACACACTGTTGACCTTCAGCCTCCAAACTCTCCTCATTAGCATCCTGACCAATGCTCTCATTTGGTTATGTGCTCTGACCTCCCTTCCAGCACATTAAAACACAGTAACTGCAGTCCCCTCTGTATTTTTAATCAAAGTTCAACTCTTTTTTTGTTAAAATAATTAGCTAATCAAATTTAAAAAATGCTTCCAAGCTGACATTCCTCTTAATGCTTTAATCAATAGATAGAGTTGTTCAGAGGGTAGTTGATATGGCTTGAGCAGAGCATAGGTGTGAGGATACGTTCATGATGTTGCTGCATTTCTTAAAAGAGGAGAAAAAAGATGAACACAAGCAAGTTTACACCCAAGAAAGGTTACTGGAGTATTTCTAGGTGATGACCAACTTTGTGCTTCCCAGCACTCCTCCATCACCACTCAAATATTCATTTTGGCTGCCAAACTTCCTTGTGTTATAAAGCAAAGCATGCATGCTTTGGAATTCCCTCAGCAGATCGAAATTGCTTTCAGGGTTTGAGTATCTGATTTGGGAGCAGAGTGGAAAGATACTAGGGGGCTTGGGAGCTTCATATTCTTTTCATCTACCCTTCTTCCCTTCAGAAACAAGCAGAGCTATAGTGGCTTCCAGGGTAGGAGAATAATTAACCCAAAATTAATGCACTTGTTTTTCGTACTGAACATGGGACACTGAATGCCTGGTATCACTTAGAGTGGCAGATGATTTATTGGCTTCCTTGCTGAGCAGCAGTCTCTGAAAGCCCTGTGGAGAGCAGAGCAGGCAGTGTGTCCTCCCTGGTATTTAGCAGCCGTTTCAGCCCTGCCATGAAAGGCAAGCTGGCAGCGGTCCTGCACGGAGCTGGTGTCACCATCCATCCATCACCCACACCCACTCTCCCACCATCACCCAGGCAAGCAGGGCATCCTCCAGCAGTGCCAGCAGCTCAACCCGAGATGCCTCCCCTCCTGGGAGAGCCCATGACATCATATTCCATCATTTTTTTTTTACAGTATGGCCAGGCCATCCCTCGAAATTCCATTTGGCTGGCCCTTCCTCCACAGATGTCCGTATGGACAGGAGACCTGGAGCTGCCACAGGTCTGGATGCACGGCCTGCTCGCTGCTTCACTCTCCTCCTGACACAGGGAAAGATCCTGCTGAGGGCTCATCCCTCCCCACTGTGCCCTTCCCTGCCAGAACGTGCAGCAAGAAGGTGGGAATGTTCCTGCTGAATGAAGCGAGAGTAACTGGAGGTGCACAAGGAAAAAACTCGGCAAAGCCAGCAAGGGATGACTGTGCAAATCAGAGTGGGGGAAAGGCTGAGTCATTTCCTCCCCCACAGCCCTAAATAGAGAACAGCGTAAGGAAAGTCATTCTCTGAGCTGACAAAAAAGGAAGAGATTCCCCGGTGTAAAAAAAAAACCAACAAAAGTTTAAAAAAAAAAAATCAAAGTGCCCATAGTGACAGCAGAAGGGAAAGGGACAGAAAAGGCAGCCTCCTGCTGCAGCTGTAATGGGAACAATAGCAGAGAGGGGCAGAGCATCATCCCTGGCTCCTCTGGGAACTGGAGGCTCACTAATCACTTTTAACAGCAGCTCCAGCTCCAAGGCAAGTTCATGGACCATGGCTGATGCTGAAAAGCCACTGCAATACTGCCTCATCTTTCTCCAGGTGATGCTGCCAGCTGTGACCTCAGTCCTGATGAAAAACTGCATTGAGACTGGAAAGTGTCCGAGCAAGCTTTTGGGGACAGAATTTACCCACATCTCAGAGTGCAAAGACTCTGAGCTTGTAGGTGATAACACAGAATATCACTATCAGGAGCAGTCATAGAATAACACTTGATTATCCATCCTAGCAGACATGTGGCAAGGCTAAGATCAAGGCTGGAAAATCCTTATGAACTGCAGGATACAGTATAGGCAGGAGACTCTGGAAAGAAATCAGCCACCAGCTTTTTGCTGCAAGCTCAGTGGTCATGCACAAGCACAAAATGAGGGGAGGGGAGGGGAGGGGAGGAGAGGAGAGGGTCGGAGAGGAGAGAGGAGAGAGGAGAGAGGAGAGAGGAGAGAGGAGAGAGGAGAGAGGAGAGAGGAGAGAGGAGAGAGGAGAGAGGAGAGAGGAGAGAGGAGAGAGGAGAGAGGAGAGAGGAGAGAGGAGAGAGGAGAGAGGAGAGAGGAGAGAGGAGAGAGGAGAGAGGAGAGAGGAGAGAGGAGAGGAGAGTTTGGCTAGGGAGGGACCTTTAAAAGTTATCTAGCATCATCCCAACACCTGGCAGCATCCCTACAGCCAGTGCCTCCTTCCCTGTGTCCAAAATGTTTTGGGTTATTTATTTCCTTAAATAAATTTTAGTGAATTACTCAAGTAATTTATTTAAGAATTAACTGACCTGCTTGCACCCAGACAGATATTAAGTTCACAACTGATGCAGCCTCTCCTTGCAGACAAGAAGGAATTTACATTTCCCTTCTCCACCTTCTTTCTTACAGCCTTTAAGTTCTTATCTCCAAGATGTACCCTTCTCTGTCAAATTTGGCTGATATTAGTCCCAGGGTTAAAAAGGTTCTGGAGGAACAGCGAGTGACAGTCAGTCCGAGCGCACAAGCCTTATTTCTGTTCATTGGAAAAAAAAAAAACCAAACAAAAAAACAAGCACAAAAACAGGGGAGAAGCTTCAAAGTGACTGCAGTCAATAAATGAATCTTTCAGCCTATGTGACAAAAAAATATATCTATCAAAAAAAATGTGAAGCAAGTGCTTTTTCTCAGAATCAATTTTGAGAAAAACAATGTGTGCTCTGCAGATGTTCCAAAATGCAGGAGCAGGGGGAGGACCAGTGCCCTGAGGTGAATCTTGGCACTAAAAGCATCCTGGCAGGGAGGGATGCTGCGGCTCTGCTGACAACCAAGCACTCCACAGGGCTGTGATGTCCTGCCCATGACTGATGCTTCTCTGAGCACCTGCAAAAGCAGGAAAAACACTCGTCTGCCTGTGCCTGGCTGGCATAGGAATGGACAGAGCAGGGATGCAGGGAGGGATAGAAAACTCAGCATCCACCACAAGAGCTTTCCAGAAGTGTGTGTTTCACTGCAGAGCTGCTGTCAGGGTGTGAGAAACTGCTGATCTCAAAAGAAGGGGGAAAAGCTGGGAGAGAAAACCATCCACGGCCACAGCACAGCCCTTTATCCACACCCATGGCCTCCTCTTCCTTTAGAGGCCTCTGCAGACATCACAGACAGGACCCTGAAAACTTCATCTGGTTCATCTGCTCACTCACAAAGATGAAACATGCACGTGGCAAGAAAAATACAGAAATCATTTCCCAAAGCACCCCCTGAGTCTCCACACCCTCCTGTGAAACCTCCTGCTGCAAAAATCACTGCTGCAAGTTTCAAGATCATCAGTCCAGCTTCCTGAGCCAAAGAAAAATACAATCAAAGACGCCTCCAAGGTGATCGTCTGGCTGGGAAGACACATTCCTTGGATCAACGATATGCCCTGATTTAAGGGAATATAATTCCTGTGGGTTCAGGGATACACTCCTCTCTCCTCTCACTGTGCAAACACCCCCTTAAACATAAAACACTGTAATTAACCTCCAGCTGACAATCACAGCACAACCACAACCCTTCCTGCTTCCTTTTCTTCTCTTGCCCAGACACACAACATGGCATTTCTGATGGCATGTTATTAAAATGCTCCCTGGCTTCACTGCAGGTGCACACGGCGCCCAGGAGTCCTCCAGCCCCAGGGGATTTGCTTCTGGATGGGTAATACAGGGAAATGCAAAAGCACCCAAAAGCAAACCAGCATTTTAGCCTGGAGAAGAAGAGGCTCACTTTCTACAGCTCCCTGACAGGAGGGCGCAGCCAGGTGGGGGCCAGACTCTTCTTCCAGGTAACAAGTGACATGATGAGAGGAAATGGGATGAAGCTGCACCAGGAGAAGTTGAAATTGGGTATTGGGAAAAGGTTCTCCCTGAAAGGATTGTCAGGCACTGGCACAGGCTGCCCAGGGCAGTGGTGGACTCCCCATTCCTGAAAGTGTTCAAAAAGCAGGTGGATGTCGCACTTGAGGTCATGGTTTAGTAGTGAATGTGGTGGTGGTACTGGATTGTTGACTGGATTTGGTGCTCTTAGAAGTATTTTCTAACCTTAATGATTCTGATTCCATGATTTGCAGATTACTTCTTTGGTCTGGCTGGCTGGACCTAGACTACACCATACTCCTGCCAGTGACTGGAGCACACACTTCTGTGCAGGATGAAAAAATTCTTTAACATTCAATCCAGGTGGACTCCTGCAAGATCCCTGACCAATGAACACCAAGGAGTGTTTCCACAGACACTGACATCCTTCAAGGCCACCTGCAGAAGCTCCAAAAATGACATCCCCATGGAGCACATGTGAGAAGGAGCAGCTCAAAGATGAGCCCAGCTCTGCAAAGCTGCCCCAGCCCCAATCTCACCCAAGGCTGCCCCACCTAAAACCAGCTCCATGTCGCTCACAAAGCTTTGGCTTCACAAAAGAGCTCAATGCTGGTGACAGCCAAGACCCCTGAAAAATCTGAAGCGCATTTCTGTTGTTGTTGAAAAGCACTGTGGTAGCACAGACAGACTCGTGAGATTTAATCAAAATATGTGAAACATTCAGGGTTGCAACTGCTTATTTCACAGAAACACAGAATCCCAGAATGGTTTGGGTTGGAAGGAATCTAAAATGGAAGGAACCATCCAGTTCCACTACCTGCTATGGGCAGGGACACTTTCCACTATCCCAGGTTGCTCCAAGCTCCATCCAACCTGGCCTGGGACACTTCCAGGGATCCAGGGACAGCCACAGCTGCTCTGGGTAGCCTGTGCCAGGGCAGCCCCACAGGGAAGAATTTTCTCCTAACATCCAAATCTACCACCTTTCAGCTTAAAGCCATTCCCCCTTATTCTATCACTGCTTGACCTTGCAGCAGACCCTCTCAACACTAATTTGGGGGTGCGTGGGGTGTGATCCCAAACACAAGCCATGGGTATAGCTGATGTCAGGGACCTTGGCTGCTGCAGTGTGACACTTTCCTGTGCCACCCCTCCCATTCCAACCCAACTACTCACATCCCAAGCCAGCAGCCCCCCAACACCACTGGAAACAGCTTAGTTGGGAACACCAGCTTCTCCCAAGGTCCCGGTGAATGCCAGCCAAGCTACACAGCTCCTCCAGGATTTCACAAGCTCAAAAGCACTTTTCAGAATTAATTATGAACCCTGCTAATGGCTCCTCATCGCAGGTGCCTGGGTAAGCAAGCTGGTGGCAGCTGTGTGTCTCCCAGTAGCTTCTGCCCTGGTGCAGGGCAGGCTCTGGTGGTGGTGAAGCCTCTCCAGGGTGGAACAGCCTATACAAAACAGCCCCAGACAGCTGAGCCTGCTCCATAGGGAGGGAGAAGTTGGGTTTTTTTCTTGTATCAAGGCAAATTGCAGTGAGTTGACCCTGGCTGGAATCCAGGCAGCAGCTCTCTCACTCCCCTCCACAGCTGGACAGGGGAGAGAAAATAGAGCAAAAGGGTCATGAGTTGAGATAAGCACTGTGAGAGATCCTGCTCCAAACACTATTGTGGGCAAAACAGACTCGAATTTGCACTGTTAACTGAATGCATTAACAACATAGTAAGAGCAGGATAATGAAAAGTAAAATAAATCTAAAAAACACCTTCCCCTCAACCCCTCCCTCCTTCCCAGCTCTACCTCCTCCCCCAGTGGTGCAGGGAAATGGGAATGAGGGTTATGATCAGTTCAGAACAAGATGTTCTTGCCACTGCTCAGGGAGAGAAGTCAAAGTCCTTCCTCTGCTCCGTGGGGTCCCTCCCGCAGGAGACAGTTTTACATGAACTTCTCCAGTGTGACTCCATCCCATGGGTAACAATTCCCCATGAACTTCTGCAGTGTGGGTCACTCTTCCCCAGGGTGCAGTCCTACAAGGACAGACAGCTCCAGCATGGGTCCCCATGGGGTCACAAGTCCTACCAGGACACCTGCCCCTGCATGGGCTCCTGTTCCCACACATCAGCACATCCCTGCCAGGACCCTGTTCCAGCACAGGCTTCCCACGGGATCATAGCCTCTGTCAGCCATCCCCCTGCTCTGCTGTGGGCTCCTCCAGGGGCTGCAGGTGCATCTCTGCATCCCTGTGCCCCCCACGGGCTGCAGGGGAATCTCACCTCTGGCACCTGGAGCAGCTCCTGCCTCTCCTTCTGGCTTGACTTAGTGTCTGCAGAGTTGCTGCTCCCACATCTTCTCACTCCACTCTTCTCTGGCTGCAAGCACAACTGCCAGTGACTGGCAACCATTTTACTTCCTTCTCAAATCTGTTATCCCAGAGACATCACGATCATTCCTGATGGCATGGGCTCTGTCCTGCAGCTGCCTGGCGTTGGCTGTGCTGGACACAGGGCAAGCTGCTGCAGCTTCTCACAGAAGCCACCCTGGTAGCCCCCCCATAACTAAAACCTGGCCACACAAACCCAACATACCCATTCAAACCATCAGTGAGAAATAAGAAGCTTGTGGGCAGCCACGTGCACCCTCAGGTCACCAAGGCACGATGGGTGACAGTGACACCAGGGGATGGGGACACCACACAGCCACCCACCACCCCATCTCTCTGTCCCAGCCACATCCATGTTACCCCACCCATATCCCTTCCCATCCAGGTGGAAATGCAGATGTTCTCCACCACCCCCTGCACGGATGCAACCACACTGGGGAAGGAGATGAAGCTGAGCCAGCTGCCGTGGGAGGAGACGCCCTCGATAAATGTCTGTGCGTTATGAAATACACCTGCAGCAGGTTCCTGGCCGACAGGCATGGCAGGATTTGGTCCTGCAGAGATAGCAGAGGCAGAAGTTTGGTTCTGTCACCACAGAAACCAAGTTCTTCTTCTCCTGGACCATGACTGCTACACTCCCAGGGACAGGAGGGGTGGAGGGTTGTCTCTGCAGGACAGGAGACGGAAGAAGTGGCCTTTCTGGAGTGAGCACAAGGCTGCTCCCAGCCGACCTGGGGTGCTAAAATCTCACAGACTGCCTGAGAGGACTCTCCAAGAGCTAACTCAAAGCAGAAAAATCTCAAATCTGTTAATTTTCCACCACAAATGTTCTGCAATCCATCCATGATAGAGACACCACCTGCTCTTCCTGGCCATTGCAGAGGTACCTCTACATTTCAGAAGACTGACAATGACAAAGCAAAATCCAGCAAGACAGATGTGAAAGAAATAAAACCTCTCATTTTAGCAGGGAAGTTTAAACGCACAGAGGTTTTAAGAACATGCAATGTTGTTCCCATTTCAGTCTGAAATGAGCAGGAAACACACCTCTCTTAGGATCACCAGCAAGGCGTCTATGTTGTAAGTGAATATATACATATATATATATGCACAAAAATGCATATAAATGAATAGAAATAAAATAGCCAGGGTGTCAAACAAACAGAAGATGATTGGTTGGCTACAGTAACCCTTCATTTCAGATGACACAGTAATCTGCTAATTATCCTCAAGTGGCAGAACTGCCCCTTCTCCCAGGAATTTCACAACAACATCCCAAGGCATTTATGGAGATTACTCAACCAGAAGCCTCAATGCCTCCAATCTTGTGTTGTCCTTTCCCCAACTTGATGTGACCCCAAACAAGAGCAGCAAACTGTCAACTCTGAAACTTAACAATGGTGTAACATAAATGTCTTAACACTTCTGCCAATCTGAAGAACAGTTAAATCATTAATGATATTTAATTACTCCATCAAAACAAAAAGGAAGAATGTTAAATGTGTCCCAAACAGCTTCTGAAAAAGCTGTCTCCAGCTTCCACAATAAACAGAGGGGCTTGTTATACTTTTAGGTACAGCTCCTCACAAATATACAGGACCCCAAATACTCAACTGAGCAGCAAGAACATTAAATTAAATTAGGTCTGGGAGGGTTTTCTTGCTGCTTTGCAGACCTGTGGGCAAAATCTCAACCAGAGACAACGACCACAATTTCACACCCTTCCTGCTGGGAAAAGATCAAGCAGCAGCAAGGATGGCTGCAAGGAGAAACAGGAGAGAGACACAAAACGAGAAAGAAGGGGAGAGTCACCACAGCAAAATTTGTCCTCACCAGGAAATCACGCAGAGTGAACTCAACCACTCACCCCAATGTGAGGATACTCCAGAGAGCAAAAAGAAGAGTATTATCCTCATCCAAGATCAAGTGCTGCAGAAGAGACTTCTGGAGATAAAGCCCAGCCCTCCACCATCTTCCCTTCCACAGTTCAGATCCAGGGCTAACATCCATCAAGGATGTTTCCATGCTTTGTATTCTCCTTTTCATGGCTCTCAGGTATCCTCCATAGACCATTCCCATCCTATCTGTGGATCAGGCTGACTTAGTTGGGGAAAAAAACGTGCCAAACCCAGCAAAGCCCCTCAGGTACCTCAGTCCTCTCCCAAACCACATCACAAAGGCAGAGCTGGTGTTCAGTTCATATCCACAGTCTCATCCAGCTTGGTGCTGGACCTCTCCCCCCAACTCTCACTTGAGACAAGTCACTGCCCTGCATCACCTTCACCTGCAGCAGCATCCAATTGCTGCTCCTCTGCTTTAAAAGCAATCTGATCTGATAAATTATAAAAAAAAATGCACAGCCTGAGCTTCCCAAAACAGCCACTGCTCGTCTGTGCCAAAGATAACACAGAGCAGGGCAACCACAGCCTACAAATTTTACCCAGGGCTTGAGGGGATAAAATGCAGCACAAGGTTTTGCGCTTGGACCCCTGGGCTCAGCAATGGCAGAGCAAAGCCTTTATGATCCTCACAGGGAAAAATTATTTTGGTGGACACAATAAAATTGCTTTTTCCATTCTCTCCATTCCATGCTCTCCACTGGAGACAAAGTGTGAATATTTGCTTGTCAGGGTCACATAAATCATAAGAAGAGTGGGAGGTTTCCTTCACCATCCCATGTGCCATCCCCCTGGCAGAATCTGGATGCTCAGAGGATGGTCCATCATCAAAAAGCCTTCCTAGGTTCTGGTCTTATTTTGGCATCTCAGCATTGAAAAAACAGCCAGAAAGCTCAGTCTATTTTCTGCTTCCCCCCATCTCTTCATTTTCTGCTAACAAGGCTGGGATTTCAAGCTTCATCCCATACCTGCCTGAGCAGTGGAGAAAGAGCAGCATGGATTACTGGAGAAGGAATGAATGTGGCATTCATGGGCAGGTGGAAATGGCCCATTTGAGAGAAGCACCCAGGTTCTGGGACACTGGGAAACAGCACCTGCCCCTTTCCAATCTAATGGCATTGCTGATCCATCCACTGTGGGATCTCACTGGTGGGAATCTCACCCTTTCCAAAGCAGCCTGACGCAGGGAACGGCCCCGGAGGTGAACCTTAGCCTCACGCTATGGAAAAACAACTCCAAGGGCTGAGTTTTGAGGCTCGGGGAGGCCAGTGACACCCAACAACTGTGCCCCCAGCGCTCAGCATTGCTGGGGGCAGCTGTGGCAAAAAAAACATCTCACGACTGCCGGCTGCTCCGCTGCCACAGCATCTGTTGTCCCCTACTGTCACCCACCACGGCCCCCGAGACCACGTGCAGCCAGAGAGTGACTCTGCAGGAAAACGATAACCACAAAACGACAACAAAATCGGGTCTCCGGCGAGCCCTCGATCGCTACACCCGAACCCAGCCCGGGGCCCGGCGCTCCCGCGGGGTGGGCGCTGCTCCCAGCCGGGACCACCCGGCCGCGGGCACCGCACGGGGCCGTGTCCCCGCGGGGATGCTCCGCTGGCACCTTTGTGCTGCCGGTGCTGCCGTGCGGGCTCCGCCGCCGGCTCTGCCGCACCGGGGCCGGCGATGGCCGCGGCTCCTGCGCTCCCCGTGCTCCTGCCCACGGGGGGCTCGCCGCGGGCGGGGCTGGCTGGGGGGCAGCCCTGCCCTTCTCCAGCCAAACCGGGAAGCTTCCAGCGGCCGGGAGCACACCCGAACCCAGCCCCGGAGCTCTCCGCGGGGACCGCCGCATCCCGGGGTGGGGGGGGCCGCGGCCACGCACGGTTTGTCACCGAGCGGGGGGGACCCCCCCGAGGCGAGGCCGCCGCGACACCGCCAGAGCCGAGACCTGCCCAGAAACCGGCTCCATCGGCGGCACGACCCCCCCACCCCGCCGCGGGGTTCGCGTCTTTCCAAGGGAGACAAAAGCCGGGATGCGCTCCCCCCGCTGCCCCCCTTCGCTCCCGCCCCGGGCGCTGCTGTGTCACGTCCCCCCCGGGCCGCGCTTACCGTGCGGGGCCGGGCGCGGTCAGTGCCCCGCTGAGGGGGTCATGGGCGCGGCGAGGGGCGCGGGGGACGCGGGGGGCTCCGGGGGCGCCGCCCGGGAGGACGCTCCGGCTCCGGCTCGGGCTCGGCAGAGGGACGGGCCGGGGCGGCGGGCAGTGACGCGCCGGGCCCCGCCCGCGGCCCGCGCCGGCCCTGACGGGAGATGTAGTCCGGGGCTGCGGCCTGCCCGCGGCGGGGGGGCCGCACGGCGGGGATCGCACTGGGATCGCACCGGGACAGCCCCGCAGCCGTGCCCCTAAGCCTGTGACGGGAGCCTTCCGGACCCCACAAAGCCGGGGTGTGAGCGGGAGCCCCGGGATGTGACAAGGATCCCCGCGATCTGACGGGCACCTCCCGCCTCTCCCGGGGCTCTGAGGGAGGCACCCCTCATCCCGCAGCCTGGGCTCTGAGCGGGACCCCGCAATCCCGGGATGTGAGAGGAATCCGAGAGTCCCGCACCCCCGGAATCTGACAGGGAACCCCTCCGAGCCGGGATTCTGACAGGGACCCCCCGCACCCCGCACCTCACGGGGATCTGCTGGTCCCTCAACCCGGGGTCTCACAGAGATCCCCCTCACCCCAGCCCTTCGGGGGCCTGGCAGGGACCTGCGGATCCCACAATCCTGGGATGTGACAAGGTCCTGCACGCTGGGCATCTGACAGTGAAACCCAGATGGCCAAACCCTGGGGGTCCCCAACCCTTCAGGGCAGGTGGGAGAGCACCCGGGGCTCAGAGCAGACTTTGGGGTGGTACAAACCCACCCGACACACAGCGCAGGGGCAAACTGATTGTAATGTCCTTACCTGCATCCATCGGGATTCAGTTCAGAGCTGCAAACCTATCCTTGCGACAAAGCTGCATCCAGCTGGGCTTTAAGGAGGAGTTGGGGGGATTAAACTGGGCTGAAGAGAAGGTGGCTGCAGGTGTTTCACAGCATCAGAGAATGGTTTGGGTGAGAAGGGACCTTAAGATAATTCAGTCCCACCCCCTGCTGTGGGCAGGAACACCTTTCACAATCCCACGTTGCTCCAAGCCCTGTCCAACCTGGCCTTGGACACTCCAGGGATCCAGGGGCAGCCCCAGCTGCTCTGGGCACCCTGTGCCAGGGCCTGCCCACCCTCCCAGGCAGCAATTCCTTCCCAATATCCCATCCAGCCCTGCCCTCTGGCACTGGAAGCCATTGCCTGTGTCCTGTCCCTGCATGCCTTGTCCCCAGTCCCTGTGCAGCTCTCCTGGGGCCCCTTCAGGCCCTGCCAGGGGCTCTGAGCTCTCCCTGGAGCCTTCTCTTGTGCAGGGGAGCAGCCCCAGCTGTGCCAGCCTGGCTCCAGAGCAGAGGGGCTCCAGCCCTGCAGCATCTCCGTGGCCTCCTCTGCACTGGCTCCAGCAGCTCCACGTCCTTGTGCTGTTGGAGCCCAGGGCTGGGGCAGCTCTGCAGGTGGGGTCTCACCTGAGCTCAGGGGCACAGGGGCACAATCCCCCTGCCCTGCTGCCCACGCTGGGGGATCAGCCCAGGGCAGGGGAGTTCAGGCTGGGGCAGGTCCAGCTCTCACCCACAGCACCCCCAGCTCCTTCCCTTCTCCCAGGGTTGCTCTCCATCCGTTCTCCAGCCAGTCTGTGTTTGTGCCTGGGATTACTTTAACCCACATATAGGACCTTGCGTTTGGCCCTGTCGAATTTCATAAGGTTTGCATGGGCCCAGTTCTTAAACTTGCCAAGGTCCTTGTGCGTGGCAGATAAACCAAGTGTTTCTATATAAACACACAAAATTCTGAGAATGAAGAAGAAACGTAAAACCTGGAATTTAAGCATCTTTTATACACCTCTCTAGCTTGCTGAATCCCTTCGTCTCTGGTGCTCAAAGCCACTCAGAAATGTTCCTACAACCAATTTAAACCCCTTTCTACTTACCACACCAGGCTCTCAAAAACACCCACCCAAGAATCATCCCCTTTTTCTTGTGGTTTGGGTTGTATTCAAGAGGTTAACTTTATTTCTAACCATGGGTTCTTTGTTGCTCCCTGTCTGGTCCTACCGTCACACTCATCCGGATAAATGGATCACGTTAATGAACACCAACGGAAGGACTGCAACCATAAATTCACCAGAATTGCTGGCCTCTGAAGAAACCTTAATTCTACTTTGACAGCAAAATCGGATTCCAAAGATCTCTCTCCCTGCTGTGCTTTATTTTGGGCCTTATCGTTTGCTGGGCAGGTTGTCATGACAACCTGATATTCACCGGAGGGTGGCTGTAATTGGGAGAGCACATTGTTAATTTAGCTCCAGATTCTTTTTATTTTGTTGTATTTTAAGCAAAGGGGGACTGCCTAGATTTTCGTATTTTTATCTATGATAATACTATGGTTTAATTATTAATCTGTGTGCCAATAGCATCTCTCCAGTGACAGCTGAGCTGCTGAGCTCACCAGGGCAGAAAACGGCTCTGCCCACATCCCATTTTCCCAGCTCGTCTCCTCATGCAGCCTCCCCACATCCCCACCAGCCCCCAAGCCCCTAAACCAAGAGTCCCCAGACCCAGGATTTCGCATGGATGTATGAAGCAGTTGGAAGAGAAATAGGTGGGACCCATTCTCGTGTTAATGATAATTTTTTTTTTAATTCCAGTATCAGCTTTAACCTGAAAACAATTCATTGCAGATAGTTATTTAGAGCAACTCGCTCTCTCTGGAGAACACCAGCCCATAATATATTAACATGTGAACACACTGGCAGGTGAAAATCCGGCTCCTGGCCCCGCATGCTGGGACTTCTCTCTGCACCCCACTCCTACCCCAACATGCTCAAGGCATCCTTGGCTTAGAAACATCACAAAATGTCACAAAATGCCACTAAGCATTCGCCTGCATTCCTGCTGGAAGGGGAAAGATGGCGGGACTGGGGACTCTGAGTCAGGAGGTTGGATGCTGGATCAGGGCACACGACTTCCAGCCTGAGATTTCTGGGAAATGACCCATCCTTTGGAGAGCAGCCTCTGTGGGAGTGTGAGAGGGAGCTGGGGGAGATGTGGACAGCGTGACAGCAGGGTGACAGCAGGGTGGCTAAAGGCAAATCCCCAAGGAGTGGGTGCCAGTCTGGAGAAGGAGCCGTGTCTGTTGCCCCACTGCAGCCCTCCCACCCTCACATGGGTTGGAAGCTCCCTGGCCATGCTGCTCATGGCGTTCATTATCCACGTGTTCCAGCAGGAAGAAAGGGCAGCTTTCTGGTGACTGGGGACTTTTCTCCAGGAGCTGGCACAGCTCCAGGTCCAAAGAGCAAAGTGGAGCTGTGCAGCTTTATGATGTGCCAGGGGAAATAGAGGTTGGATATGAGGAAAAGTTTTTCTACATTAAGAGTGGTAAAATACTGGAATGGTCTGCCCAGGGAGGTGGTGGAGTCACCATCCCTGGATGGCTTTGAAAAAGACTGGATATAGTGCCATGGTTTAATTGAGGTTCTAGGGCTGAGGTGGACTCGATTTGAAGGTCTCTTCCAACCTAGTGATCCTGTGGTTCTGTGATTCTGAGATCCTGTGATCCCATGATCCTGTGATCCCATGATCCTGTAATTCTGTGATCCTGTGATTCTATGATCCTGTGAATCTGTGATTCTGAGATCTGGTGATCCTGTGGTTCTGTGATCCTGTGATTTTGTGATCCTGTGATCCTGAGATCCTGAGATCTTGTGGTCCTGTGAATCTGTGATCCCTTGATCCTGTGATCCCTTGATCCTGTGATCCCATGATCCTGTGATCCTGTGATTCTGTGCCCAAGTGGGAGGAACTCTGCTCCCCTCAGCCCCTCTGAGCTGCACCTCACAACCTCCTTCTTTCATCCCTGCTCCTGGCTTAATCCCATCACTGCTTAGAAAGGAGGGAAGTTGGGAAAGTAGAGGATTTCTGCTTAAAAGGAAAAGAGGGAGAGGAGTTGTAAAAGCTGGGGATGGAGGAGGGAACAGAAACATCCTTCTTTCACAGAAGAGATGCTGTGGCTGCTGTTCTGGGTACCATATGCCAGGTAATAACACGAGATGACTCAGTGTTTGAGAAATTAAATTGGCTCTTTATTAAAAGCATGTATTTAGGGAGGTAGTGAGGTGTCAGGGGAGTCCCTGCATTGCCTCAGCAGAGGGAATGCAGGCAGGCTGTCTGGCTCCTTATGCTGCCAAGCATGGAGTTCACAAGGTGCTGGGACACATATCCAGCCTCAGCATCCTCTCAGGGCTGCTCCTGGGGGAGCACTGAGCATGCCTGGGAAGACCTTAGGAGCTCTTCCTAAGCTCTCTCCTACCTAATTCAGTGGAAGCTGTTGGGTCTCTGCCAGTGGGAAGCGCTCCAGCCTCAAGACTTTTGTCCCAGGAAAATAGTGCGAGGCGGAAAGAGCAGTTGGGGACACGAAGATATTTGAGAGCACAAGCTGCAACTCAAAAAATGCTGTGCCAATCTTTGGTCTTGCCCTGGCAAAAGTCTTTAAAATGCCTAAGCAATGGCAGGAATCTACTGATTCAAAGGGGAAATACAGAATATTTATGAAGTACCTGGCTCATAGCTGGGGTGTGCTGGTAGCTTGGGGCTCCCTCTCTAGCTCAGAGCAAATCTAGGCCTCAGAGAGAGTGGCTGAAGGCAAAATTCAATGCACTATGTTCTGCTCCAATCATACATCCCCTCCGTGGAATTCTCAGTTTTACATACAGACAGGTACTCAAAAATTAAACTAAAATGAGAATTCCTTTTCTCTTCCCCAAGTCCTTCCAGCATAGGTAGGATGATGGAGGTATCTGCTGGATGGAGGCACAGTGATGACCTCAGTGGGTTTCTAGGAAGTGGCCATGGCCATTAAGTGCTCAGATGCTCCCTCAGAGACTTCTACAGGAAAACAAACACTTAAAATAGTTGGTCAACAATCTTCCTGCCAGAATTAGACTGATTCTTATTATGGTCAGGCTGCAGTTGAATTGAAAGCAAATAGACGTCATTTAAAAACAGAAATAATAGACCCACTGTAGGAGCAAGGACTGGAGACAGACAAGGTCTTTATTCCCATCCTGAGAGAGACTGAGTGAGTGGCTCTGCTCTTCTTCCCAAGCATCTGTCCCCCTTCCCAAGGGAGATGTCTGTCTGTGCCTGGGATCCAGAGGCATCAGATGTGGAGTTCCAGCAGTCCCTGCTCCGTCCAAACCTCATGGTGTGAGACAGCCTGGCTGAAAACCTAGAGAGAAACAGAGGTAATGAGGTGTGAATGTGGCCAGACAGCACTAAGATGTCAATACTCTCTCCTTTGTGTGTGTGTGTGTATGTGTATGTATTTATATATATGTATATATATATAAATCCTATTTCAGAGCAGGGTACCCACGGGTGAAGCAATGCCTGGCTGTGGTGGGAGGGGAAGCTGGTGTTGAAATGCTGAGTATGAAAGCAGACTCCTTTCCCTACTTCCCAGTTATTTTTAGAAGGTCATTTTTATCCAGCACAGTCATGGGTGCCAAGGCTGTTTGCAAGTCAAGGCTAAATTCACTGGTGTTTGGAGGAGGTCTGAAATGGGAATGGCCTGGGCTCCTGGAGAGCTGGGTTTGTGAGCACTGATTTACTCTGGAAAGGTTGAAATCCTGCTCTGATGCTGCTTTCCATCTGCTGCTACAGGTGAGAAGATGCAACTCAGAACAGCTGGATTTTCTCCTTGACCTCCCACGTAGCTTAAAATTATAGCCTTAATTTCCCATATTTCACATAATTCAGTTGAATAATGAGACTACCTGGACATAATTAATTACAGTAATTTCATGACTATAAGGTGCACCCTTTTGACTAAAATTTTGGTCTGAATCCAGAAGTGAGCCTTATAGTCCGGTGCGCCTTATATAATGTACAAAGTTGCGAAATTTGCCAACCCAGAAGTGGGAGCCGCGGCCGCCCCGAACTGCAGGAGCCCTGGCACCGCGGGAGCCCCATGCTGCGGCAGCCCTGGTGCCGCAGGAACCCTGGGAACAGCGCTGGGGGTCCCATGGTTTGGGGTGGCCGCGGCTCCCACTTGCGGGTTGGCTCGGGGTGGCCACGGCTCCTGCGGCATGGGGCTCCCGCAGTGCCGGGGGTGCCACTGCCCAGAGCTCCCAGAGAACAGGAGTGGCATGAGGCTCCTGAAGTGCCGGGGCAGCATGGGTTGGCGGGATTGCAGCGCTGCTCGGGCTTACTACATTGCAGCACAGCTCGGGCTTACAGCATCATGGCACAGCTGGGGCTTATGGAATCGCGGCACAGATCGGGCTTACGGCATCTCGTCATGGCTCAAGCTGACGGCATCGCAGTGCGGCTCGGAGCACCGGGGCGGCACAGGCTGCTGCCATTGTGGCATGGCTCACGCTTATGGCATCGTGGCATGGCTCAGGCTGATGGCATCTCGGCACGGCTCAGAGCACTGGGGCAGCACGGGCTCCCGGCATTGGTGGCATGGCTTGGGTTGCTGGCACCACCGAGTGGCACTGGCTCCTGACACCGCTGAGCAGTAGAAGTGCCTGGCACAGGCGGCAGCCCCGAGTGGACCAAGCCCACCCGGTCCCGAGCCGAGCCAGTAAACCCCGCAATAGCGCGATTCTGTTACTAATTCGTTACTTTGTTGTGCGTGGCACGGATCCTCTCTGCAAAAAAAAAAGTGCGCCTTGTAGTCCGGTGCGCCTTATGTAATGTACAAAGTTGCGAAATTTGCCAACTCCCGGAGGTGCACCTTATAATCCGGTGCACCTTATAGTCGTGAAATTACTGTACTTTCCTCCACCAATTTAATTCACAGCTACATTTTTGGATTAAAGATGCCTCAGAAATACGAAGTATGATTATCCAGGTAAGAACAAATTACCAATTTAAAGGATCACCACGATTCTAGCCCTGAGGATTTGCAAAGGTCAGGCTGCTGAGGAGGCTGAGCAGAGAGCTGGCAGAGGCAGTGCAGGGATCTGGGATGGTGATGAAGGATGTCCTTTCACACCAAGCAGGATGGATCCTGTCAGATACCTCCACAGGGTGACAGAAAACATCTCTGACAGGGACATTAATAACTCCAGTTTTGCCAGAGTTCAAATTAAACTTTGACAAGCATGTTTTGCAGAGGCATGGCTGGCCAGAAAATATTACAGTAACCCAGAAATCTCTCTCTTCCTCTGGCTGCAAATGGGATTTTTTTTCCATAATCGCTTATTGTGCATATTAATTGCATCAAAGGATTGTGATGCTGCTTATAGTTGTGCATTGGGAAGGAATTGCTAATAACTGGAGTGGGAGAAGAAGCAGGGAAATTTCACTGAATGAGGGATATGTGAAATCCAGAACACTGGAGAGAGGACAACAGCAAAATATTTTTCTAATACGATTTTCCGGGGAGAAATTATTGCAATCTTTCAGTAAAGGGGGCTTAAAAGGAAGGTGAGGGTAAATTTTTTCAGTAAGACCTATAGTGACAGGACAAGGGGTGAAGATTTTAAACTAAAAATGTGTGAATTTAGATTATTTATAAAGAAGAAGTTTTTTACAATGAGGGTGGGAAGGCCCTCCCCACAGGTTTCCCTGTGGAAAACAGGGAAACATTTGTAACTGCCCCTCCCTGGAGGTGTTCCAGACCAGGCTAGACAGGGCTTGGAGCACCCTGGGATAGTGGAAGGTGTCCCTGCTCATAGCAGGGGGTGGGACTGGATGAGCTTTACAGGTCACTTCCAACCCAAACCACTCCATGACTCTCTGGGTCTCTGTCTTGGCCATTTCATCGCTCAGTATCATACTGTGTACAGGCAGATTTATTGACAACTGTTGATTTTTAAGCAAACTGTAGTGTCAAAAGTCTGCCTGGAGTGATGTAGTAGCAAGAAAGCCAAACTTTGGGCAAGTACTCTGGTCCCGGGATATTTTTCACCATGTGCAAGGCTGAGGAGAGCAAGCTGGGCACCACAGAGAGCTGGGGTGGCTGCACCATCTGAGCTGGCTCTGCCTTGGGGCTGGTACTTCCATGGGGCTGGTGGCCCAACATTTGGCTGGGGAGAGGCGGAAGGCAGGATGACTCAGTGGTCCTGGGCTTGGATGACCTGGGCTGCTGGTCTAGGCAGATGAAAGCCTTGTGCTCTCAGCTTTAGCTTTTCTGCTCTGAAATGGGTACAGCTCTCCTTAACCTGCTGGTGAAGCACCTTGTGAGTCAGCTTGCGCCAGGTGCAAATCAGCCCTGTGTTTGTAGGGATAACAGCAGCCCCAGGCCAGCAAGGACTCTTTGAATATTTGCTCCTGGTCCTCAGGACATGTCCTGGGAGAGAATTTTCTTTGGGAAAATGAGAAGTCTCTCAGACTGTAACACTACAGCCTTGTGCTTCATCTCCTTCAGCTCCCTTGCTGAACCTTCCAGAATCTGGTGGGGAAGAGCTCATCAAAGAGGCCTTCACCCCACACCTGCTGATGGCAGCAGCCCAGGTTCCTGCTTCTCCTGCTCCTTGGAGCCCACATCCTCTGCAGTCATCTCTCTGCACCCTCTGTTATCTCTCATGCACCTTCTAATGATGCCTTCCCTGGCCCTGACTCACCTGCTGATAGGAAGATCCTCCCTTTCTGGCCACATCCCCTCTCCCCCTTCCTGCACAGCCACCAAAAAGGAAGGAGGATTGGCAGCAAACAGCATTCCAGCACCCATCAGCCATGGGGGAGCATGGAAAATGTGCATTTTTGTCAGCTAACCATAGTTTACATATTATGTGCAGTGGAGAAACAACCAGGGTTGCTCAGAGTCTGCTCCTCCAAGGAGAAGGACTCACAACCCTCCTTTCACCAGTGAGATGTGATGCCTCAGAGCACCCAAGTCTCTCATCCTCTTTTGCCCACTGGGCATCTCCATGCTATGAAATGATAGTCCTTAACCGCATAAACTTGTGGTTTCCATGTGCCAGCAGCTCAGGCTGAGCAATGGCAAGAACCCAGGACTTATCCTTTGTCCACCGATAAAGTAAGTGAGCTTATCTTCGTGCAGGCTTTGCATCTTATCATGTAGTTTGGTAAAAATACACCCTGCCCTCCTTTCCTCAGCAGCTGCTGAGAGCTGGCACCCCAGTTTTGACACCATTGCCTTCCCAGTAAGGTGACTGGAGAGAAAAGGGAAATGTTTTCATTCCCTGTTTTGCTGAAAAAGCTGTTAGGATAAAAAAGGGTTTGACATGCTCTTGCTTTTGATAGGAGAAAAAAAGAGATAAAAATATCAAACCACAGGCACGTCAGGCACATGGCAGGTATTTTATCATGCTCTGGCCTCTGGGAATCAGAGCAGGGCAGGTTTATATTAACCATGCTGGGACAAAATAGAGACGTGCTGATACCCTCATATCTACACACAGGGTAGCAGGCACACATCAGACAGAGGAAATTGCAGCTGCCCAAATAACCAACAATGTGAAGGCACCAGCTGACCTGCCCAACACAAGTTATCCCCTCTACCTCAGATACTGCTTGACAAAAACCTTCTATTCATTTGCCCCAAAATACTCAGTGTGTGACACCAGAAATGACAGAAATAATGAGAAGTATTTCACCTTGCTCTGACTGACACTTTTCACCCCCAGAGCTCAGGGCACTGGGGCTGGGGGAGTCTGGCTTTGGAGGTTTCTAGAAATGGGACATCTGCCACCTCTCTGGAAACCTGTGCCAGGGCCTCACCGCCCTCATTGTAAAAAACATCTTCACATCTAATCTAAACCCATCCTCTTTTAGTTTAAAACCTTTACCCCTCATCCTGTTGCAACAGGCCTTGCTAGAATGTTTGTCTCCAGCTCTGCACCCAGGTTTGCTAATGGCTCTCAGATTTCCCATTATTTTCCTTGAAGAATTCTTCAAATGCTATTAAAAAAAAAAAAAGCTTTCTCTGTAAAATAATCTTGCTTTTCTAATATGTCTCTATAGTATGACTGTATTCTGCCCCAGCTAGGGACCCCTGGGAAGGGATGACCACACCAACCAGGCTTTCCTGTGCATCAGGACTTGGGGAAGAACCCCTGTTTTTCCCCAGGGATTAGGACACAGGGAGGTGGTTTCCTCCCTGAACTGAGTGAGGAAATTTCCCTTGTTTCAGAAGCAATGGTAAAACCTGGGAAGATGCTGAGTTCATCTCTGTTTAGCTTGGCTCCATAATTATTAGCAGGTCTTTGGAGCTAGACCAAAAGTGAACAGGCAGAGCCCTTCAGTCAGCAGATATTCCAGTGCCCCTTCTTCTACTGCTGAAATAAAATGTCTAATTTAACTCAATTTCCAAATTATACTAATTAAAAAGTACTAGCAGCACAATTAAGTGCACTCTGCAGAGAGAAACTGCTTTTCATGAAAGGCCTGCTTTTGGATTCCAGATAATATAGTTTCCAGCAGATGATATTTAATTTCTGTATAATAATCCCATGTTCCTCAGCTGGGCTTTGTTCACAGTGGCTGAAGTGCAGGCAATTAGAGCAATAGTAGTTGCTCTTCATGCCATCATCCATCCAGGTCCTGGAACTGAGAAAATCCATTATATTTTGAAGGTGTGGTGATAGAAAATTATTTTCTACAGTTTTAAAGAAGAAAAAAACCTGATTCCCTCTCCTAAATAAGGTGTGTTCTCCTAAGCAGGATTTGATTTCAGAAAGGAATGAACTTTGCTACAAAAACAGCCCTGAATAAATCTTCTTCTATTTGTTCTCTCCGGGACACAGCAAGTTTAGTTGAACAAGAAATTATCAAGAAATACAGGTATGCATGGCAGGACATGAAAGATGGATAAATTTAGTTGCAAGCATTTAAGAGCAAAGGAAATGAAGGGTGTGGGACTTGGGCCTGTGGTGGATTCCTCATCATCTGGAGCCTATAATCAAGTTGCTTCTCTTTATTTTTTTTTTTGGGTTCATTTAGTAGAGGCTTCTAAAAGAGTGTGCTGGGGCTTTAGTGAATCGCTGGGCATTGTTTGGGGATTACAGGGTGGGGCTCTGTGGGCTGTGGGAGAGAAGACATCAGAGGACACCATCCCTCCTGGCCTTGGCTCACCAAGCCATTCCTGCTCCCCTTGGGAAAGATCCACCTGCAAACATCGCCTCGGAAATCCTGGATAGATTATTTGGATGTGCTCGGATGCAAAGGGAAGCGCCAAAACTTGTGGCACCCCTGGCTGTGGCAGGGCTGTGACCACCCTGCGAGGGCACTGTCCCACTGAAGGGACTGGGGAGAAAACACACATGAAAAATGAAAAAAAAAAGTAAAATAAAAAAGCTACAGAATCTCAGAAGTTTAGGGTTGAAAAAGGACCTTAAAGGTCCTCTAGTCCAACTCCCTGCCATGGGCAGGACACCTTTCACTAGACCAGGCTGCTCCAAGCCCTGTCTAACCTAGCCTCGGACACTTCCAGGGATTCTGTCTGGACTGACAACAGTTTTGGGTTTTAGTAGATTAGGATTTATATGAATGAAAGCTTCTTTTGCCGAGGAAGTTTGGACCATGAGATCCTTGGGGTCTCTGCAGACTGGAATTCTGTGACCCCTCACAATGCTAGCAAGCCCAAAGACCAGATAACACATATAATGGCCACAAGCAACTAAGATACTCCCAAAAATATATAAGGTTTCTGTTTACCATTTTCAGCGTGAAATTATAGTTTCTGTGTGTCTTTGTCTTTTGCTGCCTGATTCCTTTGGGGTGAAAGGGTGTGGCAGAGGGGCTGGTACACCACATCCACAAAATATATGGGAATATACCAGCAAGAAATAAAGGAAGGATCCAGATAATATAAGGGAAAATATACACGAAAGAATTTCTGTCTGTGAGGATGATCAGGCCCTGGCACAGGGTGCCCAGAGCAGCTGTGGCTGCCCCTGCATCCCTGGAGTGTCCAAAGCCAGGTTGGATGGGGTTTGGAGCAACCTGGGACAGTGGAATGTGTCCCTGCTCGTGGAGGGGCTGGGACTGGATGAATTTTAAGGTCCCTTCCAACTCATTCTGAGACTCTCTGATTCTTTACTCCCCATAATAATGGGAATAAAAAAATCCTCAGAGCAGCAGAAGCCCTTTCTGTCCCTGTGAGAACAAAACCTCCAGCAAGCACCAGACTGAGGAGCTCCTCCCTGCTCCCCCTGGAATCACTAACTCCATGTCAGGCACAAATCCTTGAGATCCACAGCCCCATCCTTCCCCATCCCCTTCCCTCCTCTTAACACCACTACCTGTTTGGGACAAGAGAAGGGATCTGGCTGCCTCTCCTGGCCCAGCAGCACCACATCCCACACCTCATCCAAGGGCTTTGAAGAAAGCAGCTTCACCCTTTGGAACCGCCCTGGGCTCCTGCTGCAGTTCATGGCAGGTGAAACGTGGCAGCAAAGTTTACATAAAGCATAGTCAAACAGAGCTGCGTTTCTGCCTCTGAGCCAGCACCTGTAGTAGCAGCTGGTATTTTCTTGGCTTTCTATGGGATTTGTGCCATAGTCACACAAAGAATGAATTACAGGAATTCTTGTGATCTCGGTGAGAATAGGCTCTCAGTGAAGTGACCCTGATGCACCAGCAGCCTCCTCTTCCAGTCCTTTTCCCACATCTGAGCCTTTACTGGCAGCAAAGCCTCAGCAACACCTGAGTCAGGTCCTGAATAAGCACTCAGAGGAGCAGGTCTTGTTCTCCTCGCTTGCAGCACTCAGCCTGCTCCAGCCTTGGATATGTTTGCTCACAGAGGTTGTTTCTGTTCAGCACCTGACCCAGGAGAAGCACAGTTCCTGGTGTGTTCACCTGGGTGTTCAGAAAACTCACCTGGAGCCACATTTCCCCACCAGTGCTGCTGAAACACAAAATTTATCAATTTTTCTCAGACCATTGGACTGTGTCTCTGCAAGGCCAGGTTGGAGGGGGCCTGGAACAACCTGGTCTAATGGAAAGTATCCCTGCCCTTGGCAGGGGGTGGAACAAGGGGAACTTTAGGGTCCCTTCCAACCCAAATAATTCTGGGATTCTCTGATTCTTAGGGACCATAACCCTCAGCATCCCCAGCCACGCACTAACCATATGCCAGTACCATATTCCTGCCTGGAACACTTCTCTACTACAGATTTTGTTGCCATTATTCCCATCCCAGATTTTGTCTAGCAGCAGTCACGTGCAGAATGGACATCAGGATATTTTTCCTGTGGATTTGGGAGAGCAGGGGGAGAAATATAATTTTGTTAAAAAAACCCCAAAAGTCCAACAAACAAATAAAACACCAAATAAAATAAAAAAAAAAAAAGATGTTTTTGGTCTGTCTTGTGTGTAAAACTTTTCCTCCTGGTCAGAGTTAAATCTGGTGGAATGCCCCTTTATTGACTTGCTCTTTGGTTAAGAACAAACCCAAACATTGCTGTGCTGCAGAGTGGCATTTGCTGTTGCTGGTTCGTACCCAAAGTGGTACCAACACCACAAATAGAAAGGGTTCTGATTAGTTGCCCAGACACTGATGTTTTATGCCATCTGAGACACCCCAAGGCCTCTGCCTGGGCTCATGGATGACACAGGACCTCCACGACCTCCACTGAAGGGGGAGATCTTAGAGAGATCTCTAAAATACCTCAGATTCTAAACCAAAATCAAAGCCCAAACTGAATGTCTGGGCACAGCACAAACCAAGGAAACATTGGAAAGTCCCACTCAATCCACACTGGGGTTCAATTTCCCTCTCCAACCTCACCTGTTGCAGCCCCCCTGGTTTTTCCCCACCTCATGGCCTTCCTGAAAGTCCAAGTCCAACCTGCACAACACAGCCTTGGGTGGGGCAGGACCCCTCCTTGGGAGATGTCCAACCTCTGTTTGGAGCTCTACAAGGGTTGGTGGAGAGGAGAACACTCTGCCTCTCCCTGCAGAGACCCAGAAGTGATCTGGTGCCTGTGAGCCTCCTCTGTTGTCTGCCTGCCAGGGAGCTCCCTGCCCCTTTGACCTCATCAAGCTTTAGGATTTGGGATACTCCTAGTCAGCTGAATCCTTTCACATCCCAGCAGCCTGGACCCCCTGGCTGTGTTAACAAAAGCACTGCTGGTTCCAAATGCTTTACGGTCACATACAGCCCAAAGACCAAGGTTTAAAGTTTACTCTGCCTGTGAGTTAGGTGGGTAGAAAAACAGGAAGGGGAAAAATAGAAATAAACAGGGTTCAGTGCTCAGGTGATCAAAATTGAGTAGGGAATAGAGTGGCAAAAAAGCATATTTTATTTTGAGTGAAAAATTCTGTTATTCCATTAGGCTGTTCATAAGAAGATGGGATTAAAAATGCCATTAAATGTAGAATTGGCATATCTATGAGATCACATTTGACGCACATTCTAGACAGAAGAGGAAAAAAACCTGCAAGCAAACCAACGCCATCAGAATCTGTTGCCATTAACTACAGCATTGAACTGAATGGTCTTTGAATGATCTTGAATGAGTATGTCCTTCAGGAATTCAGAACAGGCAGCTCTCAGGCTCAAACCACTCAGCTTCAAGGCTGGAGCCCCTCTGCTCTGGAGCCAGGCTGGCACAGCTGGGGCTGCTCCCCTGCACAAGAGAAGGCTCCAGGGAGAGCTCAGAGCCCCTGGCAGGGCCTGAAGGGGCTCCAGGAGAGCTGCACAGGGACTGGGGACAAGGCATGCAGGGACAGGACACAGGCAATGGCTTCCAGTGCCAGAGGGCAGGGCTGGATGGGATATTGGGAAGGAATTGCTGCCTGGGAGGGTGGGCAGGCCCTGGCACAGGGTGCCCAGAGCAGCTGGGGCTGCCCCTGGATCCCTGGAGTGTCCAAGGCCAGGCTGGATGGGATTGGAGCAGCCTGGGACAGTGGAAATTGTCCCTGCACATGGCAGAGGGTGGAATGAGGTGGTATTTGAAGCTCTTTTCCAACCCAAACCATTCTGTGAGTTCCTGCTCTAGCAGTGGTTCAACAGCTCCAAGAGAGGATTTTATCTATTAAACACAGAACTGGAAGCAAACAGCTTGCTCCCCAAAGGCCTGTGGTGCTGTAATCCCTGGGAGCGGCCAAAACAGATTATTGCTCCCTAAAAATGAGACTTTACTCTCAGCCTACCCCCTACAAATAGCCTGTCCTGGACAGCCTTCATCCTCCAGGTTCCCCTGGGCAAACCCAGTCCAGCTCTGGCAAGTGCTGTGAGCACGGGTGGGCAGAGGAGGAGAACTGCCTCTCTCACGTCTCTCAGCGGAGAGACAGAACAAGAGGGACAAGAACAAGCTGTTAAATCAGGGTATTTGGTATTTGCTGCCCTCTGAGCAGAGCCTTTGGTACCTCAGAGGCAGCTGGGCACCCCTTGGGCATCACTGGGTCTCTGACACCAAGCACAGCCCAACCAGCCCATCCCTGCGTCCTGCACCAGCAGTCTTTGTAACAGACAGGTTATAAGTGGGCTTGTGCCTGGTGCTTTTTCAGCTTAGTGCTCACCCATCAGCACTTTCTCTCATCCCAACAGCCTCCTCATCCTGATGCTCCCTGTCCTGGTGCTCTGTAATCTCCCCTGTCCCACTGTATTCCAGGACACCTTCCCTGATCTTGGTGCTCCTTCATCCTGGTGCTCACCCCATCCCAGAATTCCCACCTCAGTGCGCCCATCCCAGTACCTCCATTCCAGACCACATCCCAGCGTTCCTGCATCCTGGTGTGCTTGCATCCCACTACCTTCCTCCATCCTGGTTCTCCTTCATCCTGGAACTCACCCCATACTGGTGCCCCCAACACAATACCACCATTCCAGTGTCCCCATCCCAGTACTCCCATCCCAGCTCCTTCATCCCCGTTCCCTTATCCCAGTACTTCCACTGCAATTCCTAATCCCAGTTCCCCCATACTAATACCCCCATGCCAGTTGTCCCATCCCTGCACTCTTATCCCAGTTCCCCCACTTTTGTACCCCCTTCCCAGTATCCCCCATCCCAGTATCCCATTCCAAAACACCCTTTTCAGTATCCCTATCCCAGTGTCCCCATGCCAATATTCCTACCCCTATTCCCCCATCACAATACTCTCATCCCAATATTCCCACCCCTTTATCTCTATCCCAATATTCCCATCCCTGTATCCCATCCCAATATCCCCATCCCTGCATCCCGTCCCTGTATCCCATCCCAATATTTCCACCCCAATATCCCCATCCCTCTATCCCCATCCCCATATCCCCGTCCCTGTATCCCCATCCCGGTATTCCATCCCTGTATCCCATCCCTGTATCCCATCCCTGTATCCCATCCCTGCATCCCATCTCTGCATTCCATCCCTGCATTCCATCCCTGCATCCCTATCCCAATATTCCCATCCATACATTCCCATCCCTGTATCCCATCCCAGTATTCCCATCCCAGTATCCCATCCTTGTATCCCCATCCCCGTATCCTCATCCCAGTATCCCATCCCTGTATCCCCATCCCTCTATCTCATCCCTCTATCCCATCCCTGTATCCCCATCCTTTTATCCCATCCCAGTATCCCCATCCCTGTATTCCATCCCTGTATCCCATTCCTGTGTCCCATCCCTGTATCCCATCCCTCTATCCCCATCCCTGTATCCCATCCCTGTATCCCATCCCAGTATTCCCAACCTTTTATCCCATCCCAATATCCCCATCCCTGTATCCCATCCCTGTATCCCATTCCTGTATCCCCATCCCTGTATCCCATCCCTGTATCCCCATCCCAACATTCCCACCCCGTGTTCCCAATCCCGGTCCCGCCCCTGCCGCTACCGCAGGGCGGTGACGCTGTGGCTCCCTCTGGTGGCGGCTGCCGGAACCTGCGGGCAGTGCCTCCCCCCGACCCCGAACCCCTGAGAGCCCCCAAAACCCCTGAGAGCCCCAAAAACCCCTGAGAGCCCCCAAACCCCTGAGAGCTCCCTGAGCCCCTGAGAGCTCCCCGAACCCCTGACTGCTCCCCGAACCCCTGACTGCTCCCCGAGCCCCTGACTGCCCCCCGAACCCCTGAGAGCTCCCCAAAACCCTGAGTGCACCCCAAATTCCTGAGAGCCCCAAAAACCCCTGAGAGCCCCAAAACCCCCTGAGAGCTCCCCGAGCCCCTGAGAGTTCCCCGAACCCCTGACTGCTCCCCAAACCCCTGACTGCCCCCAAACCCCTGACTGCCTCCTGAACCCCTGAGTGCCCCCCAAACCCCTTAGAAACCCCCCAAAGCCCTGACAGCCCCTAGACCTCTGCTTGCCCCCCAAAACCATGACTACACCCCAAAACCTTGCCCTGCCTTCCCCCCAAAGTCCTGACTTCCCTCCAAACTCCTGACAGCCCCTAAAACCCCTGACAGCCTCCCCATACCCCTGGCACCCCTCAAAATCCCTGCCTGCACCCCAATTCCCTGCCTGTATCCCTGAGCCCCTGCCTGCCCCTAAAACCCCTACCTGCACACCAAACATGAACCTGCCCCACCACAAACCCCTGCCTGCCCCCCAGTCCCCTCCTGCACCCCCACAGCTCCCAGTTCCAGCCAGATGACACAGGGGACCCTTTCCACATCAACCCACAGGTGGCACATCCACATGGCTTTTAAATCCCTTCAGGGATGAGGACTCCCATCACTCTCCTGGGCAGCCGTGCCAGGGCTGGACAGGCTTTTCCCTGGAGGAATTTTTCCCAGTTTCCACCCTGAGCCTCCCCAGCCCAGCCTGAGGCCGTTCCCTCTCCTCCTGTCCCTGTTCCCTGGGATAAGATCCCAAATTCCCCCGGCTGTCCCCTCCTGGCAGGGAGTTGTGCAGAGCCACAAGGTCCCCCCTGAGCCTCCTTTTCTCCAGGCTGAGCCCCTTTCCAGCTCCCTCAGCCCCTCCTGGGGCTCCAGCCCCTTCCCAGCTCCGTTCCCTGCCCTGGACACGCTCCAGCCCCTCGGTGTCTCTCTTGTCCTGAGGGTTCCAGAGCTGTCCCCAGCACTGGAGGTGTCCCAGCAGTGCCAGCACAGGGGACAGCACTGCCCTGGGGCTGTGTCACACCCTGGCTGGAGTTTGAACAGGTAGCACTACTTTTGGGGAAAAGTTTGAGAAAGGGAATGGCCAGCAGACAAAACTCACTGATGACAATGGAGATCGTCAGAAATCCTGCACCTGCTCCATTCCCAGCTACCACACATGGCAGGCTGGATGGATCTGGACATTCTAGATGCTGGGACAGCTCTCATCACTGCAGAGATGTTCAGAGTTGAGATTTCAAGACCCAGCCAGGGTCCTGAGCTCCTGGGAGCAGTTTAGGGGTGGTTCCCCCTGCCCAAGGCCCCCTGAGGGTGAAGGCAATCCCTGCAAGGTCCCTCCAGGGCTCACTGTGGTCAGACCCATTGCAGACCAGGTGCCAGCCAGGCTGCAACAGCTGCAGAGCTCAGGGTGGAACAGCAGGCTCTGCCCCCCACCGTGGGACAGGTATCACCTCCTAATCCTTTAGGGATGGGCACTGCTCAGGGAAATGCCAGGAACAGCACATGAAGAAGTGACCAAGCCTCCAGCAGCTGTGAGTGTGCACTGGATGCAGCTCCCAACTCATTTTCCTCTGGCCACCCCCTCCTCCAGGAACACAGCTCAGAGTTGGAGAGGAGAAGGCAGACACACTTCAGCAGCAAGTTCCATAGCTGCCTCTTCACAAGAAGATACTTTAAAATTTGTTTTAAGTTGCTCCTTAACATCCTGTCTTATTCTTCCCCTGAAATAATGAGTACTTTTGTTCTCCAGGGGCTGTCTCCATACCCACATGTCACTGTCTTCTCTGTTCTCAGGCTTTGTGGGCACAGCTCAAAACCTGTTCCACTTCTCTGAACACCATTTCCACTGGGGAAAGTGCTGGGAGATGTAATTGGGGCTGCAGCTTATTTCAAATAATGACAATTTTAAAGTGCACAACTCTGCCAAAAAGCCAAGGTCTGGTGGAGCACTAGGACGTTCCTCCACACACAGGAAATACTCCAGGGTTAAGTCTATGTGGAGCTGGCCTCCCTGCTGGAGCAGCCAGCCAGGTCCCAGCCCTGCTCTGTGCCAGGGCTCTCCCTGTGCTCTTGGGCATCCACCAGCAGCCCAGAGCCAGAGAGTCTTGGATTTTAAATGAGGACCTTGCATGCACCTGTGACTGATGAAGCTGGTGGATGGATGGGTGCTGATGGGGCGAGTGGCTCACACAGATGCCCCCTCAATGGCCACAGCTCCCCTTGATGGCCAAGATGGCCCCTTGAAGGCTTCAGTAACACCTCAGTGGCCATAGCACCCTCTCAATGGCCCTGGTGCCACACAGAGCATGGCATTTGGTGGCACTGGAGTGACACTGAGTGCACAGAGCCATTGTTTTCTCCAAATGCACTTGAGCTTGGGCCCTGGGTCCTGCTCTGGGCTCAGGGGCTCTTATCGATGCTCTGCACCATTTGCAGAAGAGGCTGCCCAGGCTCCCCTTGCTCTTGGTCATCACCTCCCTGAGCGTGGCTGCCCACCGAGGGCACAGCTGAACGTGCCACACGCTCCATGTGTCCCAGAGTATTACCAATGTGTCCAGGGCTTACGCCTGGCTCTGCTCAGCAATGGCCAAGAGGCTGGAAAGCAGTGCCCTGCTCCCAACCCGGACATTTTTGCAACCACTCCAAGTCCCCAAAGAGACACAAAGAGGGGTAGGAAATAACCCTAACCCTAACCCTAACCCTAACCCTAACCCTAACCCTAACCCTAACCCTAACCCTAACCCTAACCCTAACCCTAACCCTAACCCTAACCCTAACCCTAACCCTAACCCTAACCCTAACCCTAACCCTAACCCTAACCCTAACCCTAACCCTAACCCTAACCCTAACCCTAACCCTAACCCTAACCCTAACCCTAACCCTAACCCTAACCCTAACCCTAACCCTAACCCTAACCCTAACCCTAACCCTAACCCTAACCCTAACCCTAACCCTAACCCTAACCCTAACCCTAACCCTAACCCTAACCCTAACCCTAACCCTAACCCTAACCCTAACCCTAACCCTAACCCTAACCCTAACCCTAACCCTAACCCTAACCCTAACCCTAACCCTAACCCTAACCCTAACCCTAACCCTAACCCTAACCCTAACCCTAACCCTAACCCTAACCCTAAACCCTAACCCTAACCCTAACCCTAACCCTAACCCTAACCCTAACCCTAACCCTAACCCTAACCCTAACCCTAACCCTAACCCTAACCCTAACCCTAACCCTAACCCTAACCCTAACCCTAACCCTAACCCTAACCCTAACCCTAACCCTAACCCTAACCCTAACCCTAACCCTAACCCTAACCCTAACCCTAACCCTAACCCTAACCCTAACCCTAACCCTAACCCTAACCCTAACCCTAACCCTAACCCTAACCCTAACCCTAACCCTAACCCTAACCCTAACCCTAACCCTAACCCTAACCCTAACCCTAACCCTAACCCTAACCCTAACCCTAACCCTAACCCTAACCCTAACCCTAACCCTAACCCTAACCCTAACCCTAACCCTAACCCTAACCCTAACCCTAACCCTAACCCTAACCCTAACCCTAACCCTAACCCTAACCCTAACCCTAACCCTAACCCTAACCCTAACCCTAACCCTAACCCTAACCCTAACCCTAACCCTAACCCTAACCCTAACCCTAACCCTAACCCTAACCCTAACCCTAACCCTAACCCTAACCCTAACCCTAACCCTAACCCTAACCCTAACCCTAACCCTAACCCTAACCCTAACCCTAACCCTAACCCTAACCCTAACCCTAACCCTAACCCTAACCCTAACCCTAACCCTAACCCTAACCCTAACCCTAACCCTAACCCTAACCCTAACCCTAACCCTAACCCTAACCCTAACCCTAACCCTAACCCTAACCCTAACCCTAACCCTAACCCTAACCCTAACCCTAACCCTAACCCTAACCCTAACCCTAACCCTAACCCTAACCCTAACCCTAACCCTAACCCTAACCCTAACCCTAACCCTAACCCTAACCCTAACCCTAACCCTAACCCTAACCCTAACCCTAACCCTAACCCTAACCCTAACCCTAACCCTAACCCTAACCCTAACCCTAACCCTAACCCTAACCCTAACCCTAACCCTAACCCTAACCCTAACCCTAACCCTAACCCTAACCCTAACCCTAACCCTAACCCTAACCCTAACCCTAACCCTAACCCTAACCCTAACCCTAACCCTAACCCTAACCCTAACCCTAACCCTAACCCTAACCCTAACCCTAACCCTAACCCTAACCCTAACCCTAACCCTAACCCTAACCCTAACCCTAACCCTAACCCTAACCCTAACCCTAACCCTAACCCTAACCCTAACCCTAACCCTAACCCTAACCCTAACCCTAACCCTAACCCTAACCCTAACCCTAACCCTAACCCTAACCCTAACCCTAACCCTAACCCTAACCCTAACCCTAACCCTAACCCTAACCCTAACCCTAACCCTAACCCTAACCCTAACCCTAACCCTAACCCTAACCCTAACCCTAACCCTAACCCTAACCCTAACCCTAACCCTAACCCTAACCCTAACCCTAACCCTAACCCTAACCCTAACCCTAACCCTAACCCTAACCCTAACCCTAACCCTAACCCTAACCCTAACCCTAACCCTAACCCTAACCCTAACCCTAACCCTAACCCTAACCCTAACCCTAACCCTAACCCTAACCCTAACCCTAACCCTAACCCTAACCCTAACCCTAACCCTAACCCTAACCCTAACCCTAACCCTAACCCTAACCCTAACCCTAACCCTAACCCTAACCCTAACCCTAACCCTAACCCTAACCCTAACCCTAACCCTAACCCTAACCCTAACCCTAACCCTAACCCTAACCCTAACCCTAACCCTAACCCTAACCCTAACCCTAACCCTAACCCTAACCCTAACCCTAACCCTAACCCTAACCCTAACCCTAACCCTAACCCTAACCCTAACCCTAACCCTAACCCTAACCCTAACCCTAACCCTAACCCTAACCCTAACCCTAACCCTAACCCTAACCCTAACCCTAACCCTAACCCTAACCCTAACCCTAACCCTAACCCTAACCCTAACCCTAACCCTAACCCTAACCCTAACCCTAACCCTAACCCTAACCCTAACCCTAACCCTAACCCTAACCCTAACCCTAACCCTAACCCTAACCCTAACCCTAACCCTAACCCTAACCCTAACCCTAACCCTAACCCTAACCCTAACCCTAACCCTAACCCTAACCCTAACCCTAACCCTAACCCTAACCCTAACCCTAACCCTAACCCTAACCCTAACCCTAACCCTAACCCTAACCCTAACCCTAACCCTAACCCTAACCCTAACCCTAACCCTAACCCTAACCCTAACCCTAACCCTAACCCTAACCCTAACCCTAACCCTAACCCTAACCCTAACCCTAACCCTAACCCTAACCCTAACCCTAACCCTAACCCTAACCCTAACCCTAACCCTAACCCTAACCCTAACCCTAACCCTAACCCTAACCCTAACCCTAACCCTAACCCTAACCCTAACCCTAACCCTAACCCTAACCCTAACCCTAACCCTAACCCTAACCCTAACCCTAACCCTAACCCTAACCCTAACCCTAACCCTAACCCTAACCCTAACCCTAACCCTAACCCTAACCCTAACCCTAACCCTAACCCTAACCCTAACCCTAACCCTAACCCTAACCCTAACCCTAACCCTAACCCTAACCCTAACCCTAACCCTAACCCTAACCCTAACCCTAACCCTAACCCTAACCCTAACCCTAACCCTAACCCTAACCCTAACCCTAACCCTAACCCTAACCCTAACCCTAACCCTAACCCTAACCCTAACCCTAACCCTAACCCTAACCCTAACCCTAACCCTAACCCTAACCCTAACCCTAACCCTAACCCTAACCCTAACCCTAACCCTAACCCTAACCCTAACCCTAACCCTAACCCTAACCCTAACCCTAACCCTAACCCTAACCCTAACCCTAACCCTAACCCTAACCCTAACCCTAACCCTAACCCTAACCCTAACCCTAACCCTAACCCTAACCCTAACCCTAACCCTAACCCTAACCCTAACCCTAACCCTAACCCTAACCCTAACCCTAACCCTAACCCTAACCCTAACCCTAACCCTAACCCTAACCCTAACCCTAACCCTAACCCTAACCCTAACCCTAACCCTAACCCTAACCCTAACCCTAACCCTAACCCTAACCCTAACCCTAACCCTAACCCTAACCCTAACCCTAACCCTAACCCTAACCCTAACCCTAACCCTAACCCTAACCCTAACCCTAACCCTAACCCTAACCCTAACCCTAACCCTAACCCTAACCCTAACCCTAACCCTAACCCTAACCCTAACCCTAACCCTAACCCTAACCCTAACCCTAACCCTAACCCTAACCCTAACCCTAACCCTAACCCTAACCCTAACCCTAACCCTAACCCTAACCCTAACCCTAACCCTAACCCTAACCCTAACCCTAACCCTAACCCTAACCCTAACCCTAACCCTAACCCTAACCCTAACCCTAACCCTAACCCTAACCCTAACCCTAACCCTAACCCTAACCCTAACCCTAACCCTAACCCTAACCCTAACCCTAACCCTAACCCTAACCCTAACCCTAACCCTAACCCTAACCCTAACCCTAACCCTAACCCTAACCCTAACCCTAACCCTAACCCTAACCCTAACCCTAACCCTAACCCTAACCCTAACCCTAACCCTAACCCTAACCCTAACCCTAACCCTAACCCTAACCCTAACCCTAACCCTAACCCTAACCCTAACCCTAACCCTAACCCTAACCCTAACCCTAACCCTAACCCTAACCCTAACCCTAACCCTAACCCTAACCCTAACCCTAACCCTAACCCTAACCCTAACCCTAACCCTAACCCTAACCCTAACCCTAACCCTAACCCTAACCCTAACCCTAACCCTAACCCTAACCCTAACCCTAACCCTAACCCTAACCCTAACCCTAACCCTAACCCTAACCCTAACCCTAACCCTAACCCTAACCCTAACCCTAACCCTAACCCTAACCCTAACCCTAACCCTAACCCTAACCCTAACCCTAACCCTAACCCTAACCCTAACCCTAACCCTAACCCTAACCCTAACCCTAACCCTAACCCTAACCCTAACCCTAACCCTAACCCTAACCCTAACCCTAACCCTAACCCTAACCCTAACCCTAACCCTAACCCTAACCCTAACCCTAACCCTAACCCTAACCCTAACCCTAACCCTAACCCTAACCCTAACCCTAACCCTAACCCTAACCCTAACCCTAACCCTAACCCTAACCCTAACCCTAACCCTAACCCTAACCCTAACCCTAACCCTAACCCTAACCCTAACCCTAACCCTAACCCTAACCCTAACCCTAACCCTAACCCTAACCCTAACCCTAACCCTAACCCTAACCCTAACCCTAACCCTAACCCTAACCCTAACCCTAACCCTAACCCTAACCCTAACCCTAACCCTAACCCTAACCCTAACCCTAACCCTAACCCTAACCCTAACCCTAACCCTAACCCTAACCCTAACCCTAACCCTAACCCTAACCCTAACCCTAACCCTAACCCTAACCCTAACCCTAACCCTAACCCTAACCCTAACCCTAACCCTAACCCTAACCCTAACCCTAACCCTAACCCTAACCCTAACCCTAACCCTAACCCTAACCCTAACCCTAACCCTAACCCTAACCCTAACCCTAACCCTAACCCTAACCCTAACCCTAACCCTAACCCTAACCCTAACCCTAACCCTAACCCTAACCCTAACCCTAACCCTAACCCTAACCCTAACCCTAACCCTAACCCTAACCCTAACCCTAACCCTAACCCTAACCCTAACCCTAACCCTAACCCTAACCCTAACCCTAACCCTAACCCTAACCCTAACCCTAACCCTAACCCTAACCCTAACCCTAACCCTAACCCTAACCCTAACCCTAACCCTAACCCTAACCCTAACCCTAACCCTAACCCTAACCCTAACCCTAACCCTAACCCTAACCCTAACCCTAACCCTAACCCTAACCCTAACCCTAACCCTAACCCTAACCCTAACCCTAACCCTAACCCTAACCCTAACCCTAACCCTAACCCTAACCCTAACCCTAACCCTAACCCTAACCCTAACCCTAACCCTAACCCTAACCCTAACCCTAACCCTAACCCTAACCCTAACCCTAACCCTAACCCTAACCCTAACCCTAACCCTAACCCTAACCCTAACCCTAACCCTAACCCTAACCCTAACCCTAACCCTAACCCTAACCCTAACCCTAACCCTAACCCTAACCCTAACCCTAACCCTAACCCTAACCCTAACCCTAACCCTAACCCTAACCCTAACCCTAACCCTAACCCTAACCCTAACCCTAACCCTAACCCTAACCCTAACCCTAACCCTAACCCTAACCCTAACCCTAACCCTAACCCTAACCCTAACCCTAACCCTAACCCTAACCCTAACCCTAACCCTAACCCTAACCCTAACCCTAACCCTAACCCTAACCCTAACCCTAACCCTAACCCTAACCCTAACCCTAACCCTAACCCTAACCCTAACCCTAACCCTAACCCTAACCCTAACCCTAACCCTAACCCTAACCCTAACCCTAACCCTAACCCTAACCCTAACCCTAACCCTAACCCTAACCCTAACCCTAACCCTAACCCTAACCCTAACCCTAACCCTAACCCTAACCCTAACCCTAACCCTAACCCTAACCCTAACCCTAACCCTAACCCTAACCCTAACCCTAACCCTAACCCTAACCCTAACCCTAACCCTAACCCTAACCCTAACCCTAACCCTAACCCTAACCCTAACCCTAACCCTAACCCTAACCCTAACCCTAACCCTAACCCTAACCCTAACCCTAACCCTAACCCTAACCCTAACCCTAACCCTAACCCTAACCCTAACCCTAACCCTAACCCTAACCCTAACCCTAACCCTAACCCTAACCCTAACCCTAACCCTAACCCTAACCCTAACCCTAACCCTAACCCTAACCCTAACCCTAACCCTAACCCTAACCCTAACCCTAACCCTAACCCTAACCCTAACCCTAACCCTAACCCTAACCCTAACCCTAACCCTAACCCTAACCCTAACCCTAACCCTAACCCTAACCCTAACCCTAACCCTAACCCTAACCCTAACCCTAACCCTAACCTAACCCTAACCCTAACCCTAACCCTAACCCTAACCCTAACCCTAACCCTAACCCTAACCCTAACCCTAACCCTAACCCTAACCCTAACCCTAACCCTAACCCTAACCCTAACCCTAACCCTAACCCTAACCCTAACCCTAACCCTAACCCTAACCCTAACCCTAACCCTAACCCTAACCCTAACCCTAACCCTAACCCTAACCCTAACCCTAACCCTAACCCTAACCCTAACCCTAACCCTAACCCTAACCCTAACCCTAACCCTAACCCTAACCCTAACCCTAACCCTAACCCTAACCCTAACCCTAACCCTAACCCTAACCCTAACCCTAACCCTAACCCTAACCCTAACCCTAACCCTAACCCTAACCCTAACCCTAACCCTAACCCTAACCCTAACCCTAACCCTAACCCTAACCCTAACCCTAACCCTAACCCTAACCCTAACCCTAACCCTAACCCTAACCCTAACCCTAACCCTAACCCTAACCCTAACCCTAACCCTAACCCTAACCCTAACCCTAACCCTAACCCTAACCCTAACCCTAACCCTAACCCTAACCCTAACCCTAACCCTAACCCTAACCCTAACCCTAACCCTAACCCTAACCCTAACCCTAACCCTAACCCTAACCCTAACCCTAACCCTAACCCTAACCCTAACCCTAACCCTAACCCTAACCCTAACCCTAACCCTAACCCTAACCCTAACCCTAACCCTAACCCTAACCCTAACCCTAACCCTAACCCTAACCCTAACCCTAACCCTAACCCTAACCCTAACCCTAACCCTAACCCTAACCCTAACCCTAACCCTAACCCTAACCCTAACCCTAACCCTAACCCTAACCCTAACCCTAACCCTAACCCTAACCCTAACCCTAACCCTAACCCTAACCCTAACCCTAACCCTAACCCTAACCCTAACCCTAACCCTAACCCTAACCCTAACCCTAACCCTAACCCTAACCCTAACCCTAACCCTAACCCTAACCCTAACCCTAACCCTAACCCTAACCCTAACCCTAACCCTAACCCTAACCCTAACCCTAACCCTAACCCTAACCCTAACCCTAACCCTAACCCTAACCCTAACCCTAACCCTAACCCTAACCCTAACCCTAACCCTAACCCTAACCCTAACCCTAACCCTAACCCTAACCCTAACCCTAACCCTAACCCTAACCCTAACCCTAACCCTAACCCTAACCCTAACCCTAACCCTAACCCTAACCCTAACCCTAACCCTAACCCTAACCCTAACCCTAACCCTAACCCTAACCCTAACCCTAACCCTAACCCTAACCCTAACCCTAACCCTAACCCTAACCCTAACCCTAACCCTAACCCTAACCCTAACCCTAACCCTAACCCTAACCCTAACCCTAACCCTAACCCTAACCCTAACCCTAACCCTAACCCTAACCCTAACCCTAACCCTAACCCTAACCCTAACCCTAACCCTAACCCTAACCCTAACCCTAACCCTAACCCTAACCCTAACCCTAACCCTAACCCTAACCCTAACCCTAACCCTAACCCTAACCCTAACCCTAACCCTAACCCTAACCCTAACCCTAACCCTAACCCTAACCCTAACCCTAACCCTAACCCTAACCCTAACCCTAACCCTAACCCTAACCCTAACCCTAACCCTAACCCTAACCCTAACCCTAACCCTAACCCTAACCCTAACCCTAACCCTAACCCTAACCCTAACCCTAACCCTAACCCTAACCCTAACCCTAACCCTAACCCTAACCCTAACCCTAACCCTAACCCTAACCCTAACCCTAACCCTAACCCTAACCCTAACCCTAACCCTAACCCTAACCCTAACCCTAACCCTAACCCTAACCCTAACCCTAACCCTAACCCTAACCCTAACCCTAACCCTAACCCTAACCCTAACCCTAACCCTAACCCTAACCCTAACCCTAACCCTAACCCTAACCCTAACCCTAACCCTAACCCTAACCCTAACCCTAACCCTAACCCTAACCCTAACCCTAACCCTAACCCTAACCCTAACCCTAACCCTAACCCTAACCCTAACCCTAACCCTAACCCTAACCCTAACCCTAACCCTAACCCTAACCCTAACCCTAACCCTAACCCTAACCCTAACCCTAACCCTAACCCTAACCCTAACCCTAACCCTAACCCTAACCCTAACCCTAACCCTAACCCTAACCCTAACCCTAACCCTAACCCTAACCCTAACCCTAACCCTAACCCTAACCCTAACCCTAACCCTAACCCTAACCCTAACCCTAACCCTAACCCTAACCCTAACCCTAACCCTAACCCTAACCCTAACCCTAACCCTAACCCTAACCCTAACCCTAACCCTAACCCTAACCCTAACCCTAACCCTAACCCTAACCCTAACCCTAACCCTAACCCTAACCCTAACCCTAACCCTAACCCTAACCCTAACCCTAACCCTAACCCTAACCCTAACCCTAACCCTAACCCTAACCCTAACCCTAACCCTAACCCTAACCCTAACCCTAACCCTAACCCTAACCCTAACCCTAACCCTAACCCTAACCCTAACCCTAACCCTAACCCTAACCCTAACCCTAACCCTAACCCTAACCCTAACCCTAACCCTAACCCTAACCCTAACCCTAACCCTAACCCTAACCCTAACCCTAACCCTAACCCTAACCCTAACCCTAACCCTAACCCTAACCCTAACCCTAACCCTAACCCTAACCCTAACCCTAACCCTAACCCTAACCCTAACCCTAACCCTAACCCTAACCCTAACCCTAACCCTAACCCTAACCCTAACCCTAACCCTAACCCTAACCCTAACCCTAACCCTAACCCTAACCCTAACCCTAACCCTAACCCTAACCCTAACCCTAACCCTAACCCTAACCCTAACCCTAACCCTAACCCTAACCCTAACCCTAACCCTAACCCTAACCCTAACCCTAACCCTAACCCTAACCCTAACCCTAACCCTAACCCTAACCCTAACCCTAACCCTAACCCTAACCCTAACCCTAACCCTAACCCTAACCCTAACCCTAACCCTAACCCTAACCCTAACCCTAACCCTAACCCTAACCCTAACCCTAACCCTAACCCTAACCCTAACCCTAACCCTAACCCTAACCCTAACCCTAACCCTAACCCTAACCCTAACCCTAACCCTAACCCTAACCCTAACCCTAACCCTAACCCTAACCCTAACCCTAACCCTAACCCTAACCCTAACCCTAACCCTAACCCTAACCCTAACCCTAACCCTAACCCTAACCCTAACCCTAACCCTAACCCTAACCCTAACCCTAACCCTAACCCTAACCCTAACCCTAACCCTAACCCTAACCCTAACCCTAACCCTAACCCTAACCCTAACCCTAACCCTAACCCTAACCCTAACCCTAACCCTAACCCTAACCCTAACCCTAACCCTAACCCTAACCCTAACCCTAACCCTAACCCTAACCCTAACCCTAACCCTAACCCTAACCCTAACCCTAACCCTAACCCTAACCCTAACCCTAACCCTAACCCTAACCCTAACCCTAACCCTAACCCTAACCCTAACCCTAACCCTAACCCTAACCCTAACCCTAACCCTAACCCTAACCCTAACCCTAACCCTAACCCTAACCCTAACCCTAACCCTAACCCTAACCCTAACCCTAACCCTAACCCTAACCCTAACCCTAACCCTAACCCTAACCCTAACCCTAACCCTAACCCTAACCCTAACCCTAACCCTAACCCTAACCCTAACCCTAACCCTAACCCTAACCCTAACCCTAACCCTAACCCTAACCCTAACCCTAACCCTAACCCTAACCCTAACCCTAACCCTAACCCTAACCCTAACCCTAACCCTAACCCTAACCCTAACCCTAACCCTAACCCTAACCCTAACCCTAACCCTAACCCTAACCCTAACCCTAACCCTAACCCTAACCCTAACCCTAACCCTAACCCTAACCCTAACCCTAACCCTAACCCTAACCCTAACCCTAACCCTAACCCTAACCCTAACCCTAACCCTAACCCTAACCCTAACCCTAACCCTAACCCTAACCCTAACCCTAACCCTAACCCTAACCCTAACCCTAACCCTAACCCTAACCCTAACCCTAACCCTAACCCTAACCCTAACCCTAACCCTAACCCTAACCCTAACCCTAACCCTAACCCTAACCCTAACCCTAACCCTAACCCTAACCCTAACCCTAACCCTAACCCTAACCCTAACCCTAACCCTAACCCTAACCCTAACCCTAACCCTAACCCTAACCCTAACCCTAACCCTAACCCTAACCCTAACCCTAACCCTAACCCTAACCCTAACCCTAACCCTAACCCTAACCCTAACCCTAACCCTAACCCTAACCCTAACCCTAACCCTAACCCTAACCCTAACCCTAACCCTAACCCTAACCCTAACCCTAACCCTAACCCTAACCCTAACCCTAACCCTAACCCTAACCCTAACCCTAACCCTAACCCTAACCCTAACCCTAACCCTAACCCTAACCCTAACCCTAACCCTAACCCTAACCCTAACCCTAACCCTAACCCTAACCCTAACCCTAACCCTAACCCTAACCCTAACCCTAACCCTAACCCTAACCCTAACCCTAACCCTAACCCTAACCCTAACCCTAACCCTAACCCTAACCCTAACCCTAACCCTAACCCTAACCCTAACCCTAACCCTAACCCTAACCCTAACCCTAACCCTAACCCTAACCCTAACCCTAACCCTAACCCTAACCCTAACCCTAACCCTAACCCTAACCCTAACCCTAACCCTAACCCTAACCCTAACCCTAACCCTAACCCTAACCCTAACCCTAACCCTAACCCTAACCCTAACCCTAACCCTAACCCTAACCCTAACCCTAACCCTAACCCTAACCCTAACCCTAACCCTAACCCTAACCCTAACCCTAACCCTAACCCTAACCCTAACCCTAACCCTAACCCTAACCCTAACCCTAACCCTAACCCTAACCCTAACCCTAACCCTAACCCTAACCCTAACCCTAACCCTAACCCTAACCCTAACCCTAACCCTAACCCTAACCCTAACCCTAACCCTAACCCTAACCCTAACCCTAACCCTAACCCTAACCCTAACCCTAACCCTAACCCTAACCCTAACCCTAACCCTAACCCTAACCCTAACCCTAACCCTAACCCTAACCCTAACCCTAACCCTAACCCTAACCCTAACCCTAACCCTAACCCTAACCCTAACCCTAACCCTAACCCTAACCCTAACCCTAACCCTAACCCTAACCCTAACCCTAACCCTAACCCTAACCCTAACCCTAACCCTAACCCTAACCCTAACCCTAACCCTAACCCTAACCCTAACCCTAACCCTAACCCTAACCCTAACCCTAACCCTAACCCTAACCCTAACCCTAACCCTAACCCTAACCCTAACCCTAACCCTAACCCTAACCCTAACCCTAACCCTAACCCTAACCCTAACCCTAACCCTAACCCTAACCCTAACCCTAACCCTAACCCTAACCCTAACCCTAACCCTAACCCTAACCCTAACCCTAACCCTAACCCTAACCCTAACCCTAACCCTAACCCTAACCCTAACCCTAACCCTAACCCTAACCCTAACCCTAACCCTAACCCTAACCCTAACCCTAACCCTAACCCTAACCCTAACCCTAACCCTAACCCTAACCCTAACCCTAACCCTAACCCTAACCCTAACCCTAACCCTAACCCTAACCCTAACCCTAACCCTAACCCTAACCCTAACCCTAACCCTAACCCTAACCCTAACCCTAACCCTAACCCTAACCCTAACCCTAACCCTAACCCTAACCCTAACCCTAACCCTAACCCTAACCCTAACCCTAACCCTAACCCTAACCCTAACCCTAACCCTAACCCTAACCCTAACCCTAACCCTAACCCTAACCCTAACCCTAACCCTAACCCTAACCCTAACCCTAACCCTAACCCTAACCCTAACCCTAACCCTAACCCTAACCCTAACCCTAACCCTAACCCTAACCCTAACCCTAACCCTAACCCTAACCCTAACCCTAACCCTAACCCTAACCCTAACCCTAACCCTAACCCTAACCCTAACCCTAACCCTAACCCTAACCCTAACCCTAACCCTAACCCTAACCCTAACCCTAACCCTAACCCTAACCCTAACCCTAACCCTAACCCTAACCCTAACCCTAACCCTAACCCTAACCCTAACCCTAACCCTAACCCTAACCCTAACCCTAACCCTAACCCTAACCCTAACCCTAACCCTAACCCTAACCCTAACCCTAACCCTAACCCTAACCCTAACCCTAACCCTAACCCTAACCCTAACCCTAACCCTAACCCTAACCCTAACCCTAACCCTAACCCTAACCCTAACCCTAACCCTAACCCTAACCCTAACCCTAACCCTAACCCTAACCCTAACCCTAACCCTAACCCTAACCCTAACCCTAACCCTAACCCTAACCCTAACCCTAACCCTAACCCTAACCCTAACCCTAACCCTAACCCTAACCCTAACCCTAACCCTAACCCTAACCCTAACCCTAACCCTAACCCTAACCCTAACCCTAACCCTAACCCTAACCCTAACCCTAACCCTAACCCTAACCCTAACCCTAACCCTAACCCTAACCCTAACCCTAACCCTAACCCTAACCCTAACCCTAACCCTAACCCTAACCCTAACCCTAACCCTAACCCTAACCCTAACCCTAACCCTAACCCTAACCCTAACCCTAACCCTAACCCTAACCCTAACCCTAACCCTAACCCTAACCCTAACCCTAACCCTAACCCTAACCCTAACCCTAACCCTAACCCTAACCCTAACCCTAACCCTAACCCTAACCCTAACCCTAACCCTAACCCTAACCCTAACCCTAACCCTAACCCTAACCCTAACCCTAACCCTAACCCTAACCCTAACCCTAACCCTAACCCTAACCCTAACCCTAACCCTAACCCTAACCCTAACCCTAACCCTAACCCTAACCCTAACCCTAACCCTAACCCTAACCCTAACCCTAACCCTAACCCTAACCCTAACCCTAACCCTAACCCTAACCCTAACCCTAACCCTAACCCTAACCCTAACCCTAACCCTAACCCTAACCCTAACCCTAACCCTAACCCTAACCCTAACCCTAACCCTAACCCTAACCCTAACCCTAACCCTAACCCTAACCCTAACCCTAACCCTAACCCTAACCCTAACCCTAACCCTAACCCTAACCCTAACCCTAACCCTAACCCTAACCCTAACCCTAACCCTAACCCTAACCCTAACCCTAACCCTAACCCTAACCCTAACCCTAACCCTAACCCTAACCCTAACCCTAACCCTAACCCTAACCCTAACCCTAACCCTAACCCTAACCCTAACCCTAACCCTAACCCTAACCCTAACCCTAACCCTAACCCTAACCCTAACCCTAACCCTAACCCTAACCCTAACCCTAACCCTAACCCTAACCCTAACCCTAACCCTAACCCTAACCCTAACCCTAACCCTAACCCTAACCCTAACCCTAACCCTAACCCTAACCCTAACCCTAACCCTAACCCTAACCCTAACCCTAACCCTAACCCTAACCCTAACCCTAACCCTAACCCTAACCCTAACCCTAACCCTAACCCTAACCCTAACCCTAACCCTAACCCTAACCCTAACCCTAACCCTAACCCTAACCCTAACCCTAACCCTAACCCTAACCCTAACCCTAACCCTAACCCTAACCCTAACCCTAACCCTAACCCTAACCCTAACCCTAACCCTAACCCTAACCCTAACCCTAACCCTAACCCTAACCCTAACCCTAACCCTAACCCTAACCCTAACCCTAACCCTAACCCTAACCCTAACCCTAACCCTAACCCTAACCCTAACCCTAACCCTAACCCTAACCCTAACCCTAACCCTAACCCTAACCCTAACCCTAACCCTAACCCTAACCCTAACCCTAACCCTAACCCTAACCCTAACCCTAACCCTAACCCTAACCCTAACCCTAACCCTAACCCTAACCCTAACCCTAACCCTAACCCTAACCCTAACCCTAACCCTAACCCTAACCCTAACCCTAACCCTAACCCTAACCCTAACCCTAACCCTAACCCTAACCCTAACCCTAACCCTAACCCTAACCCTAACCCTAACCCTAACCCTAACCCTAACCCTAACCCTAACCCTAACCCTAACCCTAACCCTAACCCTAACCCTAACCCTAACCCTAACCCTAACCCTAACCCTAACCCTAACCCTAACCCTAACCCTAACCCTAACCCTAACCCTAACCCTAACCCTAACCCTAACCCTAACCCTAACCCTAACCCTAACCCTAACCCTAACCCTAACCCTAACCCTAACCCTAACCCTAACCCTAACCCTAACCCTAACCCTAACCCTAACCCTAACCCTAACCCTAACCCTAACCCTAACCCTAACCCTAACCCTAACCCTAACCCTAACCCTAACCCTAACCCTAACCCTAACCCTAACCCTAACCCTAACCCTAACCCTAACCCTAACCCTAACCCTAACCCTAACCCTAACCCTAACCCTAACCCTAACCCTAACCCTAACCCTAACCCTAACCCTAACCCTAACCCTAACCCTAACCCTAACCCTAACCCTAACCCTAACCCTAACCCTAACCCTAACCCTAACCCTAACCCTAACCCTAACCCTAACCCTAACCCTAACCCTAACCCTAACCCTAACCCTAACCCTAACCCTAACCCTAACCCTAACCCTAACCCTAACCCTAACCCTAACCCTAACCCTAACCCTAACCCTAACCCTAACCCTAACCCTAACCCTAACCCTAACCCTAACCCTAACCCTAACCCTAACCCTAACCCTAACCCTAACCCTAACCCTAACCCTAACCCTAACCCTAACCCTAACCCTAACCCTAACCCTAACCCTAACCCTAACCCTAACCCTAACCCTAACCCTAACCCTAACCCTAACCCTAACCCTAACCCTAACCCTAACCCTAACCCTAACCCTAACCCTAACCCTAACCCTAACCCTAACCCTAACCCTAACCCTAACCCTAACCCTAACCCTAACCCTAACCCTAACCCTAACCCTAACCCTAACCCTAACCCTAACCCTAACCCTAACCCTAACCCTAACCCTAACCCTAACCCTAACCCTAACCCTAACCCTAACCCTAACCCTAACCCTAACCCTAACCCTAACCCTAACCCTAACCCTAACCCTAACCCTAACCCTAACCCTAACCCTAACCCTAACCCTAACCCTAACCCTAACCCTAACCCTAACCCTAACCCTAACCCTAACCCTAACCCTAACCCTAACCCTAACCCTAACCCTAACCCTAACCCTAACCCTAACCCTAACCCTAACCCTAACCCTAACCCTAACCCTAACCCTAACCCTAACCCTAACCCTAACCCTAACCCTAACCCTAACCCTAACCCTAACCCTAACCCTAACCCTAACCCTAACCCTAACCCTAACCCTAACCCTAACCCTAACCCTAACCCTAACCCTAACCCTAACCCTAACCCTAACCCTAACCCTAACCCTAACCCTAACCCTAACCCTAACCCTAACCCTAACCCTAACCCTAACCCTAACCCTAACCCTAACCCTAACCCTAACCCTAACCCTAACCCTAACCCTAACCCTAACCCTAACCCTAACCCTAACCCTAACCCTAACCCTAACCCTAACCCTAACCCTAACCCTAACCCTAACCCTAACCCTAACCCTAACCCTAACCCTAACCCTAACCCTAACCCTAACCCTAACCCTAACCCTAACCCTAACCCTAACCCTAACCCTAACCCTAACCCTAACCCTAACCCTAACCCTAACCCTAACCCTAACCCTAACCCTAACCCTAACCCTAACCCTAACCCTAACCCTAACCCTAACCCTAACCCTAACCCTAACCCTAACCCTAACCCTAACCCTAACCCTAACCCTAACCCTAACCCTAACCCTAACCCTAACCCTAACCCTAACCCTAACCCTAACCCTAACCCTAACCCTAACCCTAACCCTAACCCTAACCCTAACCCTAACCCTAACCCTAACCCTAACCCTAACCCTAACCCTAACCCTAACCCTAACCCTAACCCTAACCCTAACCCTAACCCTAACCCTAACCCTAACCCTAACCCTAACCCTAACCCTAACCCTAACCCTAACCCTAACCCTAACCCTAACCCTAACCCTAACCCTAACCCTAACCCTAACCCTAACCCTAACCCTAACCCTAACCCTAACCCTAACCCTAACCCTAACCCTAACCCTAACCCTAACCCTAACCCTAACCCTAACCCTAACCCTAACCCTAACCCTAACCCTAACCCTAACCCTAACCCTAACCCTAACCCTAACCCTAACCCTAACCCTAACCCTAACCCTAACCCTAACCCTAACCCTAACCCTAACCCTAACCCTAACCCTAACCCTAACCCTAACCCTAACCCTAACCCTAACCCTAACCCTAACCCTAACCCTAACCCTAACCCTAACCCTAACCCTAACCCTAACCCTAACCCTAACCCTAACCCTAACCCTAACCCTAACCCTAACCCTAACCCTAACCCTAACCCTAACCCTAACCCTAACCCTAACCCTAACCCTAACCCTAACCCTAACCCTAACCCTAACCCTAACCCTAACCCTAACCCTAACCCTAACCCTAACCCTAACCCTAACCCTAACCCTAACCCTAACCCTAACCCTAACCCTAACCCTAACCCTAACCCTAACCCTAACCCTAACCCTAACCCTAACCCTAACCCTAACCCTAACCCTAACCCTAACCCTAACCCTAACCCTAACCCTAACCCTAACCCTAACCCTAACCCTAACCCTAACCCTAACCCTAACCCTAACCCTAACCCTAACCCTAACCCTAACCCTAACCCTAACCCTAACCCTAACCCTAACCCTAACCCTAACCCTAACCCTAACCCTAACCCTAACCCTAACCCTAACCCTAACCCTAACCCTAACCCTAACCCTAACCCTAACCCTAACCCTAACCCTAACCCTAACCCTAACCCTAACCCTAACCCTAACCCTAACCCTAACCCTAACCCTAACCCTAACCCTAACCCTAACCCTAACCCTAACCCTAACCCTAACCCTAACCCTAACCCTAACCCTAACCCTAACCCTAACCCTAACCCTAACCCTAACCCTAACCCTAACCCTAACCCTAACCCTAACCCTAACCCTAACCCTAACCCTAACCCTAACCCTAACCCTAACCCTAACCCTAACCCTAACCCTAACCCTAACCCTAACCCTAACCCTAACCCTAACCCTAACCCTAACCCTAACCCTAACCCTAACCCTAACCCTAACCCTAACCCTAACCCTAACCCTAACCCTAACCCTAACCCTAACCCTAACCCTAACCCTAACCCTAACCCTAACCCTAACCCTAACCCTAACCCTAACCCTAACCCTAACCCTAACCCTAACCCTAACCCTAACCCTAACCCTAACCCTAACCCTAACCCTAACCCTAACCCTAACCCTAACCCTAACCCTAACCCTAACCCTAACCCTAACCCTAACCCTAACCCTAACCCTAACCCTAACCCTAACCCTAACCCTAACCCTAACCCTAACCCTAACCCTAACCCTAACCCTAACCCTAACCCTAACCCTAACCCTAACCCTAACCCTAACCCTAACCCTAACCCTAACCCTAACCCTAACCCTAACCCTAACCCTAACCCTAACCCTAACCCTAACCCTAACCCTAACCCTAACCCTAACCCTAACCCTAACCCTAACCCTAACCCTAACCCTAACCCTAACCCTAACCCTAACCCTAACCCTAACCCTAACCCTAACCCTAACCCTAACCCTAACCCTAACCCTAACCCTAACCCTAACCCTAACCCTAACCCTAACCCTAACCCTAACCCTAACCCTAACCCTAACCCTAACCCTAACCCTAACCCTAACCCTAACCCTAACCCTAACCCTAACCCTAACCCTAACCCTAACCCTAACCCTAACCCTAACCCTAACCCTAACCCTAACCCTAACCCTAACCCTAACCCTAACCCTAACCCTAACCCTAACCCTAACCCTAACCCTAACCCTAACCCTAACCCTAACCCTAACCCTAACCCTAACCCTAACCCTAACCCTAACCCTAACCCTAACCCTAACCCTAACCCTAACCCTAACCCTAACCCTAACCCTAACCCTAACCCTAACCCTAACCCTAACCCTAACCCTAACCCTAACCCTAACCCTAACCCTAACCCTAACCCTAACCCTAACCCTAACCCTAACCCTAACCCTAACCCTAACCCTAACCCTAACCCTAACCCTAACCCTAACCCTAACCCTAACCCTAACCCTAACCCTAACCCTAACCCTAACCCTAACCCTAACCCTAACCCTAACCCTAACCCTAACCCTAACCCTAACCCTAACCCTAACCCTAACCCTAACCCTAACCCTAACCCTAACCCTAACCCTAACCCTAACCCTAACCCTAACCCTAACCCTAACCCTAACCCTAACCCTAACCCTAACCCTAACCCTAACCCTAACCCTAACCCTAACCCTAACCCTAACCCTAACCCTAACCCTAACCCTAACCCTAACCCTAACCCTAACCCTAACCCTAACCCTAACCCTAACCCTAACCCTAACCCTAACCCTAACCCTAACCCTAACCCTAACCCTAACCCTAACCCTAACCCTAACCCTAACCCTAACCCTAACCCTAACCCTAACCCTAACCCTAACCCTAACCCTAACCCTAACCCTAACCCTAACCCTAACCCTAACCCTAACCCTAACCCTAACCCTAACCCTAACCCTAACCCTAACCCTAACCCTAACCCTAACCCTAACCCTAACCCTAACCCTAACCCTAACCCTAACCCTAACCCTAACCCTAACCCTAACCCTAACCCTAACCCTAACCCTAACCCTAACCCTAACCCTAACCCTAACCCTAACCCTAACCCTAACCCTAACCCTAACCCTAACCCTAACCCTAACCCTAACCCTAACCCTAACCCTAACCCTAACCCTAACCCTAACCCTAACCCTAACCCTAACCCTAACCCTAACCCTAACCCTAACCCTAACCCTAACCCTAACCCTAACCCTAACCCTAACCCTAACCCTAACCCTAACCCTAACCCTAACCCTAACCCTAACCCTAACCCTAACCCTAACCCTAACCCTAACCCTAACCCTAACCCTAACCCTAACCCTAACCCTAACCCTAACCCTAACCCTAACCCTAACCCTAACCCTAACCCTAACCCTAACCCTAACCCTAACCCTAACCCTAACCCTAACCCTAACCCTAACCCTAACCCTAACCCTAACCCTAACCCTAACCCTAACCCTAACCCTAACCCTAACCCTAACCCTAACCCTAACCCTAACCCTAACCCTAACCCTAACCCTAACCCTAACCCTAACCCTAACCCTAACCCTAACCCTAACCCTAACCCTAACCCTAACCCTAACCCTAACCCTAACCCTAACCCTAACCCTAACCCTAACCCTAACCCTAACCCTAACCCTAACCCTAACCCTAACCCTAACCCTAACCCTAACCCTAACCCTAACCCTAACCCTAACCCTAACCCTAACCCTAACCCTAACCCTAACCCTAACCCTAACCCTAACCCTAACCCTAACCCTAACCCTAACCCTAACCCTAACCCTAACCCTAACCCTAACCCTAACCCTAACCCTAACCCTAACCCTAACCCTAACCCTAACCCTAACCCTAACCCTAACCCTAACCCTAACCCTAACCCTAACCCTAACCCTAACCCTAACCCTAACCCTAACCCTAACCCTAACCCTAACCCTAACCCTAACCCTAACCCTAACCCTAACCCTAACCCTAACCCTAACCCTAACCCTAACCCTAACCCTAACCCTAACCCTAACCCTAACCCTAACCCTAACCCTAACCCTAACCCTAACCCTAACCCTAACCCTAACCCTAACCCTAACCCTAACCCTAACCCTAACCCTAACCCTAACCCTAACCCTAACCCTAACCCTAACCCTAACCCTAACCCTAACCCTAACCCTAACCCTAACCCTAACCCTAACCCTAACCCTAACCCTAACCCTAACCCTAACCCTAACCCTAACCCTAACCCTAACCCTAACCCTAACCCTAACCCTAACCCTAACCCTAACCCTAACCCTAACCCTAACCCTAACCCTAACCCTAACCCTAACCCTAACCCTAACCCTAACCCTAACCCTAACCCTAACCCTAACCCTAACCCTAACCCTAACCCTAACCCTAACCCTAACCCTAACCCTAACCCTAACCCTAACCCTAACCCTAACCCTAACCCTAACCCTAACCCTAACCCTAACCCTAACCCTAACCCTAACCCTAACCCTAACCCTAACCCTAACCCTAACCCTAACCCTAACCCTAACCCTAACCCTAACCCTAACCCTAACCCTAACCCTAACCCTAACCCTAACCCTAACCCTAACCCTAACCCTAACCCTAACCCTAACCCTAACCCTAACCCTAACCCTAACCCTAACCCTAACCCTAACCCTAACCCTAACCCTAACCCTAACCCTAACCCTAACCCTAACCCTAACCCTAACCCTAACCCTAACCCTAACCCTAACCCTAACCCTAACCCTAACCCTAACCCTAACCCTAACCCTAACCCTAACCCTAACCCTAACCCTAACCCTAACCCTAACCCTAACCCTAACCCTAACCCTAACCCTAACCCTAACCCTAACCCTAACCCTAACCCTAACCCTAACCCTAACCCTAACCCTAACCCTAACCCTAACCCTAACCCTAACCCTAACCCTAACCCTAACCCTAACCCTAACCCTAACCCTAACCCTAACCCTAACCCTAACCCTAACCCTAACCCTAACCCTAACCCTAACCCTAACCCTAACCCTAACCCTAACCCTAACCCTAACCCTAACCCTAACCCTAACCCTAACCCTAACCCTAACCCTAACCCTAACCCTAACCCTAACCCTAACCCTAACCCTAACCCTAACCCTAACCCTAACCCTAACCCTAACCCTAACCCTAACCCTAACCCTAACCCTAACCCTAACCCTAACCCTAACCCTAACCCTAACCCTAACCCTAACCCTAACCCTAACCCTAACCCTAACCCTAACCCTAACCCTAACCCTAACCCTAACCCTAACCCTAACCCTAACCCTAACCCTAACCCTAACCCTAACCCTAACCCTAACCCTAACCCTAACCCTAACCCTAACCCTAACCCTAACCCTAACCCTAACCCTAACCCTAACCCTAACCCTAACCCTAACCCTAACCCTAACCCTAACCCTAACCCTAACCCTAACCCTAACCCTAACCCTAACCCTAACCCTAACCCTAACCCTAACCCTAACCCTAACCCTAACCCTAACCCTAACCCTAACCCTAACCCTAACCCTAACCCTAACCCTAACCCTAACCCTAACCCTAACCCTAACCCTAACCCTAACCCTAACCCTAACCCTAACCCTAACCCTAACCCTAACCCTAACCCTAACCCTAACCCTAACCCTAACCCTAACCCTAACCCTAACCCTAACCCTAACCCTAACCCTAACCCTAACCCTAACCCTAACCCTAACCCTAACCCTAACCCTAACCCTAACCCTAACCCTAACCCTAACCCTAACCCTAACCCTAACCCTAACCCTAACCCTAACCCTAACCCTAACCCTAACCCTAACCCTAACCCTAACCCTAACCCTAACCCTAACCCTAACCCTAACCCTAACCCTAACCCTAACCCTAACCCTAACCCTAACCCTAACCCTAACCCTAACCCTAACCCTAACCCTAACCCTAACCCTAACCCTAACCCTAACCCTAACCCTAACCCTAACCCTAACCCTAACCCTAACCCTAACCCTAACCCTAACCCTAACCCTAACCCTAACCCTAACCCTAACCCTAACCCTAACCCTAACCCTAACCCTAACCCTAACCCTAACCCTAACCCTAACCCTAACCCTAACCCTAACCCTAACCCTAACCCTAACCCTAACCCTAACCCTAACCCTAACCCTAACCCTAACCCTAACCCTAACCCTAACCCTAACCCTAACCCTAACCCTAACCCTAACCCTAACCCTAACCCTAACCCTAACCCTAACCCTAACCCTAACCCTAACCCTAACCCTAACCCTAACCCTAACCCTAACCCTAACCCTAACCCTAACCCTAACCCTAACCCTAACCCTAACCCTAACCCTAACCCTAACCCTAACCCTAACCCTAACCCTAACCCTAACCCTAACCCTAACCCTAACCCTAACCCTAACCCTAACCCTAACCCTAACCCTAACCCTAACCCTAACCCTAACCCTAACCCTAACCCTAACCCTAACCCTAACCCTAACCCTAACCCTAACCCTAACCCTAACCCTAACCCTAACCCTAACCCTAACCCTAACCCTAACCCTAACCCTAACCCTAACCCTAACCCTAACCCTAACCCTAACCCTAACCCTAACCCTAACCCTAACCCTAACCCTAACCCTAACCCTAACCCTAACCCTAACCCTAACCCTAACCCTAACCCTAACCCTAACCCTAACCCTAACCCTAACCCTAACCCTAACCCTAACCCTAACCCTAACCCTAACCCTAACCCTAACCCTAACCCTAACCCTAACCCTAACCCTAACCCTAACCCTAACCCTAACCCTAACCCTAACCCTAACCCTAACCCTAACCCTAACCCTAACCCTAACCCTAACCCTAACCCTAACCCTAACCCTAACCCTAACCCTAACCCTAACCCTAACCCTAACCCTAACCCTAACCCTAACCCTAACCCTAACCCTAACCCTAACCCTAACCCTAACCCTAACCCTAACCCTAACCCTAACCCTAACCCTAACCCTAACCCTAACCCTAACCCTAACCCTAACCCTAACCCTAACCCTAACCCTAACCCTAACCCTAACCCTAACCCTAACCCTAACCCTAACCCTAACCCTAACCCTAACCCTAACCCTAACCCTAACCCTAACCCTAACCCTAACCCTAACCCTAACCCTAACCCTAACCCTAACCCTAACCCTAACCCTAACCCTAACCCTAACCCTAACCCTAACCCTAACCCTAACCCTAACCCTAACCCTAACCCTAACCCTAACCCTAACCCTAACCCTAACCCTAACCCTAACCCTAACCCTAACCCTAACCCTAACCCTAACCCTAACCCTAACCCTAACCCTAACCCTAACCCTAACCCTAACCCTAACCCTAACCCTAACCCTAACCCTAACCCTAACCCTAACCCTAACCCTAACCCTAACCCTAACCCTAACCCTAACCCTAACCCTAACCCTAACCCTAACCCTAACCCTAACCCTAACCCTAACCCTAACCCTAACCCTAACCCTAACCCTAACCCTAACCCTAACCCTAACCCTAACCCTAACCCTAACCCTAACCCTAACCCTAACCCTAACCCTAACCCTAACCCTAACCCTAACCCTAACCCTAACCCTAACCCTAACCCTAACCCTAACCCTAACCCTAACCCTAAACCTAATCCCAACCCTAACCCTAACACTAAATCTAACCCTACCCCTAACCCTAACCTAAGCCTAACCTCAACCCTAACCCTAACCCTAACCCTAACCCAAAGCCTCACCCTAACGCTAACCCTAACCCTAAGCCTAAGCCTAAGCCTAAGCCTAAGCCTAACCCTAACACTAACCCTAACCCTAACCTTAACCCTAAACCTAATCCTAAACCTAATCCTAACCCTGGACCTAGCCCTAGCCCTAACCCTAATCCTAACCCTAACAGTAACACTAACCCTAAGTCTAATCCCTAAACATAACCCTAGCCCTAACCACAAACCGAACCCTAAACCTAAGCCTAAACCCAAGCCTAAACCTAAGCCTTAGCCTAAGCCTAAACCAAACCCTAACCCTAACCCTAATCCCTAACCCTAATCCCTAAATCTAAGCCTAAACCTAAGTCTAACCCTAACCCTGGGGAATACCCACCTTTCACAGTTCCCTATGGAAATTAAGATAGGAAGTAGCTTGGAGAGCAAATATAACATGACCACTGTGTTAAACAGTAGGATAAGGTGAAGGCCAGAAGAAGGAGAGGGGAAGGAGGGCCCCATTGCTCAAGGAATGGGGCTGAACACACTGCCTCCAATCCAGGCACCGTGGGAGCAGGATCCTGCAGAGCTCTGGTGGTGGGGAGGACTGGAAAGGGACTGGAAGGCCTCAGGGATCTCCTGGTTTTGGGTAAAGAGGAGGTCTCAGCCCTGGTTGTGCTCCCTGGTTCTGGCCTGGCCGTGGGCAGCCAGCTTGCATCACTACAGCTGTATTTTTCCTTAATTTTGATTTCTCAGCCATTTACCAAGGAAGTAATTTGGGAGAAGGGACAAGAGGGTTAAACCCAGCTGACAGCATCTCTGCTGCACCATCCACAGCTGTACACAGCAGCTTTCTGCTATTTTAGTCCAGGTAAATCTATCACTGTAAGCTATCTGTGCAGATACAGTTTAAATCTCCACTGATGGCAGTCAATCAAAGTAACAAAATGCTTATTTCCCTGCTCCCTGCCCCAGCTGTAGGAACACAGCAGCCAGGTGAACACTGAAACCCTGAAGCCTGGTCCTTTCCTTCTTCTTTGGGGATAGATTGTTTGGGGATAATTGTGAGGGTGGGCAGGCCCTGGCACGGGGTGCCCAGAGCAGCTGTGGCTGCCCCTGGATCTCTGGAGTGTCCAAAGTGAGGCTGGATGGGATTGGAGCAATTTGGGATAGTGCAAGGTGTCCCTGCGAAGGCAGGGGGTGGCACTGGATGGGATTTAAGGTTCCTTCCAAACCAAATCATTCTGTGATTCAGTAACTCTGTGATTCTCTTGGCTCCTGATGTCTGGGTCCATAAGGAGTTCTTCACAGACACTTGCTGCCTCGACAGCCAGCAGCAATATCCCCTCTAGACCTCTCAGAAATCGTTCCCAGTTTCTCACCCGGGGAAGGCTGAGGTGGTTGCCTGGGCTGTGGTTGTGCAGGTGGCCACACAGGGGTGCCAGAGACTGTGCACAGCATCAATCCATCCATCCATCCATTCATCTATCCCTCAACCTCTGCCGGAACCAAAACTTGCTGCTGCAGCCAAACAAGCTCTCCTTTCCTACCTGGGCTCTGCACCCCCTTCAGCTCTGGCAAGCTGCGATTCAGCACTGCTGGAAGTGTCAGAGTGACTGCTGCAAGACTCAGCAACTGCTCTCAGCACAGAGCAGCACACGGAGTTTTACAGAATCACTGAGTGGCTGGGCTTGGAGGGCAGCTTAAAGTGCTGCTCCACCACCTGCCATGGGCAGGGACACCTTCCACTAGCCCAGGGTGCTCCAAGCCCTGTCCAACCTGGCCTTGGACACTTCCAGGGACAGCCACAGCTTCTCTGGAAAAACTCTGCCAGGGCCACACCAACCTCACAGACAAGAATTTCCTCCTAATAGCTAATCTATCACTATCTTCCCATGAAAAAAAAAAAATCTCTGTCCATATTTTTTATCATCTCCATCTAAGTACTAGGATACCCTACAAAGCCCTTGCAAGTCAGTCCTTCAAAAATCTAGTTATAAAAAAAGAATAATGCTGGATGATGCTTAGCCATGTCCCATCCCTTTGGAGTAACATCCCCTTGCTGTGTTGTCAGAAGGTAGTGAGTATTTGTGGACTCAAATTTGTGAGTCATACAGGGCTTAGAGGAATTTGTAATGAGCAACTCTTCATTTTGAGGGAATTCTCAGCCTCCTCAAACATGATCTTCACGGAGAACTTAGAAAGAGCAGACACATGTCGAGGAGACACTCAGAGACATGGTTTAGTGGTGTTCTTGGCAGTGGAGGAATGGTTGAACTCAATGCTTTTAAAGGTCTTTTCCAACCTAAATATCTCTGTCATTCAGTAGATTTGTGTGCTGCTTGTTGCATGTGTGCTGCATCCTGATGATGCAGCCCTTCTTTATTCCAAGATCTCGCTGGATGCTCCTTGGGCTCTGCTCTCTTGCCATCCTCTCTGCTTCATTTCCTTAGAGGAAGAAGACATTTCCTGGACCACAATTATTAAAATACACCAAGTTTAATGAGCATTTCGGATGCCCAGATGCTGCTGCAGTGGGTGTGTAGCTGGCCAAAAGTGTGCTTGAGCCCAGGCATTGCATAAAGCACCTCACAAAGGCAAGGAAGAGTCTGCTGAAGGAGCTCAGGAGAGGGGGAGAACAACAGTAACAGCTGGATGAACAAGGAAGGCTCGCTGGGAGGCAAAGACAGAGGTGTTTTTATAAGCTAAGTATGCCTCCACAAATCACAGAACTCCTGCCAGTACCTTGACCTCTTGTGTTAATGACAAGGCAGGATCTGCAGGCAATTAAACAAGGAGCCAGACTGAAGCACTGCCAAATCTCCCAAATTTATCATAAAGCCACATAAGAACGTTACTCAGGGCCCTGCTCCAGGGGCTTAGAGCATTGCATTTCCTCTTCATTAGAGAAACAACCTCCTCACTCCCAAAACAGTTAAGTTTCTAGCCTCCCCAAAAGGAGGGGGAGAAGAGGAGCAGAGAAACCTGGAAAATAGGAACAGAGTTTAACCTCACTGTTAAAAAAAAACCCTTAAAGGAAAAGAAACTTGGAAGAGTCAGGGCAGGGGGGAGGGGGGCTGACTCATGGTATTTGAATGCTCAGGGTTGGCAGCACTGCCTCTGGCATTTCTGTTCCAGTCCAGCTCATGAAATCCTGGAAGTTTTGCAAGACACTGTTAGATGATTTCTAGACCAAAACTATGCTTCAGTTCAGAGAGTCCATGCAGCCCTGCTCCGACTGAATCGTGTGAGACTGATTTTTCAAACTCTGTGCAGGAATGGAGTGGAAGGACAACATCAACATCCCTGCCACTGCCCTTGCCCTACAGCCAGCACTGGGAACCCAGAGCAGTACTGGAGCAGGGTTTTGGCACTGGTCCTGAATATCTGCTGCTCCAAAAGCTGTGCAGTCATTTCAGGTACAATCAAACTTGGGGACAAATCCACAGAAAGCTTCTGCAAACCCTCCTAGCACTACCACTAGCACTCTACCCCATCAGGCTGGGCAGGGTAGCACAGCCACGAGCTGGGACCATCAGGAGGAGGTGGAGATGGTGGGTTGGAGCAGGATGAGCTGGGAAGAAAGGAGGAATCACTGATTTCAGGCTGCTATCTGCGTAGGGTATGGCTCAGAGCTGGACAATTGGATCTGGAGATGCAGGTCCCCCAGCGCTGCTGTCTGAGTCGTTTTGCTGACCCAAGGCAGCTAAAAATAGAGGCAAGTAGATAAAACATCGCCCTCTCTCCTGACAAACCACATTAGTAACTAAGTGTGGCCTCAGAGAACCAGATTAGCGTGGCACAGCTGGACGCTCCACAGCCTGCCCGATGCTCGTCCTGTGGCCAAGGGACTCCGTGACACTGCTCTGCCTTATCCACATTTCAGGAGCCTCCCCTGACAGCCTTACCCTTGCTGAGACACAGAAAAGATCTTTCTTTTCTACCTGGTGCTTTATTTGCTTCTAAGGCAAAAGGGTACCTTTGGGATTCCTACCCCTTCACCATCATGGAATGTATCTAATAGCTTTAGAGGGGGAGTTAGGCAGATGATGGAGTTTCTTTAAGAAAATAAATTTAACCCCTGCCCTATTTTCTGCCTCACCATGGGTGAATGATCATAGGAAAACACATCACAGGGATGTTCCCAGCATCCTTCCCAGCCCCACATTTATCAGGGTTAAGTGAGACCCCAGCACAGCTCTTAGTCACTGAGCCTAGAAAAGATGGACAGGTGATTTATGGCAACTTGTCCCTTTTTGCCCCAGATTTCCCTTCACTCCTGGGGAGCACAGGGCTCTTCACTGCCTGGTTGTAGGAATGGGGAGCTGCCACAACCTTAAGGGGCTCCTGAGCCTCACCAAAAGGCAACAAGAAAACCTCCTCATGCTGTTTTTGCCAGGCTCATAAACTGTCCTCAGCCAGAGCCTCCAGCCTCATTCCTTGCTCTCTGAAATTATGCACCTCTTCTTTATTCCTCACTCTTTCCGCTCCTCCTGGGTCTCATCCTGCAGTCCAGGGCTGCAATTAAAAGTCCAGATCTCGTCCGTTTCCCATGGAGAGAGTCGCAGAGTCACTGCTGCCAGAGGGGGGATTTCAAACCTCCTTCTGTGATGTGTCTCACCTCCAGTCCTTGGCCTTGCCTAAACTTTCCCAGCCCTTTCTTGTGGCTAGGAAGAGAGCTCTTCTTAGGATGCATCATCAAGAGACTGGGTAAATCTGGAATGCAGGTGCCGTTTCCAGCAATGTATGTTTCCCTGGAGCATTTGGCTGTCTCCTAATGGGAAAATTGTCTGTTAGGGTGAATCCAAGAGCCCAAAGCTCTGAGCTCTTTGAAAAACATTATGCCTGAGTCTACCATTTGAGGCAGGTAAGCAACACGGTTCGTGTTTGGGGTTTTTTGGTAGAAAAACAACCAGAGGTGCAAAGATCCTGAAGCACACAACACACCTGCAGCAAAATTTTAGTTTTCACGCTGGTTTCTCGCTCCTGCCATGCTTTCCCATCTCCTTCTGTCGCAGCACAGGAATGCTGCACGCAGCTGGAATACAGCTCGATGAAAGATGCTGTGGATAATATCCTCGTGCTGCACACCGGCACTTGCCAATGTGACCTTGGTTAAAATTGGAAGCCATCCCAGATCTTTCCCCTTCACTAATATATTTAGAAGCCTGTGCTGAGCCTGGCAGAGCAGCACTAACCTGTGCACTCACGGGGTGTCAGAATAAATGTGCCGTGATAGATAGCTTAGGAATTGCAAGGCTACAGCAGAGCAGCAGGCGTGGGATTGGGCTGGGCGTGGGGATCCAGGAGTCATCATCTGCACCTTGGGTAAAGGCTCACAGAGGGACAAATGATAAACTGCCCATCCCAGAGGCTGTGTGTGCTGGCTTTGAGGGAGTCTAATGCACTGCACTGCTGGGACTGGCTCAAAGACACCTTTCAGAGCTGCACTTGAGGCTCGAGGTTTTGGAGCCTTGTGGAGATGAGTGCCAGGATTAGCCTCTCTTGTGCACTTCCCAAATCTTTTTGCCACTAGAGTGAAATACCTTGGTGGGAGATTATTTATCTTTCAGGAGCATGAGAGCTGGGAGCAGCCAGCAGGGTACTTGCAGGGGAAAGTCTTCCCACCCTGGCTATTCTGGAAGTGCCTGATAATAGCTATGAGTTACAGCACTTCAGATTATCGGGGCTCAAGGGAAACCTTCAGGTGACAGACACAAGGACTGCCACTACCTCCTAGGCAGGACAGATAAATCTGTGCATCACCTTCCTAACCCTTGTCCAGGGAAATGCCATCAGAGGAGAGAATAGCTCCTCTAACCTAGTTCTGCAATCACCATTTAAACAGGAACACACAGGAATGATAGAGAGCTATACCCTGAGCAACCTGGTCTAGGGGAAGGTGTCCCTGCTCACGGCAGGTGGGTTGGACTAGATGACCTGTAAAGGTCCCTTCTGGTCCAAACCATTCCAGGATTCTATGACTCTGTGAAATAAGGAAGCTGGGAGCACCAGCATAGCAAATTGGAGAAGCTTAATGGCACCTTACCACAGCTGAGTAACTCTCCTCACATGGGATCCAAGCCCACAGGAAGGGCCAGGTATTTCAGCCTATTAACCAGTGATCACTAACAAAAGGGATATGGGTGTAGAGCATGGAGACAGAAACCACAGAAATGCTGGGGACTGTGAGCACAGTGGTCAATCCTTCTGGCTGTCAGAGCTCACGGAATTATCAAATGTTTTGGGCAGGAAGAGACTTTAAAGATAAACTAGGCAAACCCTCCTGCAATGAGCAGCAACGTTTTCCACTGGGACAGGTTGCTCCAAGACCTATCCAACCTGGCCTCAGTGTGCAAGCTCAAAATCACTCAGGGTGCTGTCTCCTTGCAGTTTCAAAGAACTCTACCTGTAGGCATGATTACTTAAGGAAAACCTTGGAGGACTCCTCCATGAGTAAGATCTAGCTAGGGGATTCAGCATGACTGAGATAGGCCATAGAAAGTAGGTTCATAAACAGCTTTTTGTGCATGGTTATTTACTGGGGACTACTGGACCAGGTTGGAGTTTTATCTGCTGTGTTCACTCATGCTGTGTGTAACAGCATGGAGCATCTCCTTGGTGTTGGCACCAAGTGATGGAATTCAGGGGAAAGGCAGATTGCACAGCCTTGAGGAAGCACCTCAGAGTTCAAGATGTTCAGTGTCCATGCTGGTTTTGTCGCTTGTCCTTCTTCTGAGCAGCACAATCTCCAAACCCAGACTCCTTCACACGTTTTTAGCCTGTTCCTGGCTGTTTTGGAGTAGCCACCAAGCCCCCTCAAGCACCTGGAAATTGATACCCACGCCCAGCAGGTTGCTGCTACCCAGTGGCTGGTTTTATTTGGTCTTCTTGCATCTTACCCTCAACATCTAACAAAGAACTTGCAGAGCTTCTGCCCCACACAGGGCAGATCAGTGGCTGAGCTCTGCTTGCACTAAGGCAATGCTACATCCAGCTGTAGAGAAGCAGGACTGAGACAGTGACACTGGTGATAATTTGCTTTGCAGTGACTCATTAATGAAAAGTGCTCAGACAAAGTTCCTGTTAAGCAGCATTAGGCCTGTTTAGTTAGGTTTTAGAGATAATTGCTAATAGTGACACGTTCACATTTCTAAAGTGCAAAAACAATAGTTACTTTTTGCAAATGTTAAAACATTTCTCCTGGAACAGACAAGGGAGAAAGGAATGAATATCAGCTTGAGGAAATGCAGGCACATGCATCACTGAAGAGAAAAATGAAGATTTTAGCTTGGAGCACATTTAAAAATAGAAAGAGGGGAAAAAACATCCAGAGATCTTCTCTGTATGAGGTTGTGTTCCTGCTGGAAGAAAGGACTGTCCGCTGCAGTCAGCCCTGCTTGGGAGTGTTGTGGTACCTCTGCTGCAGAGATAACTCTCCTGAGCATGTTATCAGGTGTTGGAAACTCCAAGGTCACAGCTGCCAGGCCAGGCACCCTGTTAATGCCTGGTACTGACCTTGAAGGACCTTTTCACAGAACTGATGGGAGGGTTTGCTGCTGCAGTCCCACCCTTGGCTACACGCCAGTCAGAGATGAGATGTCATGTAGTGAGTCAGAAGCTAAATTGGTACTCCTCAAAAAAAAAAAAAATCACTTAAACATCACAGAATTACAGAATGGGTTGTGCTGGAAGGGCCTTAAACATTGTCTGTGTAGTTCTGACCCCCTGCCACAGGCAGGGACAGCTTCCACTAGACCAGGCTGTTCTGAGCCCTGTCCAACCTGGCCTGGAACACTTCCAGGGATGGAAAAGCCACAGCTGCTCTGAGCCTCTGTGCCAGGGTCTCACCACCATCACAGTCAAGAATTCCTTCCTAATATTCCATCTAACCCTGCCCTCTTGGAGTGGGAAGCCATTCCCTGTGTCCTGTCCCTCCAGGCCTTTGCCCAAAGTGCCTCTGCAGCTCTCTCTGAGTCCCGTTAGGCACTGGAAGGTCATTACAAGGTCTCTCTTCATGCCAAGCCAATCCACCAGACACTAAAGCTACTTACCTCTGCCCACCTCCTACCCTACAACATCTCACGCACCTCCTGGCTTCAGGTGACCCACATATTTCCCTGGCCTGAAGAAGGTTTTGGGCCCCTGAGAGCTTGTCTAGTTTTTCTGACTCTACCAGTTGGCCTAATAAAAGATACCATCTCTCGACAGACACACACCACTGACTTCAAGGAGACCTTGCATGTAGCTGGATCTGCCCAAGATAACCTGTCACTCCTCCAGCTTTGTGCTTATCTGTGGGAACAGGGTGTGTGCAGCGGGAGCCTCGCCTGGGTCTCTGGGTTTCCCTCCCTCTTCTGCACCTGAATGAGCTTATTGTTTGTGCCTCTTTGTCTGTTGGAGGGGAGGAAGGAGGCCTGAAATGAATTGGGTCAAACAAGTTTTTCAGCTGCGTGTAGGTTAGGAGAGGCCACAAGAAAAGAACCACAGCCCTTTGAAGTCGGGCTGCTCCTTTTCTTTTCCATGGGCTGTTTTTTAATTCTGACAGTGAGTGATACTTTCTCAGATGGAGATCAATTCACTGAACACGAGAACAAAGGCTCTATAAACACACCACTATCTAAGGGCTCGCATTGCAGTGATATATCATTGACGGAAGGCAGGAGGCAGCTCCAGCTAAATCATGTCTACAGTAAGGACAAACCTTTCCTCTAGGGCCTTTCACTCTAAAAAACACAGGGATTGGGCAGAAATGAGGGTATCCCTCTCCATTCCTATCTTTCTTTAACAGATAGGAAGGAACTAGGAAAAAAATTAATTTAGTGTACCAGCCAGGCTGAGCTGGTGAAATGCCTTCTACTTTCTAGACATCAGCTTTGCCATTCAGCAGGAATCCCTGAACTCCTTCCTGCAGGACAGAGCTGCACCCACACTTCACCTCAAGAGCTGAAGAGAGAACTCCAACCCTGCCAGAGACAGTGCAGCCCAGGAGGGACAGGGAAAGGCAGCCACCACCACTGAAAACTCTCTGCCTCAACCCAAGTGGCTGTGGAGGTGTTGTCCCAGGAAACTCCCTGCTTCCTTGCTTTCCTGCCTTGTGGGGATAATCTGCTGGGAACTTACTAATGGAAACGAGTATTTTCCTTTTAGCTTTACCACTTGTACTTAGATGTTGAGGTACTTCTTTCAAAAGGCTTGGTGAAATTCAATCCTTGGAAAGACTTAAAGGCCAGAGGTTTGCAACGTGTTCTTCAGGCTTCACTGCTCCCTGGGCAGAGACATGAAGGAGGCCACTGTTGATCCAGAAATTCCACAGTCATCGCCCCTCATTACTCCTGGTTTAACTTCTGGTTTCCTTTGTGTACAAAGAAGGTCCTTGGGCAGAGTCCGTGGAGCTGTGGCAGTTTCCTCTTTAACTTAAACAGTCCTAAGAGCAGGGACTTGGTCTTCTCCTTCTAGATTAATGCCTAGGTAATGAGCTGCAAACTCACATGCTCTCTCCGTCTCTCTCTCCCAGCCAGTTAATTATTTTATACAAAACAGAGAAAGAAGCTGAGCAAGCCCCACTCCAGAATAACTTGCCAGGTGGCTCATCTCCTCAAAGCTGGGAAGGGGTCTCCAAGGGCTCCTCAGGCACTTCCAGATTGAAGTGCTGACCCATAGGTTCACGAGTAAAAAGGTGCAGCTTCCCCATAGAACTGTTTTGCAAGAAAGAGTGAGTTTGTGCATTAACCTGCAGGAGATGGTGCAGCACAGAGTCTTGGAGGACAGCTGCACCTCCTTGCTCCCCATGGTCTCATCATCCCCATGGTCTCCTCATCTCCTCCCAAACAGATAAGATGGTCACACCACTCAGGCCATGATGATTTGATCAGCTAAGCACATACCCAGATCTGCACTCAGGATTATATTTACCCACTGTATTAGCTGTCAGTTCTCAAGCTCAGATGAAGATGGCATTAGGCTGATCTCTAAAACTTTTCCCCTTGTGGTGCAGTCCAGGTTTGACCACAAAGATCACCTCACTTGGGATTGAAGGTCTCCTCTGAACATGGAGCACAAAGCTGAGCTCTCCTCTTGCACTTACATCTATGCAAATGAGGCTCTGCACTCCTATCTTGACACAGGCTGGAGAGCTGGCATCACAGAACTCAGATTTCTTCCAAACCGCCGCCAGGCCTCCCTATGGACATGTTGGAAATGCCAGGACACTTCCTCGGGGTTTTTAAAGAGCCTTTCTGGGATGAATAACAGAACCTGCAGAAAGGTTAGCATTAAAATAGCTGTGGAGCAAGAGCATCTGTGGGGGACGCATAGCCAGGGGTTCAGTGTCACCGATTCTGCGCAGCTGTCCTACGGCTAATGCAAAACTCTGTATTCTGAAAAGGTCAAAAAGGCAATTAAAGATACAAAAGACCAGCCCTTCCCAGTATTGAAGCAGATGCTCAGCCAAAACATTTGCCTGTAAGATTGTATTTCCTTGAGGTTTATTAACCATTAAGTGTTTTTAGGGACAGGATCATAAAGATAATGAACTGAACGACACGTAGAGTCAGTGTTTCTTCTCAAATTATTGCTCTTGTGTTAGACAAGTGTTTGAAAAGCAAAATGCTTTGCTGTGATTTTTCAAGAACAGGAGACCCTGAGCTCATCTCTGGCAGCCCTTCTCTGCTTTAACTTGCTGGTGGAGACAGGCAACCTGCTGGGTTAAGGGGATGGCGAGCAAAGCAGGCGCATTGAACCAGCAGCAGGATGGTTCAAAGCAAGGACTGTCTCCCTTTCAGCAATGCCAGCTTAAAGAATTGCTTCTCTCTCCACCCTGACTGCTCACTACATCACCCTGTGCTTTCCAATTGTCCTAGGCAGATCACTGAACTGATCCAGGTGAAAAATAAAGAATGAAGGGGCTGGGGGGGGATTGGGGGCACGGGGTCTGGGTGGGCAGGGAGGTCTGGTGCCAAGAACAGTTTCAATCAAATTAAGTAAATTTTCAAATGCAGTTGAAATGTGCTAGAAACATTATTTTTAATCTTATTTTGCTATGAGAATTATTTTTTCTAGGATATTTACTAGTTACTATTAAAACATGATGATTTTCTCACTAGTTATATTTTAGCACATTTTGGCTAGAAGGTGGTATGCCATCAAAGTGGAGAACATGGAATATCCATCACCAGAGATGAGTAATAACAAATAAGAAGTATGGGCAAAAATCACAGTAAAGCTTGTCTGGGGTCTAGAGAATGAATGAGCTGAATAGCTGAGGTCTGTCTTGAATGACTCTGGGACAGAAACACATATTTGGGTCACCATATAAATAAGTACCCATTTTTCAGGATTTTAAAATATAAATGTTTTGCATTATGGAACAATGGAAGTTGCACATGTATTTACCCATCTGTCTCAAATCACAGTATTTAGTGGCATTTAATACAGTGGACAAATGGGTTATTGATGAGTTTATTCAAGCTTATTCTCATGGACCCATGAGACCCATGCCCCAGTAAGCACTTCGTAGGAAACCACCCTGTTTTGAAGGATGAGAAAGTCAAACAGCACGGACATGAGCTGCTGCTGGCCAGAACTTTCAGGGATGAACCCTAAATGTGTCAGATAAATGGAAAAGCAAACATCAGTTTGTTTTAAAACCAACTTAAATAAGAAAGTCTTGTTGTTTGTGACCCAACTGACAGATGAATGCAGTGACCACGAACAAGATTTTTAGAACTAGAGGATTTTCACACCTCATTTTTTTTATCCTTGGAGGATTAATACATACTATGTTTCTTATTTAAAGCCCACTTTGTTGTTTCTTTCAGTGACCAATTCTCTCCAGAGTCCTGAATGAAGAACCCATTGAGCTGAGCTGGGCAAGCAAATGGAAATGAAACAGTGTCCCTGCACCTGTGGAAAAGTTGGCTTCTGTCAAAAGGTGCAGCAGTTCTTCAATAAACCAGGGCTTCACCTTGACTGTGACTGCTCCACGGCTCTGGTAACATTTGCAAATTCAGTAATTAAGGAAATTTAGTAGAGTGTAATAAGCCTAGGACTTTCAAGAAGCTGTTACCCTTTATTTTTAAAGGTGTATGTAATTTAAATATAGAAATCTGCTCTAGGTAAAAACCATTAAAAGACATCATCTCTGGTCTCCATCCTACTGCATCTCAAGTAGGAAATGGGCACTTTGCTTCTGTGTGCCTGGAAGGTTGAAGTCCACAGCGAGGAAATGAAACTTGTTCTGCTCCCCGACATAGATTTTGGGGACATCTCTCCTGGAGACTCGTGGAGCCCTTCTGGGAAGGGGAGACTGAACATCCCCACCACTCTCCCATGGTCTGTTCATCCAGAAAACCTGGCTGAGCAGAACACCCGAGCTGGGCATCAGAAATGGCCCATCCCAGATAACCAGAGCTGCATGAACACCAAGGGCTCACTTCAGGCACCTAAAGGTTGGTGTCCCATGCCATGTGAGGTGCTTTAGGCACTGACACAGAGACTGGTGGGCACGACACAGGGCTTGGAGGAGACATGTCATGGAGTGGTGGCTGAAGGCAAGGCCAGAGATGGCCTCCAACATCTCAGTTAACAGAAAATACCCTTTTTTAGGTGACATGGGGATCTGAGCTACAGCCACGCTCCTTTCCAGTGAGGATGGGAACCATGTGGGTCATGAGGCTCCAGTTGTGCCTGTTGCAATTTCCTTCCAGGGCAAACAGTCCTGAAACCTGAAGGTTTCCAGGCCAAAGCAGCTATATGGAGCCCATGGAGATGTCCCCAGGACCTCTCAACTAGATCGGGCCTTGCCTGGCTCCTGCCTCACCCACCACCCAGACCCAGGGGCAGGGCTGCATCCAGGGCAGCAGGGGCTGGGCAGGGAGTAGGGCTGGTGCTCTTTGTTCTCTGATTGTTCCCAGATACTGCATGAGGCATTAAAATACTTGGCACGGTGGGGAACGCGTTCGTGTGCGCAAGGCTCGGAGCACAGAGACAGGAGCCATCCTAATCTCTGCCTTCCTCTCCTTCCCATCACGGAGAGGCCATTCCAGCAATTCAAGGTAATTCATAAAAGCAAATTAAACCTGTGGGCCCCCCTGGCTTCTAAATCCCCTTCTCATTGTACCTGCTAACAGCAGCTAATGCTACACCCGGGGAAGGCCAATAACAAACCCATCTGAGGCTGGCACCCAACCCTTTGTGTGGATGAGCTTAAGAGGGACTCCAGGTAGAGCTGTGCTGAGCTCTTTTTCTCCTGGAGGCAAAACCATCATACCCAAAGCACACTGCAGCCCATTTATCCTGGCTCAGAGCCTGGGAACAAGAGACTATTGCTAAACTCAGACAGCCTCTTGAACTAGGGATGCTGCTCCGTGCCATTTCCCCCAAAGGCAGGTTGTGTCAACGCCTTCATTCTTAACAACCTTCCCTCCACTGGATGGCAAAAGTGTGTTTTTGGCATCTGGATGGCAGCATTATAAAGCAAGACAATCTTGTTGCCAGGACAAGGGAGTCAGATGCTATCTGCACTCGAGTCCACGGGGCAGGCTGTAGGGCTCTGTCCAGACACTCAGTGCAAGCTTTAGATGTCAGAGGCAGGGTGCCGGGAGGAGCAGCCCAGAGCTCCAGTCAGTTTGCCCGAAGTCTCTGCAATGCCATGCTGCTGGATGGAAAATGCTCCCATGGATACTCTGGATCAGTCAGTACATCTCCATCACATACCAACTGAAACTGCCCTAGACATGCTCCTGAGGCACTCCTGCTTTCCCTCAGAAATTGCCTTTGGGATGACGGCGCGGCAACCAAACTCTGAGAAGAAACTCTCCCTGCATGGGAAGTTTGCTCAGCTCAGGAGGTGACCCAATATTGGGAGCATAGGATCCTAGAACCATGAAATGCTTAGGCTGGAAAGGGTTAAAGCTCACCTTCTTCCACCTCCTGCCATGGGCAGGGACAATTTCCAGTGTCCCAGGCTGCTCCAAGCCCTGTCCAACCTGGCCTTGGACACTCCAGGGATCCAGGGGCAGCCCCAGCTGCTCTGGGCACCCTGTGCCAGGGCCTGCCCACCCTCCCAGCCAGCAATTCCTTCCCAATATCCCATCCAGCCCTGCCCTCTGGCACTGGAAGCCATTGCCTGTGTCCTGTCCCTGCATGCCTTGTCCCCAGTGCCTGTGCAGCTCTCCTGGAGCCCCTTCAGGCCCTGCCAGGGGCTCTGAGCTCTCCCTGGAGCCTTCTCTTGTGCAGGGGAGCAGCCCCAGCTGTGCCAGCCTGGCTCCAGAGCAGAGGGGCTCCAGCCCTGCAGCATCTCCGTGGCCTCCTCTGCACTGGCTCCAGCAGCTCCACGTCCTTGTTCTGTTGGAGCCCAGGGCTGGGGCAGCTCTGCAGGTGGGGTCTGAGCACAGCGGCAGAATCCCCTTCCTTGACCTCCTGAAATCCTTCCTTTTTCTGCCACCAAGGAAGCATTTCTGGAGGAGCAGGGAGAGGGTGCCTGGTCTAACTCTCATGAGAAGCTTTCTCATTATTATTTCTTTCTAGGCCAGTTTGTGTTTCCCCTCCCATAAAGAGCCCTCCAACAGCACCTACTTGTTTCTTACCCCATTGCAACACTCCAACACTCACTTCCAAACCTTTTGGTCTCCCCAGCTTTCCTGACTTCCCCAGTTCCTATTTCCAGTGCTGGAAGTAGCCATTCCATACTCCAGCCTTTTCAGGCATGAGTTGGAGCGTGCCTGCTGCAGACAGTCCTCAGAGAACAGAGTTGTTAATCTGTGACCGGATCTGTCAAGCACATGCAAACCATGATTTTCAGAGCTTATAACTAATTCAAAATTAAACAAACTTTCCTGGAAGTAGCAAATGGCACTTTTTTTACAGTGGGGCCAAATTTCATGCTCTTTCTTCAATAGAGGGAGGCTTTTCTCTGTTATTACAATTTCATGGAATTATTCCTTTTCAAAACTGGGCAAAACATTGTGCTTTCCCCTCATTCTTGGAAATGGACATAATACTTTGGCTGAAACTTTCCAGAGAACTTCAGCCTGAGGCAGACATCTGGCATGGAATTTTTTTAAATTTTTTTCCCCAAACAATTAATAGTTTGACAAAACTTTTAGCTGAATTACCAGTGCCTTGAGTGCTGGGCTGTGTTATGCTGCTAGCTCTGGACATGCTGAGGATATTGCACTGGCTCTGTAAGTGAATTTTTAGGGTCTTCTGCTGCAGGAAAAGAAAAGGTAGGGGAGGGCACAGCCACGAGAGGGAGTGCAGTTCCTTATTCTCCCCACTGCAGCACAGCCCCGCGCTCCTAATCACAGCAGCCCTCTGGCTATGAGCAGTTTTTCAGCTGTGTGTGGGTCTGGGGCTGTGGAGAGTCCCACACGGTTAGAGTGATGGAGAAAATGACAAATAATCATGATATGCTTGAGCCTCAAAGGGCCCACATGAAATGTCAGATTATTTCAACACTGGGCATCTTGCTTCTGAAACAAAAAAAAGAAAAAACAAAACCAAAAAAAATTCAAACCAACCCAGGAGATGTAAAGTTATGAGGAGATTCAAAGAGGTCTTGTTGCTGGATATCTGTAGATTGGATCTGAAGACAAGGATGGATTCTAAAGAGGACACAGAGCACAGAGTGTCCGTCCCAGCTCCTTGCAGCACCAAAGGAAGGGGGAAGAACAGGCCTTGAAAAGCCACTTGATAGCCAGAAGCAGAATTCAATACACAATGATCCTGGCTTCTCTGAAGACACAAGAGAGGTGATGGGCTAACTCCAGGGAATCAGAACCTCATGGCCAAGGTTCCCAGCCCAAGTACTTCCACATGAATGCTGGGGTCAGTCTCATTTTCAAGCAGAACTCAATGGGGTCAGCACTGAAATGGAGTTTTTCACAGAATCACAGAGTGGAAAAGACCTTTTGTCTAGTCCAACTGGTCCCCCAGCAAAGTCAAGTGCCACATCTATCGGGCTTTGAAATCCCTGCAGGGATGAGGACTCACTACTGATCTGGACAGCCACTGCCAATGCCTGACCACCCTTCCAGTGAAGAATTTTTCCCCCATATCCAATCGAAAATCCAATCCATGCTTCACATGGGATGTAGAGGAGATGATAAAGGACATTTATTTGCATCCAAGCCACACTGCAATCACTGTGTGCTCCAGCCATGTTTTATGCACGGAGGCCAAATGTGAAACAGGCCATCAGATGGGGCCAAGTTATTGTAATCTAACACATCATGGCCCATGAGCTGGGCTGCTCCTTCCCCTACATGCTCACGGCCAGTCCATGTGGCAGAGTCTGTGGGACTTGCATGTATAGGGTTTAAAACACATTTTACTTCCCAAAGAGCATCTCAAGAGCTTACACGAGGCCAGCAGCTTCTCAACAGGCTGGCAACTGAGGCTGATGGGGCAACAGTCTAAAAGAGAGGTTTGGGACAATGCTCTTTGTCTCACAACTGGGGTTGTCTTCTAGAAAATGGCAGCTGAGGGGCAGCTGACCATGAAACCACCATATTTCAGTTGTACTGGCTGGGGAACCCAAAGCCACTGAGCCTTGACACGAAAATTTTGCAGGCACTGGACTAACCACAAGAGGGGGATCACAGTGAATGCAGGAGATGCTAAAAACAGTCTGGAAAACATGTTGTAGTCCCAGAATTCAAGGGTATGGGTCTCCCTGCTCTGCCTCTCTCCCGTCCACAAAAACACCACTTGATATTTCGCTTAAAATGACAAGTGAAGGAGAACTGCACTTTGCTTGCTAAAAACAAAGACCATCTCTTTGTACTAAGTATTTTAAATATAGCCTTTGAAAAATGCGTGTTTTCATTGGTCAAAGCACACACATGCTTACCCAGCCTCTCATGTCTTTACAATCAGGCCAGAAAATGAGCTTTATTTTCTTATCCTGTGACTTTTTATGACTGATGTGCAGTCAAACCCATGAATATCCCATATGTGACCACACAGGATGACTGGGGACAGCAGGCACAGGCGTTAGGGTGAGGAGGACACGCTACTGGGACTCCAGCTATCAAATAATCACCATAAGCTGTCGTGAGGTCTGGAAGATGTATAGAGATGCTGCACAGCCAAGCAGGATCTGTTTTTTCCCTCTCAAAGGGGTGGCACGCAGACACACTAGTCATGGCAACTGTCATCTGGGGTGCGATCAGCCAGGTTTTTAATTGGCTTGCAGATGTTGTGCCCTGGCTATATATATTATTTTCACTTAAGTTTATGTCAGTAGGAACAAGACTCTACTAAATTTATCCCCTGTGCTCAAGACTAACTGCACAGGCCTTGAAGGGTATTTTTAATAGGAGGTAAACCTCATCCACAAACAGTCTCTCATTTCAGGCCTACAAATGAGATATTTTCCAGTCCAGTTTAACTCCAACCCTGCCCCTTCCTTCCACAAGCCCCAAATGACTGTTTTCCCCTGATTCTTTGGTCACTGTGTAAGTGTGATATTCCTTGGCAGAGCCTACAAAAGAGCTGGTGAGGAATACGATTCCTGCCTATTTGGCTCCTTTTAGGGTTAAAGCCAGGATGAGTTTTGTGCCTAAAGCAACATCCTTCACGCAAATGCCAGTATAACATAAATTGTGCCGGGCTCTGAGGAGAAGCAAATGTCAAAAATTAAGTTATTCTTCTGTTTGACTCACAAATCCAAGTAGCATGCAAATAAAGAGGAGCCATCTGTTCAATCCCTGGGCCATTTGAAGTTAAGCATCCAGTGCCAGCTCCCAGTTACATCAGGTCAGCCCTGCTGGCTGGCCTCCACAGGACGTGCTCAGCCTTGCCCAGGACCGCCTGTCACCGCACAGCTCTCCGTAACCCTTCATGCTCCTCCGGAGCTCAGCTGGAATTCTGTCGCTGCTTTTGGTTTAGGAGTCCAGACAAAATGAGCAGCATCCTCAGGAGGATTCATGGCCTTAAAGACTGGAGATTTAGATTAGATATTCAGAAGAAATTCCTGACTGTGAGGGAGGTGAGACCCTGGCACAGGTTACCCAGAGCAGCTGTGGCTGTTCTATCCCTGGAAGTATCCAAGGCCAGGTTGGACAGGGCTTGGAGAACCTGGGAGAGTGGAAGGAGTCCCTGCACATGGGACATGGGTGTGAATGACAGGAGCTTTAAGGTCCCTCCCAGCCTAACTTACCCTGTGATTCTGTGATGTGGTCAACATGCCAGCACTTCTGTCCCACTGCAAACCCAGAGATGGTAGTTTAGGCCATTGTTGGCTGGAGATCTTGCAGGCCCCAAGTAAGTTGTTGCCCTTCCTCTGTGCTGTCTTCCTCTCAGCCTAAGTAGCCTGGTTCCAGGGAATCCCAGCTCCCACACAAAGTTGCAGAAACCCCAGTGTAGGTCCAGGGAACCAAGGCAGAGTCAGTTGGATGTCAGTGCAAGGAGGGAACAGGAAACAACAGTGAAAGGATATTCCCTGCATCCTCAGTGTATAAATAAAGAATCCTACCAAGCTTTGTCACTTGTTGAAGAGGCAGCTCCAGACCAAATCAGTGACAAGGTTACTGAAGTACAGCAAACAACTTGCAGTGGTAAGAGAAGGATCATTGGATTCCTTGGCTGGATCCCTCGCTGGAGCAGGAGCACCCAGATGGGCAGCTTGTGTTTAGGAAGGCTGACAACTCAGAAGGAACAAAGTATATCTGTAACGGATGTGACAATATAAATACTGAGAACACACTTTCAGCGTGCCACCTTCGTCATATGGGAATGGCCTGGCCCTCACACATCCGTGGTGGAAGTCAGGAGCAAGGTTCCTTTCTCCTGCAATGTGGAGTAGGTTGCCATAACTTGTGCTTCCCAAGCCATGAGTTTCCTGTCAGAGAATCATTCAGACCATTGAATCCAAACATTCCCCCAGCACTGACAAGGCCACCACTGACCCATGTCCCCAAGTGGTCATGCCCCAAATAAATGGTTTTTAAATCCCTCCAGGGATGGGGACTCCATCACTGCCCTGGGCATCTGTGCCAGGGCTGGACAACCCTTTTCAGTCAGAAAACTTCCCTAATATTCAAACTGAATGTCCCCTAATCCTGCCTGAGGCCGTTCCCTCTCCTCCTGTCCCTGTTTCCTGGGATAAGATCCCAAATCCCCCGGCTGTCCCCTCCTGGCAGGGAGTTGTGCAGAGCCACAAGGGCACTCTGAACCTCCTTTTCTCCAGGCTGAGCCCCTTTCCAGCTCCTTCAGCCATCCAATGCCTGCAGCTGGACTGAGCTGTATCATACTCTGCTTCATGCAGGCTGGACCTAATCCAGAGTGAGTGCCTTGATCCTGGCAAGAGCCCCATGCGTGCTTTGGTGCCACCCCTCCAGCGTCTGGACTTAGGGAAATCCCTAAAAGGGCCTTGAAGGCTTTGGGAGCTGGGATGGAGAACAGACTCAGACATGCTGAAGCAACCATGACACACTTGCTGAGAGGGAGCACCAGGAGCTAACTGGAGAGCTTTTACAATGTGAGTCACTCGCCGAGCCCCATCTCATGGCATGCTAAGCAGTATGAATCAAAGACTGAAAATGCAGGGCATGTCTTGCCCTACAGAAACACCATCAACCACTTTACTTTTTAAGTAATGATTTGCTATTGATTATGTGCATGAAGATGAGGTAGCTCCCTACCTCTCCTGCCAATTTCCACACTCAATTACATTACAAACGGGTGCCGGAGTTGAGCCATTTCTAACAGAGCTGAGTTACTGCTCTCAGGAGGGGATAAACTCGATGCATCAGAAATCTGTTGGGAATTTCCTGAGAGTACTTGACCACAGACCTCCTTAAGTACAAGTGGAACAAACATGGCAGTAAGAGAGGGGTGCCCACATCTTCCTGACAAGCCAAGTCCTACAGACACAAGACAGCCAGGTGTGCCTTGGAGAGCTAGGGAGGCAATGTGGTCTAGGAACTAGACTAGGTGCTTATGGTTTCCCAGGTGCTGTGGGGTATTCAAGTTCAGTGATCCTTCCTGCCATGCTAAAGTGAGCCAAGAGCTAAGGATGACCACAGCACAGGCAGGGATGTAGTCCCACCGGATGTGAAGAGGAAATATCAGGGACAGGTTCTGGTAAAAAGGAACTCCCAAGCATCCCAGGCAAGGTGAGGGCATGAACTGGATCCAGGATCCACTTGGAAACAGCAGAAGCAGGACTGAAAATAAGGTGACAACATGAGTATGATGCTCACCCAAGACATAGAACCCCAGGCAGGACTACAACCAAGTACTACAACAACACAGCTCAGAAAAGTGCCCAGAGACTAATTAGAGCCTCTGGACTAATGAGTGGTGGGTGCATGGGCGGAGGTGAAGTTGGTCAGAGTAATTAATACCAATTAACACACTTAGAACCATGAAAAACAACTAAATGCAAAGTGGAGCAGGAAAAGCTGTATTTCTATTTCATCCATCTCCAATCTCAGGCTGAGAACTTCCCTGGTTTCATCCCATCTCAAGTGTGCCTGTGGCTGGGCAGGAGGAGAAAACAACCACGAGCAGACACAAGTGTCACTTTCTGCCTCGTGACACCTCCATCCAAAGCTCCCATCCCTCCCAGCCTCTCGCCTGCTGTGCTGGTGAGTGTTTGCCAGACAAAGACACGAGGGAATCCTTAGTACATGTCAGTCTTGTGTCACTCACTCTCTCCAAGGTGCTTTTGGCTGTGGTGGGTTTGGATGCTTGATTCCACCTCGATGTGTTTTTGAGGGCAGGAGATGTAGAGGGGAGATCAGGCAGCAGCATCACGTTGTTCCTGTCAGTGTGTTTTACACAACCTTGTTGTTTTAAAAATAATCAGGCGCTAGGTCTGGATCTAGAGAACGAGATGAAGCTTAGGATTGTTTCCTAGGAGGCAGAGAGGGGGCAGAAAATCCCCTCTGCCCCTTATGGAGAACTTCATAGCTGGATGCTATCCCTCCTCTGGATGAAAAAGATCCCAAATCCTGCCTCTGCCTTTTCTTAGGAACACACATTCCTCTACCAGCAAACTCACAGCAGCTGCTCCTACTGTTCCTAATTTAAACCTTCCCTCTAAATCTAAAAACACACTACTAGTGATGGATTTTGACTGGAACTGAGGACTTTTGATTAATTAAGGCACTTAGAATCAGATCCCAGGCTGGATCAGCTGTTAGCGATGGTTTTACTTGGTATTAGAGCAGAGATCCCAGGCTGGATTCCTCTGCTGGGCTCCTCCACCTGAAGCAGATGGATTGCAGAACAACAAACCCTAAGGGAACACCCTGAAATTGTGTTTCACTGGAATCATTTGATGGGAATCTTAAAAAATAGAGTGCAAATATGCTGGAAATGTTCTAAATGCACACAGGGAGGCTTTCCTTGTGTAGCTGATATTGAGGGGGAAGCCTCAACTGCTCAGAGTTTAAGCTGACAATGTTCTTCCGTGACTCAGCACAGTGCTGACTGCACTCAGGGACCCAGTGGGAAAGCACAGGAGCCTGATGACAGGGTAGGATAGCAGATGAAATAAAAACAAATTGTGATTGTTGGCTAGGTCTGAACTTAAAAGATGGGGAAAAAAAAAAAAAGAAACAAAAAAAGGAAGACAAAATCCTGAGTTTCCGAAACACCCTGCCAAAGAAAACTGTTAAAAAGAAAAAAATGGTGTCTTTTATAATACCAGTTTTGGGATCAACATCTTTAGACATATAAAGGGGGCTTATTGATATCCAAATTTCATGGATTTTCTGGATTTAGGTGTTGTCCTTGTCTATTTTCCCTGCAAACCCTTGAAAGGTTGAGGAGTGTTAAAGATCACCCACAGGTTTTGTCAGGTTGGCACACAGGTGGCACCTGAAGCTTGTGATCCACATGAAGATAGAAACCAAACGTGCCAGGAAGCTTTCTTCCTCACTGGAGAATTCAGGCAGAGTGACGCAATTAGGAAAGGGCTGGAGACAGGATCCAGAGCTGCTGGATCAGGGACAGGGCAATCCCATCAGCTGTGCTCCATCTCACAAAGCCATTGCCCACGGCAGGGAGTACCTGCTGGAGCACCACTCTGCTCCATGTATCGGCTTTTTTTATCCCCGTGCCAGGGTTTATTCGCCTGGTATCATCAAACACTGCAGGACATGACAAGCGGGGCCAGGGGGACTTCTGAGGTTTAAAAAGACCCAAGAGTTGAAGCTGCACTTGAGGCCAGGTGACCCCCAGGATCAATCCAAGCTGGGGATGAAGAGCACCTCTGGGAGGACTTGAGGATGCAGGTGGTGAGGCCCCAGCACAGGTTTCCCAGAGAAACTGCGGCTGCCCCATCCCTGAAGGGTCCGGGGCCAAAATGGACGGGGCTTGGAGTAAGCTGGGATAGTAGAAGCCATCCCTGCCCATGGCAGGAGGTGGGAGCGGATGATCTCTCGGGCCCATTCCCACCCAAGCCATTCCCAATCTCGGCGACCCCATCCCTCACACCCTCCCAGCCCCGCACCCCGAGGGCAGCGGGCGGTGCTCTGACCCCGGGGCGGCGCCTCCGCCGCGCTCCCCTCAGGCTGTCCCGCCCCCGGCGCGCTCCCATTGGCCAACCCTCCCCGCCGCGCGCTCCCATTGGCCGCGCCGCCCGCCCGTCCGCCGCGGTTTGTTTGGTCGCGTGGACCTGTCAAGCCCGGCGGGCGGGGGGGGGGACGGTGGGGGGGAACGAAGAGAGAGCGCGAGAGCGAGAAAGCGAGAAGGGTGGGGCGCCCCCCCCCGGCGGTCCCACGTGGCAGCGCCCGGCGCCCCGACGGGGCGGGCAGGACCCCCCCCTCCCCCCCCCCCCTCATTCGCGTCCCGTGAGGCCCCCCCGGCGCGGGGCCAGCGACATCCGGGCCCTTCGCTCGCCACCGCCGCCGAGCCGCGGGCCAGCGCCGCCGGACGGGGCGGGCGGTGCCGCGGTGCCCGTCGCGGTGCTGTGTCCGTCGCCATCCCCCGCCGCTGCCCCCTCGAGGTGCGCGGAGCCGCCCCGCCCCGTCCCGTCCCGTCGCGTCCCACGGCGGGGGCGATGCTCCCCGCGCTGCGCTGCCCGCGGATCCCTCCCTGCTGATTGGTTTTAGACGGTAAGTTCTGATTTTGTTAATTTTATTATTTTTTCCCCCCTCCCGCTATTTCGTTCGCTGTTTCTAAAATAACGCTCTGTTTCCTCCCTATCGGCATTCGCGGGTGGGAAGCGCTGCCTTCACCGACGGGGGTGGAACGAGGGGTCCCTGCATGCCCAGCCCCCCAGGACCCTCCTGCGGGGGGAGGCGGCCGCAGCCCCCCCCTCCTCCATCTCCCCTCCCTCCCGTCCCTCCCTCCGTCCCTCCCGGTGCCCGGGGACCGTGCCCGTTCCTCCCGCTGGGTCCCCGAGCTGCGGCAGCATCACGCAGAGGCAGCGCTGCTGTCACCGGCGCTCCTGGCTCCCAGGTCGGATTTTCCTCCCGTTCTTCTTTTCTTAGTTTTTACCGATTAATTATTAATTTTTAAATTTTTTTTTTTTTGGGTGGGGGTTGATTAATTAATGTTAGTAATTTTTATTATTATCCCCTGGATCGTGGCAAAACTTTGGCCCGAGTTCCTGCGGGGGCTCGCGGTGGAGCTGGTGCGGTCCCGCTCCGCCGAGCGCTCCCTGACGTTCGGGATCAACTTGCGGGATCGGCTTTTCCTTCCAGCGGAGGACGGGATGCGCGGGGTGGTCCCGTCCCGTCCTACCTCATCCCATCCTTTCTCCTCTGCCCCTCCCGACGGCTCGGGATCCCCCCATTCCTGGGAATCCCTCTGTGGGTTTTTTAGCCCGGTTTTTTACCCAGATGCTTCCCGTGCCTGTGAGACTTGGGAGCGGGGCTGTGGCTCCTGTCCAGGGTGACACTTGGGGCGAGGCGCTGTCCCCGCTGATGCTGGAGAGCCTCACGCTGTGTCACCGTGTCTTTTAGGTTTGCCTGGCGCAGGATCATCGTCCGGACAGCCCCGCATCCCGGCGGCAGCACCGAGCCTGGGCGATGCGGTACGTCTGCCGGGTGGGGGGAGGCTGTCTGTGTTCCCTGGGCTCTGGCGTTTAGGGACAGGCGGGCCTGCAGGAGTTTGTCCCTGGGATGGGGAGTGTGTGGTGAGCATCCCGGCGATGGATGGGCATGGTGTGGGGCAGGCATCTCTGGGATGTGCTAAACCCAGATTTGGGGAGTGTGGGGTGATCGTTTCTGGGATGTGCTCAGCACGCAGTGATGATCCCTGGGATGTGCCCAGTGTGGGGTGATGATCCCTGGACTGTGCTCAGTCCCAAAGTGGGGAGTGTGGGGTGATGATCCTGGGGATATGCTCAGTGTGGGGTGACCATCCCTGGGCTGTACTCGGTCCTGGTGTGGGGAGTGTGGGGTGATAATTTCTGGGATATGTTTGGTGTGGGGGTGATAATTTCCTGGATATATTTGGTGTGGGGTGACCATCCCTGGGCTGTGCTGAGTCCTGGTGTGGGGTGATAATTTCTGGGATATGCTCAGTGTGGGGTGATAATTTCTGGGATATGTTTGGTGTGGGGTGACTATCCCTGTGCTATGCTCAGTCCTGGTGTGGGGTGATAATTTCTGGGCTGTCCCTGGTGTGCTGTGAGCATCCCTGGAATGTGCTCGGTCCCCTCAGGTGTGGGGTGAGCATCCCAGCTGGTGTGGGTGCTTTTCCACCTCCCTTGCCGTGGCAGCACCCGTGGTATCCCCAAATGTCCCCACTGTCCCCCGGCTGCATGCTCTGTGCATCAGGAGAGGGAGCTCACACCAAGCAGGCTAAACAGGAGGGGAACAGCGTCCCCAGTCTATATGGGGTCCTGGGAGCCCCCCTGACCCCAAAGGAGGGGAACCCCCTTCCTCTGAGCCCCCCTTTCCACCAGCTCTCACCGCAGCTCCGGCGCTGAATTTCCTCCGAGCCCTCCTGCCCATATTGTGCTATTGATTGCTGAGCTGAACTTCCTCCCGAAATCATTAAAGCTTAAAAAATTGATGGCACAATAGAGCCCTTTATTAGCCACATAACTTTTCTTGCTTTCTTCCTTTCTTCTTAGGTTTTTTTTTTTTTTTAATCAACACAAAAGGGCAGAGCCTGAGCTGAGATTTGTGTCCTGTGTCCCTGTGAGAGCTGGGCAGCGTGCCCTCCTCCACCCCAGCTACCCATCAGCACAGCCATGCCAGGCTATTTATTAAGAAAAATGGCAAAGATGGAATCGATGTGTGCAGATCTTTTTTTCTCCTCTCCTTTAATCCCAGCCTCCTCTCTTTGCAGCCTACAGATAGGTCTATTTATTCGTGCTCTTGTAAATAAAAATATTTGAATAGGGACTGTAATATTTTATTCCCTGTCATGTCTATCCTTCGGTCTAATGACGGCTGAGTTCTTGCCTGGTATTAACTTACCATTTTAGTAACAGTTGAGTTTTCCTGAAGGAAATCCCTCTGGGCTGGCCATTACTGTGTCATTGTATAACACAGCAGAAAGATGGATTACCTGGATGGATCTCCTCCAGCGTGACTTCACCAAGTGACAGGCTTCAGCTAATTTATCCCTGCTCCCGTTGCAATTGTTGGGATGGGGTTTATAGCTTCTAGGAAATATTTGCAGAGTCTCCGGGTGTGCAATTGTAAATACAGGCACTGATTTGCCAGGTGGGACTGCTGGCAGCATCCTGCTTCATTGTGAAGCTCCTGGAGTCAAGTTAAACCCTGTGAGTCCTCCTTTAGCAGGGAAATACAAAGTTTTTACTTCTTCTGGTTATTCAGAGAGGTTTTAAGACGTGCTTGGGTGCGTCTGAGTAGAGGCAAGAGAAAGAGGCAGGAAAAAAGTGCATTTATATGTGTGAGTGTGTTCAGGTGTAAAATAAATCTCATGATTTCGAAGCCAATATAACGTTTTGTTGAAGGATCCCTCAGCAATCCTGTGCTGGAGCGGGGATTGAAAGTCATGTAGAGGGGACACTGCCTGGCTGCGTGGCCTTGGGCCAGTCATTTATCTTCTCTGCTGCAGTGTCAGTATCTCAGGAGCATGGCTGCCTGTGCTGGCCCGTTTTCTGCTAGCCCTGTCTCAGTGCTGCACACTGTCCCTCTCCTCCTCACCTCAGCTTTCATGAGGCACCCTGTTGCTATTAATGCACTGCATCAGGCTGGAGAGTCCTGAGTGCAAAGTATCCCCCAAAATGCTCCCCTGCTGGATGGGAGCAATGGGTGCATCCCTCTGTGCTGCCCTCACGAAGAAATCAGATTTGTTCTGGGTAATGCCATCCACCCTGCACGCCCCCAGTTTGTCATCCCTGCAGAATATGGCATGCTGCTGCCAAAAATGATGAAGCTGTGGGGCAAGAATGGCTTGGAGGGGTTTGTGTTTGCAGATGACTCTGAGCTGAGTGTGGTTGACGTGCCTGAGTGATGGGATTCCATCCAGAGGCACCTGGACAAGCTCGAGAAGTGGGCCCAAGGGAACCTCAGTCAGCAGGGCCATCTTCAACTAGACCTGGTGGGTCCAAGCCCTGTCCAGCCTGGCCTTGGACACTCCAGGGATCCAGGGGCAGCCACAGCTGCTCTGGGCACCCTGTGCCAGGGCCTGCCCACCCTCCCAGCCAGCAATTCCTTCCCAATATCCCATCCAGCCCTGCCCTCTGGCACTGCAAGCCATTGCCTGTGTCCTGTCCCTGCATGCCTTGTCCCCAGTCCCTGTGCAGCTCTCCTGGAGCCCCTTCAGGCCCTGCCAGGGGCTCTGAGCTCTCCCTGGAGCCTTCTCTTGTGCAGCTGAGCAGCCCCAGCTGTGCCAGCCTGGCTCCAGAGCAGAGGGGCTCCAGCCCTGGGATGCTCTGTGGCCTCCTCTGGACTGGCTCCAGCAGCTCCAGGTCCTTCATGTGCTGAAGATTCCCAAGCTTGACTCCAGGTGGGGTCTTACCAGAGAGGAGCTGATGCGATTGCAATGCTTTTAAAAGGTCTGAGAGTGCCTGGACTGGGGTTTTGCAGTTTCCAAAATGAGGTGCCTGAAGACAAATTTGGGGGTCTAAATCTGTGTGAAACCCTTCTCCTTCCTGGCTTGCCCAGGGCATCCCTGTAGTCTCAGCCTCTGTCCCACTGCAGTGGCACATTCTCTTCAGCAGTGAGGACTTTCTGTTCTCTTCTCTTCTCTTGCCACGCTCCAGAAGCTTATACAATTTTTTTGGCGCTTTTCCCCGAAGTCATTATTCTGGGTAACATGGCTTGTTTGTTTATGCTTTTTGGTTTTAATCATACTTCTTTTTTTTTTATATAATTTATTTATTGTGTCTGAAAAGCTTCAGGGCTTCCTTTCTACTCCCCCACTCCCAGATGGTCTCCTATTAAAAAAAACCAAGGAAACATTAGAATAAAAAAGGAAATAGTTTGGTTCTGTTATGAATGAAGTTTGGCTTTTCTGGAGAGGGTATGGGAGAGAAAAAGAAGGGCGGAGAAGGAAGTGTCAGGTGTGTCGTGCCCTGTATTTTCAGCTCTGCTGAGTCTGTGCCACTCATTTTACAGCACTCCTATGAAAAGGGATCCAGGTCTTGCTTTGCCTTTTGTCTCACCATGACCAGCTCAAAGAAACAAGTCACTCTTCTCATTAATCTGCTTCATTTATTTAATGACACATTAGTTCTCCATTACTGTCACTGGGAGGTGCCTGGCTGATTGGAAAGGCTTTGCACGGGGTTTTTTGGAGGTGCAAGGAGCAGGCAGGTGAGGAGTGATGGTCTTTGTCAGGCTGCTGGCTCCCTCTCCTCAGTTCTGGAGGACCAAAGGGAGTTGCTCCAAGAGCAGGGCTCAGAAGAAAGAATTAAAACTGTGGGGTGGCACTGCCTTGCTGAGGTGGCAAGGACAATCAGGAGACAGCTCTGCTGCTGTTGGGAGACTGTGGTACAACTCCTACAGGGCAGGACTGGGATACTGGCAGACCTTCATGGCTTGGAGGTCCTGCCCACCCTGGTGACACTTTGCCAGGAGTGGCTGGGGGTGGCAGCAGCTTGGTGGATGTCCTCATGCAGGTGCTTCATGGGATGAACATCTGGCACAGGCACAGGAGGTGGCACAGTGGCTGGCATGAGCTAGCCCACATCCCCAGGGGTGCTGGTGGACCACATCAACCTGCTTCTGCACTTTGTGTTGGCCTCCTCAGGGACAGTGCAGGACCACACCTTGCCAGGCCAGAGTTGGGGTATTGCAAATCCATCCGCTGCACTGCTCCCCAGCAGCAGGGAGCAGGGCTTGCACGCTGCCTCAGGGTGCTTTTGGAGCAGAGGAGAGCTGTGGGCTGATAGCATCTCATCCTGCTGGTCCATACAAACCAGCACTGGGGCGTGTGTTCATTGTTCCTGCCGGAAAGCAGGTCTCCAGGGCAGCTAGGGAGGCTCTCACATCCAGGACAAACCACAGGGACAAGGTGAAATGGCTTCAAGTTGCACCAGGGCAGTTTACATTCGATATTAGGGAAAATTTCTTCATGGAAAGTGTTGGCAAATATTGCCGTGGTCTGCCCAGGGTGGTGGTGGAGTCCCCATCCCTGGAGGGATTTAGAAGCCGTGTGGATATGGCACCTGGAGACAACTGGGTTAGTGTTGGGCTTGCCAGTGCTGGGAGAATGGCAGGAGTCAATTTTAGAGAGATTTTCCAGCCTTAACAATTCTGTGGTTCTTTGATCTGGGCCCAGCTTTGCAGAGGCCTGAGCTGCTGGCCTGAGTTCCTCATGGTCTAGGTGTTTGGGGGCACACCCACCTCCACTGGAAAATTCTGTCTGGGACCCCCTGTTATGCCACAGATGGGGCTTCTGTGCCTCTTCTGGTTTAACACTTAGGTGAGTGCTCTGTGCATCAGAGTTTGGTTTGCTTTGCTGGGGTTTTCACTGTGATTTGAGGACATTCTCTGCCTTTACAACCATTCCCCACCAACACCAGCCAAGATTCTTCCTGTTCTCCTGTGTGATCTGTAGAGCTGCTGTTGTCTCCTGCTGCTGTTGTCAGGCTGCATATTGATGGCACGGCCTCAGTCATGGCTGGCACCTGAATGAATTACAGCAATACAAATAAATAAGGGAAGAAATAGTATTTGCGAGAGCAATGGGTTGAAGATCTAACATTTATGCAGGACCATTCATCAGAAATGACACACAAATGCTCTGTAAACTCTCACATGCACATAAAATGCTGCTCCCAGGCTTCAGGGTAGTGTCAGCTGTTTAATAACAAAGCTGCACCATGGTTCAAGACCCTAAATGCAAAATTACTTCTTCTGCTTGTAGCTGCAGGGAAAATTTGGGTCCACGAATAGCATGAACCCGATCGGGAACTATTGGACACCCCTATGAACATAATGTGGACATTTTATTTATGTCCATCAGTGGTAAAATCAGCAGCTCTATGGCTTATCTGAAAGTTGATGCCTTTGCTAGCCAAGAGACGTGAGCTCCTTTGGGTTGTGGGGTACATGATGCTCTAGAAAGTTATAGAATGGTTTGGGCTGGAAGGGACCTTAAAACTCATCCAATTCCACCCCCTGCCATGGCAGGGACAACTTCCACTGTCCCAGGTTGTTCCAAATTCCATCCAGCCTGGCCTTGGACACTCCAGGGATCCAGGGGCAGCCACAGCTGCTCTGGGCACCCTGTGCCAGCCCTGCCCACCCTCCCAGGCAGCAATTCCTTCCCAATATCCCGTCCAGCCCTGCCCTCTGGCACTGGAAGCCATTGCCTGTGTCCTGTCCCTGCATGCCTTGTCCCCAGTCCCTGTGCAGCTCTCCTGGAGCCCCTTGAGGCCCTGCCAGGGGCTCTGAGCTCTCCCTGGAGCCTTCTCTTGTGCAGGGGAGCAGCCCCAGCTGTGCCAGCCTGGCTCCAGAGCAGAGGGGCTCCAGCCCTGCAGCATCTCCATGCCCTCCAGAGCAGAGGGGCTCCAGCAGCTCCACGTCCTTCCTATGTTGGGGACTCCAGTGCTGGGGACAGCTCTGCAGGTGAGGTATTAACCTGAGCAGAGTAGAAAGGGCAGAATTTTCTCCTTGACCTGCCTGTCAAGCCCTAAGTAGCCTTATGAGTTACTAATTTACTGAGAAAAGTGGAACCTCTCAACCTGCTGCTGCTGCTTTTTGCAGACTTTGTGTATAGTGGGCACAGCATCTACCAGCCTGCAAGGTGGGCTTTGTCCTGTGTGACCTCCTGGGCTCTGTTCTTGGTGGCAGGAACCTTTCCAGTGCTGTGGGAGCCCTCTCACTGCATCATGTTTAACAACACACATCAGAGGAGGAGGTTGGGAGGGAGGAGAAAAGTTTACTTTTTGCCCCCCTCCGCTTTTTTCCCCCCCCATTTTAATAAAGAAATCCTGTTTTTACATATTTGTTTGCTCCAGCCTTCTCCTTTCTCCAGGCTTTGTCTAGCCTGAGACCTGAAGATTTGCATGCCTGATCAAGTCTGATGGCGGTAACCAAATCAGCATTAGCAAATGTAGGGACCTCAAGCTAACTGGCAGGAGATGAACTCCATGACTGCCACGGAGATGAGCCCTTCTGTAGAGCCTGTTGTGCCTTGGCACAGGGGCACGAGTCAGAAGCCACTGGCAAGTTTGAAATATGGATCCCTTTGGGGCCTTTGTTTTTAGGTTGCCTTGCTCTGTGGTGAGCGCGCGATCAAAGTGGAGCCGAGAAAAGGGTGGGCAGGAGCATGGTGACCTCAGCCAGCTCAGCAGGGAGCTCGGGGTGGAAGTCCACAAGATGTGAGAGAACATATTTGGGGTATTCACTGTCACTTCTGAGCATCTTGATTAGGGATTGAATGAGGGAGAAGAGATGATTGTTGGTAGTCACTGAGGTTGCTCCATGGGGATTTGTGGCCAGTGCTGTTACTGGTCAGCCTGGTTTGTGGGAATTCTTGTCCTCATCTTTGGGTGTTTCCACTTCAGAGTTTCTGGAATTCTGTACTGGGGACCTTGACCGTCTCTCCAACCCAAAGGCACCAGGAATTGAGATTATTTGGGCTGTCCTGTGCAGGACCAGGAGTTGGGCTCTAATGGTCCTTGTGGGTCTTTCCAGGTCAGGATATTTATTCTGTTCTTCTATAACTGGTGCAGAGCTGGTCCTGGCTGGCGCCCCGGATTAATTAAATTAATGTCTGATATGCAGTTGTTTGTTTTCCCCACAAGAAGATAAACACTTCTTGGTCAGCCTGATCAGAAGCGCAGAGTTGCCATGTGAATTGTAAGCAGGACACAAGCTGCAGGGTTTCTTTTAACTGTTTCAAACTATTAGGCTGTAAAATTAAGTGTTTTGTAACATGTAATTAATACTGTGATATATTAATTTCCTGTGTTCAGGTTTTAAGTTTAAAGTGACCCAGGATAGAAAGGCTTCACTAAACATTGACATGTAAATTAATTGTATCAGGTTAGAAATGACCCATTTTACGGTTCCTCCTCAAAATATGAAATAGTGTCAACTTAATTGTTTTGATGGTGATGCAACTTGAATACTCAATTTAAGCAGATTTGTCCATACATGTACCTCCAGCACATTTTGATGCCTTTTTAAAGGTCTTCTATAGAATGGTTTGGGTTGGGAGGGTTCTTAAAGCTCGTCCAGGACACCTTCCACTATTCCAGGTTGCTCCAAGCCTTGTCAAGCCTGGCCTTGGACACTTCCAAGGATGAGGCAGCCACAGCCTCTCTGGAAAACCTGTGCCAGGGCCTCTCCACCCTCACAGGGAAGGATTTCTTTGTAACATCTAATCTAAATTTAAAACTCTGAGCTTGAAACGCTTTTCCCTTATCCTATCACTACACACCCATGTAAAAAGTTCCCTTTCCATCTTTTTTATAAGCTCTCTTTAAATACTAAAAGGAACACCTCTGTGGTTCTTCAGGAGGAACAGAGAAACAGATCATTTTACCTCCTCTAAAATAGTCTAAAAATGGGGTGCTGTGCATAGCACAGCTGAAAGTAGTGATTTTTTTTGGGTCACCTCGATTGGGAGCCTAGTATGCCTGAAAACTATAAAATAAAAAGTACTCCAAATTTTCCACAACTGCAATTCCACAACTGCAATTATTTTCACATGTTGCAACAATTTGTACTTTAAAGGCACCATTTTAGTAAAGCTTAGTATTGCCTCTCCTGCGTTTTAGACTTGCATAGTTGTGCAAGAGATAATTGCCTGTTTGGGAGACAAAAAAGCTAATTTTGCCTCAGGCTCTGTACTTTTTCTTAACAAAGTTGGTCCTTGTTGGGAAGCAGCTTTGCAAGTGTGGATGAGTCTGGAGGGGCACAAATGGGTGGATGATGTGCAGGTGTGGTTTAAAAAAAAAAAGAAACAACAAACCCCAACCCACAAACCATTTTTCTGCCACGCTGAACACCTTTTCCTCTCACCCTTTGCCTCATCTGATGCTCTACCCTGTGTTCCTGGGGATGGGAACATCTTTGGGGGTTTTGGCAGCCACCCTGGTGGGTTCTGCGTGGGGTGTGCACCCTCGGTGTATTTGCAGTTGTGGGTTTGCATCTCTTTTGCTCTTGTGCTATTTTCGTTGGTATTAGGGGGTGTTTTTAAGTGGTTTCCAATATGCAAATATTCAGACAGTGTGCCCTGAGGCTGGTGGCTCCTTTCAGTGCTTCCCCAGGGCACCCCACACCGCGCTGGCCCGGGGGCTGCTGGTGCCTGGGGTGGCTGGGCTGGCTAAGGAGTGTCTGGTGACTCATGTCCTGGGGACACCCAGATGCTTGAGATGACCCAGAGGGGTAAATCTTCCTTCCCTTGGCAGTGCTTCATGCTTGGGGTTGTCCTCTCCCGCTCCCATCTCAAGTGTCTTCATCACTCTGACCTTGTGCTTGGTCTTCCTCACACTCCATCACCAGGATGATCCTTTCCCACCTTCCCACGGGCTCTCCTCTTCCCTTCCCAGAGGCAGAGCTCTCTGTCCAGCCCCATCCAGGTCAGGTCCTTCATCAGTGGAGCAGGAGGAGGCTCTGCTGCAGGCATGGCAGGTTGGCTGGCCAGCCACTCCTATGTTTTATCAATGGTAATTAATTGAGAGTGTAACAAGGTCGTGTATGTGCATGGAGGAGCTTTTCTCTATGGATGAGGGACAGGTGGTGGTGAGGAGACTGTGGTAGGTGGCTGCTGCATGGTTGGGCTTGGGAAGGGGCTGTGCTGGTGCTGCCTCTGGATGCTGTTTTCCAGTCAGGTTTTGCTCTTCCTCGGAGCTGGAGGTGCTCAAGATTAGTCTTCATGGAGGGCAAAAGGAAAAGAGAATCTTCCTCAGCCCAGACTGAGCACTGCAGAGCCCCGTGAGGGAGGTTTGCAGCCCTTCTTGTTCAAGGTTGGATCCATGTAGAGGTGGCAGACCTTCAGGCTTGGGGTGTTCCTCACCGAGGTGTACTCGACAAGGTGACCTCGTGCTGGCTGGTGTGATGCCAGCTGAGACACCTGCACTGTTTTTGACCCTCTTCTGCATCTAGTTTTTGTTTTGTAGCTCACTGAGGCTCACTCAGACCTGAAAGTCACCAAAATCCCCAAGCCACGTGTTTGCTCCCTGCCCATCCTCCTCTTGGTTGGTGGCTATGGTGGGATTGCACATCAACCCTACGAAAATGAATTTAATGGGAAAAAGCCAGACTATTTCTATCCACCAACTCACTGTCCAGCTTTGCAAGGCCCACTGTCCTCCACCTGATACTAAACTAAAAATGGGGGTGAAGAGCTGATTTTTTAAAAAATTGTTCTGACTTTAAAGTTTGGAAATTGTTAGTTGAAAGAGGAATAAAAGGAGAAACACTGGGTTTTCCTTAAAAAGGAAAAAGCTCTGGCATGCAGAAGAAGAAAAAAAATGACCTGGATATGTCTGCTGCAATTCATAATTTTGGGTTTTTATGTTGCTTACAGCTTCTAGGGCCCCAGTCAGCTGTGGGATGGACAGAAGGTTTTATAGCTCATGTAGTCAAAGAAGCCCTGGTGTCTGTAAGAGTGAGAGCTGGGCTGAAGGGCTGCTGTGATGATTTGTACCAGCTGAAGGTGGAGAAAACCTCGTGGTCAGGGACACCTTCCACTATCCCAGGTCACTCCAAGCCCTCTCCAACCAGACCTGGGACACTTCCAGGGATCCAGGGGCAGCCACAGCTGCTCTGAATATCCTGTGCCGGGGTCTCCCCACCCTTACAGGGAGGAATTTCTTCCTAGTATTGACCTTTTGAAGTGCTCATGTGATGCAGGAGGAGAACTTGTGTTTGTGGACAGTTGTTAAGTTGGGTTTCCTCTGGGTTTTTTAATGAGATGCACCATCAGTATGGGTATGTACAACAGAGATTTTGGTTCCTTTCAGGGTGGGCTTCTTAATTTATATGAAAATGGATTTGTACCTCGCTTGTTTTCATTATGCTTGAAGTGAGGAGTGGGAGGTGGCTGATACAGAGAGAGTTTTGGCTGAGTATTGAAGTGTCAGTTCTGGTCCTTTTACAAGGATTGACACCATAGGTGAGATACAGAAACACTGGGAAAAAGAGAAGAGATTGAGAAAAAACATATGGTACGTGAGTTGAAGCTTCGGAAGTTGTTTGGGCATTTGGGAGAGAATTCACAAGCTGCAGGTGAAGGATCTGACCCTGGTACAAGCCTCAGTTGTGTGCAAGGAGGAGACAAACCTTTGGGGACAGGATTATCCCAGTGATGAACACTGGGGAAATCCCACAGCTGTTGTGGTGGAACACTGATGTGGGAACAGGAGAGGTGAGAGTGGAGGGGTTGGAAAACACCCAGGTTCTGAGCTTAACCTTGGGAAAACGAGGCCAAAAATGTTTCAAGTCTCCATTTTTTCAGAGAATGCAGCCAGGACACTGCTGGAGTTGCAGCACTTTGGGACACAGGGTTTGAGGAGGTCACCAGTGTGTGCTGGGTGTCACCTTGCACGCGGGCAGGGTTGGGGGACACTGCCTGTCCCCCCCTGCCCAGGGCATCTCCCTGGCAGCTCGTGGTGGGAGCAGCAGAACGGGGTGTTCCTGCACCTGGGCTCTGCTGCCGAGCCAGACCCAGCAATGGGTGGCCTGATGGCCGTGATTCCTAATAAAAAAGTGGGGAGAAACCTGAGGAGCATGGAAGTGTAAGCCCGATGCTAGAGCAAGCCAGACGCTGCTCAGATCACGATGCCCCACGGTCCGCTGGAGCAGGGATGTGGGGGCAGTCACCTGTAGCCTGCCTGGGGGAGGCGAGGGGAGGGAGAACACAAAGCAGAATAATCCCTTTTTGGTTTTTCTTTTTTCCTCTGGAGCGTTTTGGTCTCGCCCCTGGACAAAAGCAGGATAGTGTGGTGTGTCATTTCCTCCCCAGCAGCCATTCAGCCTGGCACCGTGTGGGCTCTGCCACCCCCTCCCCTGCCCCGGGCACAGATTGCTCCTTGTTCCAGTTGTCTGTACCACCCAGGGCTTCCTTTCCAAGTTTTCTCACACCCTTTTATAGCTGCGCAGAAGAAAGCTTTAAAGCCACACAAAGGAGGAACCAAGCAGGCAGGAGGGATGTCTTTAAAAACCAGGCATGTTTCTCTGCAGAGCCACGGTGGTGGAGAAAAGCTGGGAGAGCTCTGGCCATGCCCAGCACGAAGAACAGGTTCAGCCCTTGTCTTACAGCTGGGGGCAGCTGGTCGTGTGTGCTGTGTATCCCTGACCCTTTAAATGTGAAGTCAGCTGTGTTTTCAGGTTCCAGTCCAGGCTGGGAGGAGTGAAGCAGGGTGAATCTGAGCTGGGCATCTCTGGATGCCTGTGATGAAGACTTGGTTGGGTGCGGTGACCCTGATGCTCCTGGTGAAAGCATCAACCACAGTTGTGTCTCGTACATTTTGGGGATGAGGGAGAAGACCAGCTTTCCTGTTCCTCGTGCGCAGAAAGAGCATTAGACTGTCCTGCTTTCTGCTTCTCTTGTTTCTCTTGATCAGCAGCTCATTTCACCAAGGACCCGTCCCAGAGGCAGGACCTTTCGCCCTCACCAGTTTGCTTAGGTGGCAATCAAACAAATGACCTGGAGGCAAGCAGCAATTCATTACAGCCCTCATTTAGCATGCAGTAAAATGTGCCGTATACCTTGTCTTCTGATCAATAAGTTGTATATTATACACGAGTCAATGTGTTTACATCACAAGGAGGCTTCTCACTGCCTCCTTTCTGCCGGGCTCTCTTGGCCTGGGATGATGGATCGACGCTGGGATGATGGGGAGGGATATTGTTAAACAGTAATTGGTTACTGAATTATTTAGCTGCACAATCCCTGTGGCAGCAGCACTGCCATTCAGCGCTTAACTTGCAACTGTCTCAGCTGAGGAACAAATACAGGGGCCCTGCAAGCTCAATGGAGCCCGAGGCACAATAATTCTGCAGGACTGTGCTTTAAAGAAGAGGTTTACAGTTATTTTGACAACGATAGCCTTATGGAGAGGGAAGTATATGCTAATTGCTTACAGGCTGTAAGCTGGATTCTGCTGCTATCATAAGAAAAAAGTGATGTTGTTGCATTGCAGGTTCCCCAAATTAAAGGTGAGCATCTCCCTGTGCCTTCTGACTCCAGTGGTGTTTGGAGGTGCAGCTGAGTCATCTCTTGGGCTTATGTCCTGGGTCCCTGCAAGAAATGGGCTAATTCACAAAGCAACCTGACTTGGCAGGCAGAAAACCCAACCCAAGTTAAATGTTAAGCTCCTCAAAACCTTGTTGCAGTGGTGGGTGTCTGGTTGAACACCACCAGTTCATTCCAGGCCGGTGGTAATGCTCTCCTTGCACTAACCTGCATCACAACCTCACCACTCACGAGTCCCTCCTGAATTTTCAGCAGTTACTGACAGTCCTCTACCTTTGAGATACACTGAGAAAATCTTTCAGCAGATTCTGTTCCAGCACGTGCTCTTGATTTGTGTTTCCCTGCATATTTCAGGCAGTAGAGCCAGGAAGGAGGCACTGCACACTGGTACCTCTTTGTACCAACTCTCCTGTGAGTGCAGCCCTTCAGCTGAAGCTGTTCCAGTTCCTCCCCTGCCAGGCAGTTCCTTTTGTCCCTTTGGTGTCTGTGTGTGTAGGAGTCTGTAAGAACGATCTGGTGACTTCAGGGTTTGCTTGGAATTGCCTGAGATCTGGTGGCTTGAACTTATTTCTTCCTTGTAGGTGCTGCCTGTGTTCTCAGTGTGGATGGCAAGACCCTGATTTGATGCACTTCTCTTTTAAAAGCCCAAAGTTGTGTTTTGCTCCTGTGGATGGATAAGGAGCTGGGATGGGTGGGGAGGAAGGAGGTGCAGGCTGTTTGCAGGGGGTTGTTCTCAAACTGGTTGTCCCAGCAGTGCCTGGTGTTTGCCATGGGATGGGCTGTTCCCTCACTGCTTTAATTTGAGTTAATTTGGTGCTGAGGAATAGGAGGTTCCCCGAATTTAGGAGTGAAGAATGTCATCCATGGCACACCCCAGAGCAGAAGAGGGTGCCCATGAGCATCACCAGGGACCTGCAGCTAAAACTTTTCCATCCAATACATAGGCAAGGCCACTGGTTGATGCTCTGCTGACTTTCCCGAGCACAATTCGGTTATTGCTATTAATTTTACTAACTTGCCCCCGTGCCTGGCATATACAGCACTGGGGCAGGACTCTGCTTTACTGCACAGGGCATAAATATTCTGCTTGAAAGTCCCAAATGTCCTTGTCCAGTCCCACAGCAGGAGGTTTGATGCCTGCCAGTGGAGCCCAGCTTTGTTTTTCCTCCTCTTCCCTGTGTAACCAAGAGCAGGATCCAACCCTATGATTCAGACCTTCCCAAAGACACATCTCGGGGAAGATTAATCTCCCTAATGGAAGCTGGGCTAGTGACAGCTGTGACTTTCAAACCCTGGTCCCAAATAAACCAGGGAGATCTGGGAGGCTTGTAACTTTCTGAGCAAGTGATGTATAAAGCTAAATAGTTATAATTAACTTCAAAGCATGAAACAGTCCAAGCAAAAACAGTTCAAGCAGAGAAAAAAAAAAAAGAAAAAATTCCTCCCTTGATTTGTGTTAAAAATGAGTTGATTTTTGTGTCACATTATCTGTGCCTTTAATATAAAGAAGATTTTTAAAAATTCTGAATTGTAATGGGCAGCTGATAATTAAGTTCTCCCTTTCCTTGGAGTAGTGTGGTTCTGTCACTGGAGGGAGCTGCCTGAAGCTGGTATGTTAGGAAGCAGGGTTATTGTTGTGTAAATCAGTGTGAGGTCACTTAATTAAACACAGCCAGGGCTCTGTGGGTCTCTGGAGACTGTAGTGGAGTGGTGGCCGAAGCAGAGGGGGTGGCAGGGCTGGGGACAGAGCCTTTGGCACAGTCCCTTTATTCCTCTACATGATCTGCCTTGTGGCTGGTGGAATCGGGCATGGATGGATGCAGAATACGGGATGACCACAGGGAATTTCAAGCTTTGCCCATCTCCCCATGTGTTATTTTTTTTTTGGGGTGCTGCCTCGACTCTGCACACTCCCCAAGCCTGGAAGATCTGGCTGGTGCTTTCCAGGCACCATCCAGCAGCCCTGGCTGTGCAGCCCCACTGTCTCCTTCCTGCACGGAAATGCTGGGTGAGTTTCTTCCGAAACAAACTCCACGTTGGCAAGGCAGCCCCGGCTCTGTTTCATGCATCCTTGCCTTCAGTGTTGGGCTGGAGCTTGCATCCCAGGAAAATAATACACGTCCAGGAGGCCAAGACAAACAGTGTCTGCCTGCTTTTTTTACGAGCTCCTGTTGCTTCTCCCAGCCATCACCACTATTCCCTTAATAAGGGAGTTTTTGATCTCCAGAGGGAACTTCCTCACTTCTCAGGGTTGAAACCAAGGTGGTTGGCAAAGGGAAGGCCTGGAGAAACAGGGGACTCCTGCTCTCTGCAGCCTTTTGCATGGCAATTTTTTGATTTAGAGCCTCATTCTGGTTCAGACCTGGGGATGATCAGCTTTTAACTGCCAGAGGGAAGGGTTAGATGGAGTATTGGGAAGAAATTCTTCTTTAGGTGGATGAGGCCCTGGCACAGGTTGCCCAGAGAAGCTGTGGCTGCTCCATCCCTGGAAGAGTTCCAGGCCGGGTTGGATGGGCTTTGGAGCAACCTGGAGTAGTGGAAGGTGTCCGTGCTGATGGCTGAGATGGTGTGTAAGGTCCCTTGCAATCCATGCTGTGGTCCTGTGGAAAGGACTGTTAGGTTTTAGTGGAAATGCAGACAGTGCATTTTGATGGGAGATGAGATGCTCCAGGTGCCAGCCGTCTCCCCCAGGACTAACCCAGCAGCAATTCTCATCCTGGTGACTTCAAGCACAGACTGTGGCCCCAAAACCCCCAGGGCCCTGTGAAAATTCTACCAGGAACATTGGGTAGATGTAAATGATTCAGCCCAAATCTTGGGCCTGTAGCATCAACATTCTGCTTGAAGCCCCAACTTCTGTTATCAGGTGATGGAGTGGGCTGTCCACTTTGGTCAGTGGACTGAAGGGGAGAGCAGCATGTACTTCTGTGTTCATGGTTTGGAGTAGAAGCTCAGAATCTTGTCTGCCATTCAGACTTAGAGGCAAAGAAGTAATTTGTTTAAGCCATGGGAATTTTTTTCGTTTGGAAACTGCCAGGGGGGTTTTGAACCTCCAGGGCTTGCAGTTCCAAGTGTGACAATTAAAAGTTTGGGGGTATTTAGTGAACTCTGCATAGCTGTTTTTCCTCTTTCATAGCTCCATCATACCTTCTAATTAATTCCCTTTAATTGCTTTTAATTTCCTTTCCTCCTCATTTCTCCTTCCGTATAACTAGTGCTGTCATCCTTTTAGTTTGCCTTTCATGTTGGAGACTCTCTATTTGATTTCGTTTCATCCACATTGTGTCTTGCAGCTATTTCACTCCTGGAAAGCTCCAGCTCCAGAGATAAAATCTAAGTGGATTCAGAGAACCTGAAAGGATCGCATGCTTCATGGCTTTCCCTTCAGTAATATGGGAGATAAACAGGATGTAATAAAGGATCCTTCCCTCCTTGGAAAAGGGCCATTTCACATCACCTGTATTTTTGTGGTACTGCCATGCCAGGGATGCTCTTAGTCACCAGTGACAAGATAAAGATCCTGCTGGTCCCTGCTGCTGGCGGGTGTCTGAGGCTGGAATGGGCCCCTGGGATGACACACTGTCTCTTGATTTACCACCTCTGCTCTACCCAGCAGCATTCCCACTGCTGGGACATGGCCTGGCAGCCTGCTGGCAGCCCTGGTCCCTGCCTGGATGGTGGGGGTGACACAGGGAGCGTGGTAGCCTGCTGGTTTTGGCCAGATAAGGTCAAGTTATTAAAATCTTGACATTTGTCTCTGAGAGCTTTTGGTTTTAATGTGCACCAAGGGCGCTGTGTGTTTTGACTGAGGTGCTTTCCACTCCAGTCAAAAATAAAAAATAAAAGTGAGCAGAACCTCTTCTGTACGCTCAGAAGAGTCCTGTGGGGTTGAATGTGTAGGTGACTATCAGCAGAGCTCCATGGGACTTGGTCAATATTCACCATCTGAAGAGCTGGCTGCGGGGTGGGAATCACAACTCAAACTTCTTGAATGGGGATCAAATTGCTTTGTCTCATCAAACATTTTTTTCCCTGCTGCTTCTCCATTCATAATGGTGTTTTAACATTGCCTGCCTTGATGTTTTTTACCCAACAGAGCTAAGTGGGGGCTTCCTCTCTTTCTTCTCCGTGGAAAAAATGACCAGCAGCATCTAGTTCTGCCTGGAGCTGGCCCAGTTGCCTGTTTTATGTTGCTTGTTTTATGCTGGTAAAACCCTGGAGGAGTTAACAGTGGGATCATGAGGAATTTGGCTGGAGCTGTCAGCTGGGGACTTTGGTGGTGAGGAAAGTTGCAGTACTCTGGCTGGGGAGTAGAAGGTAGCGTGGAGCACCAGGGGCTGTCCCAGCTGCTGTGAGCTGGGCTCACGCACCACTGCTAGGGCTGGGCTGTGGGGCAGCTCTTTAGAGCCTGGTGAAGAAACTTTGGGCTAATCAGGCTGCTGGGAGGGAAGGAAACAGTGTGGAATTTGTGTGGAAATTGATAGCAGAGGAAGCTGTGGGAAGAACGTGATCCCAGGACTTTGAGGTGCCAAGAAGAGCAGTGATAGAGACAAACACAGCTTCTGCCACCAAAAAAACTGACTCACGCTGCCTTGGAAGCTTGTAATGGATTATTAGTGTGGTTTTACTGGCAGTCTGAATGGAAGTAGAAGCAGCTGAGCCTTGGAGGGTCCCCAGGCAGCCCTCCCTGAGTCAGTGGCTGTTCTGGTGAGTGTCTGTCGTGGTGAGCTGGTGCAGCAGAACGGGTGGGAGATATTCAGGGCTGGTCAGCCAGCTGTAGGGTCTGGTTTTTCAGATTCTGGCATCCTGAAATCCCCTTTTAGGGGGATACAGGAATAATGAGGTCCTAGTGAAGTATCCCTTTTGGATACGGGAGAAGTCCCGCTGCTCTCTGCCCCATCCAGGTGGGTCCAAGCTTGGGCAGGAGCTGGTGGCCTTCAGGTTAGCCCTGGGGCTGTTCCTGCTGTCTGGGAGCCTGGGACTGGAGTGGCTCTGGGCCAGGCAGTCACTAGGATGTACTATTTTGCAATAAACTGATCTGAGCACTTTGTGCCTTTGCATTTGAGTGTGAATCATCCTGGCTGGAACTGAGAGTGAGCAATCTCTGGAGATGGCAGTGGGGCAGGTTGGTGGCAGCCCCAGGCTGGGTGGCAGCTGTGGGGGAGCCTCCTTGTCCCCATCCTTTCTGGGCATGTCCTTGTGGCTGAATCTGGGGCTGAGGGGCAGCAGCTGCTTGCAGACTTGACCCCTGGTCCTTTGAGCAGCATCTTTCTCAGATCCTTGGGGGAATTAGGGAATAATTGAATAGTTGGGAATAATTGAATAGTTAGGGTTGGAAGATTATCTTCTCCAACACCCTGCAGTGAGGAGAGATGTCTTGAAAAAGACCAGATTGCTCAGAGCCCCACCCAGCCTGACCTTGGACACTTCCAGGGATGGGGCAGCCACAAGTTACCTGGGCAGCCTGTGCCAGGACCTCCCCACCCTCAGTGTAAAAATTCCATCCTTCTACCTAGTTGAAACCTACCTCCTTTAAATTTAAACTCATCATTGCAGAAAGTTTGTTGTCATCTTTATTTGAAACCTCTTCTAGCTGCTGGCAGATGCTCTGAGAGAGCAAAAGGGGCTCTCTTGTGCAGAACACCCCCAGCTCTGCCAGAGCAGAGGGGCTCCAGCCCTTGGAACATTTCCGTGGCTTCCTCCAGCAGGTCCAAGCAGCAGGAGTTGTAGATCCTTCTCCAGGGTGTGATGAGGAGATGAATGTCTCCTCTTTGGCATGAAAAACCACCTCAAAAAAAGTTTTGGGGAGCCAGCCTTGGGCTGCTGCCCCACCCTGGGAGCTTGGCAGACCTGCATCCCCCTGAGGGAGACAGGATGCTTTATTTCCTCGGCATTCGGGCTCTCAGCCGAGCATCCCTCGGCACTGTGCTCCCGACTCTTCCCGCTCTCCCATCTTAATAACTGTAAAGATCAGGGTTGCCAAGGTCTTCCCGTTGCTATAGTGAGATTAGATAGGGCAGAGCACTGCATTCCCTCTGCCGAGGGGAGAAATCACTCCCATCCCTTCCCTGGCCTTCAACAGCCAGGTTTTTTTTCTCATCCACCAGCAGCTACTAATTGCACCTGAAAGACACGCCACGTATTTCACTGCAATTAATATTTCATAGCTTTAAAAAAAAAAAAAAAAGAGAGAATTAAAAAAAAATAAAAATTTAATTATCGCAGCATTTTTCTCCTGGAACCAACTTAAAGAGGCTCTCTGGCTGGAACGAGTTTACAGCGCTAAATTGTGAAGTTAAAATATTTATCTTCATAAACACGTCACTCGAGCCGTGCTATTCCTCACAGGGTCATTAGCAAGAGGCACGTTAGTCCAATCAGGAGGTGCCTGGGAGACAGAGATTTGCCTTTTGCTTCTGGGCGGGGTTAGGAGATGATTTATTAAACGAATTTGAGAGCTGTGAGTCTGGCCAGACCTCTGAGTCAAACTGCTGTAGGAAAAAAAAAAAATCCCACCAGCTGGAGCTTTTGCAGGCGGAAGATGGGGTGCAGTCATTTTGGTACTGTTGGTTTGCTGGTGTGGAGGTGTCCTCCCCAAAAACTCCCGAGGACGTACAGCAACTGATCCAGGCAGCCGTCATATTGCAGGAGGTAGTTTGCATTTTAATTTTCTCAGGTTTAATTTTCGTTTTCTCAGGTTTTATTTTCACTTTTTCAGTTTTTGTTTTAATTTCCTTGGTGCACCTGCGGGGCTTGGCTGGGTTTGTGTAAGAATTCAGGTGAGATTTCCCTGAGTGTAGGAGCGCACAGCTTGGGGCATGGCATGTTGTCACACCCCTCCACCTCCTTTTTGGGTTTAAAATGTTGGTTTTGAGGCCATAAAGTTTACGCCCTATAACCCAGTACCAGACATGCTCTGGAGAGTGATGCCTGTGATCTGCTGAGTGTGTGTGGGGGGGATGGAGGGTTTAGGTAATTGTGTGTTTTTAGGACTTGAGGTTGTATTTCGTCTTGGGTGCTGGCATGCCAGGACATGGAGTGGGGTGAAGGATATGGGTCTTTTGGAGGTGTGGTGCACTTGCCAAAACTCATTTATTTTCTGGGGAGCCAGAGGTGTTTGTGTCTGTAAACCTCTCTGCTCTTGAGAGTGGGGAGGAACATGCACAGGGAGAGCTTTTGGTGGACCCATATCCTGGGAGAAGGTCCTTGGCTGGTGACAGTGGCAGAGCTTGGTAAAGATTACTCAAGCTGTAGATCTGTTGTGGGGTTTTTCCCCTCTGAAATCCTATTCAACTTCTTGGGTCCCCATCAATTTATTTATACAAACCACACAGGCAATGCCACAGGGTCTGACCAAGATCATTCCAGGGTCTTGCACCCCAACTGATACTTGGGGCTCACCCCTTGCTGCAGCTTGGGTAGCGGGGAGAGGGGTTGAAGGAATGTGTGATACCTGCAGGAAGGACAAGTTCAGAACAGAGAAAAGCAAAGAGCAAGGTGCTGTTGGTGTTTTGAGAAGGCTCTTGTGTGCCGTTCTCTGGGCAGAGACATGTAGCCTGAGCAAGAGCAGAGGTACATCAGTCTTCCTTCCCAAAAGCAAACCTTGACTTTGAGTGAAAATTTTGAAAACAGATGATCTCCTGAGCAGCACTTAGGGCTATCTTTACAGAGAGGACTGTTGTTAGAGACCCTGTTCTCTGTAGGAAGCCAGTTCTTGCAGGCATTTTCCAGTAGGTCCCAGTTTGTACCATCTGTCCTTCTCTCTCCCTCTGGCTGTCTGCTGATCTTCCCCAGATGTGCTGTCTCACAGCCCAAGGTGTTCATCACCTGGGCTTTCCCTTTCTTTGCTGGCAGGTTTGAAGTAGCAAACACCACTTGATGCTGACTCTCTGCTCTGCTTCAGCAACTTCAAATCTTGATTCTTTCCTTGCTTCCACCACTTCTCTTGGCTTGAGGTCGGGCTGGGAAGCGCCCAGTGCTCTCCAGGTGCTCTGTTCACATGGTTCTTCGGTAGGTCTGTTGTGATTTCACTTGGTCCTCTTCCAGCAGAGATGGCACGGGGTGTGCTCAGCACTGATCACTGGAAAGAGGTGTATTTCAAGGTTACACCCTGGTGGTAAATGAAGGGCTGATAATTCTGTGATCAGGGAGAGCCCTCCTGCCAGACACACCTAGATCTTTTGGCAGCAGCAAGACACAACCACCATTTCTGGGGAGTTTTATTGGCTGCCCTTTTCCAGCAGAAGGTTTCCTGCTGCTTGCAGCTGCCACAACGAGCATCCTTGGTTTACAGGAACTTTTTGAAGGAGCTTCTGCCTCACCATGGTGTGTCCAAGTGTGGCATTGGAGCTGGAGTCCCAGACAGGGGGACCTGGATGATTTCTGGGCTCTGTCCTGTGCCTTTTTTTATATAAAACACAGGAAGGAGTACCTGGTATGTGCTCTCAGTTTGGCTTCTGTGCTAGTGGAGTTGTGACTCCTGGTAAAACCTTGGCCCTGGAATGAAGCCCACCTTTGGGTGTCCAGGTGAGGAAGTCTCTTTCTGGAAAGCCACGTGAGCCGAAGGGCCAAACTGAGTTTATTATAGTTTTCGGGAGAAGAGTGTCTTGGGACTATGTAAAACTTGCTGTAAGATGCTCTCAGGGGTTTCCAGGTATATCTAAAATGCACTGGGATTTTTAGGGAAGGACCAAGGGTACAGGAAATGAGGGATCAGAGGGCTAGGGAAGAATACATGAGGGAAAATACAGGGAAAAGTAGAATAAAAGCAGTTTCCCTTTATTTGGGAATAAGGATGGGGAGGCCACAGCTGGGGTGAGGGCTAGATCCTGATTTCTAGGGGTGTGTTCTGGAGGCTGGATGGCAGGAAGGAGTCTGGGCTGATGATGGTGAGGTTGATGGTGGATTGGAAGGGGGAATGGGAAGGAAAGTGGCAGCAACAGACTGCAAGGGAGCAACTCCACAGAGTGCTGTGAAACTACTACAGACTTTTGAGTGTGGGGCGTGTCACACCTGGAGAAGTGAGTGGTGCTTGCAGCTGATAAGCTATTCAACTGGCTTTTTCCATGCTGTGAGAGAGAGGGTGATGTGTTTGAGCAATATGCCCAGCCCTTATTCAGGCAGCAGGTGCCCATGAGCAGGTAGGTACCAGCCACAGTGAAACCATCTGTGTGTGACTGCTGCATGGGGAATATGGAGAAAAAGCTGGGAGCAGAGAGAGAGGTGAGCCTTTGGGGTGTTACAGGGCACTTGCAGCTGTTCTGTGGTTTTTGGGGTGTCCAATTCTCCAGCACTGTGGCTGATGCTGCCAGCTGTGGTGCTCATCTCCAGCTCCCCCAGCCGTGCCAGTGGACATGCATTATGCATGGCCACTAAAACTCTCACCCTGTTGCTTCTGATTACAGGGAAATTACGGGTTACTGGGCCAGACTGTGCAGCCTGTGACGTCTGTGGGGCTTTGATGCCCCGAGCAGAATTCGGTCAATGATGCATTCCTAAGTGCAGGTGCTCAGCAGCAGCCTGACCTCAGCCCTGGAGCTCTTCGTTATCCCAAGCCTGGATTTCACAGGGAATTTGCAAGCCCTGAGACTCGCCTCAAATCGTTTGTATAATTTTTTTTTTTTTTAAGCTTTGGCAAAGCATCTGTTCTGGGTGCTGTTTCCCGTGACTCAGAGGGTAAATAGCAGTTGCTGGGCTCACCTGGTTTGCTTGCTAAAAATGAACAGGGAGCAGTTCAGGGGCTTGTTTCCTTCTTGTTTCCTTCTATTTCAGGCAAGTTCATCTCTGATTATGGGCTGTCAAACCTCAGAAATTCCTAGCTGCCTGTCCACTCTCTAATTTTTTATTTTATTTTAAATGAAACAGAAAAGGAACATATCCTTCCTTGAGTGAGAAGTCATAAATACTCCTAGGAGCAGGTGGATTTTGTGGGGCCCCTGGTGTACAGCAGATGAGGGTGCACGCCTGGATTGAGATGCAGGCATGGGGAGCAGCCCAATTTTTTTGGCAGTGGACAGTAAGTATTGAGAAGCTCTGTCATGGGCACATCAAAATATTTACATCCAGCTCCACAGATTTCCTTTGGACCATTTGTTGTGACCTATTATACTGGGAATGTCATGAAGAGGAGGGCTGTCTTTCTCTGCTACTTTTAAGACCTACCAAACTGTAATTACAGTCATTATTTCAAGGCTGTTTCCCATTTTGTGGTAGGCAGGACAGGGCTGAGGGATGAAGGCGTTGGAGTTGGTGTGGATTTACATCCTGGTGTGAGTCTGGGAGGAGATGGCTGCACAGTCTGTGCTCTCACAGTCACAAAGGCACACACTTTTGTATTCATGGTGGACCACTGCCCCTGTGGTGTGGGACCATGATGTGTCCCTCTGCCGTGTGCTGGAGCTTGCTGAGCAGGCTGAAAAGGGCTCTGAGCAGCAAGGTTCAGTTGAAGATGTCCCTGTTCATAGCAGGGGACTGGGTTAGATGACCTTTAAGTGCCTCTTCCACCTCTAAACTGTCTGTGATTCCTCCTGGATCCTGGATCAGTCAGCTCTTAATTTCTGCTGGGAATGCTGCTGATCTCCACACTTTCTGCAGAACAGGTAACTACAGACAGGTCAGCTTGTGAGAGAAAGTAAGGCAAGGACAAATGGCAGAAAGCTGATGTTGAGGGCTGTAATTCATCCCAGGAGGTGAGGGTTCCCTGGAGGGACACTACCTGCCTCTGTGACCACAACAGGTCACTCCACGTTTTGTGTTTCCACTGCCTTGCTTGTGGAGCTTCTCTCTCCTTTTCCAGGGCAGGGATTGTTTTTGATGTTGCAAGTGAAGCAGCAGTAGCTAGCCTAGCATGGTAATATACCCTCCTGGCGAGGTCTGTGGACCTCTCTGTAATATGGCCAGGGAATTGTAAGGATACAACATTCAGGCAATGCCCAAAGCCAGTAGCTGTGGTTCTTCTGATGTCTCTGTCCTAAAGGAGGTGGAGGATGTTAAGGTCTGCAGTGAAATGATCCTGAACTACACTAACTATCCAGAGTTTTAGAGAGTTACCTTGCAAAACTTGCACAAAATGCCAAATTCAAAATAACAAATGGCTTGGGTTCTCCCCCTTTCTTTTAAAATACAAGGAGCCCCAACGTTTCTTACTTTGATCCTTGAAAACTTATAGAAGGCAGCAGTGGATTGGCATGGGTGGGACAATCACCTGGAAGGGAAGAGGCAAATGAAGGAGTTTTTGGGCTGTGGATGGGAGATGGGGAGCCTTAGACTGCTGGTAATCCAGTTAACCTAACTATAGCTGAGGAGGGTCCATCCCCATGGAAAGGGTGGTCAGACATTGGAAGGGGCTGCCCAGGGAGCTTTGGAGTCCCCATCCCTGGAGGTATCCAAGGAATGCCTGGATGTGGCACTGAGTGCTCTGGGCTGGTGAGAAGGTGGATGTCAGCCACAGGTTGGACACAATGGCCTGTGAACTCTTCCCCAACCGGAATTCTTCTGGGATTCTGTGATCCCACTGGGATGTGGTATCATCACTGTGTACGGTGTAGCTGGTGGGAGGTGGGAATGGCTGCAGAAAGAACTGGGGTGTGGAATTGGCAGCCAAGGCAGGAGCACACAGCTCAGTCTGTCCTGCCAGGGGGCTGGAGCTGAATGTTTTACTGCAGCTCATTTCTGCTGCTGAGCAAAGGACAAGGCTTGAGGTCCAGCTGCTCCATGGGTACATTGGTGCTTCAGGACAGAACAGGCTTGGGTTAATACAGGGTAATTCAGTTCTGGGAAGGAGAGTGCTTTTATTCTCCCTTAGAGTTCTTCTTTGGGTTCTTCACAATTAATTTCTGCTCAGGCTCCATGCATGACCTTGCTCCATGCAAGCCACTCCAGCTGAGTTACGTGAAATTGATTTTGGTGGGTACCTAAATAAAGGGCTGGAGTCTCTTGTTTACCTGGTCCTCAGCTGTGAGACCCATAACTTAATTCCATGTGGGAGACTCAAGCACATAGGCTTGAGCATTCTTAGATGCTAATTGAATTCTTGAGCTCTTTTTCCCAACTGGGGAAGGCAGAGACAATACTTTTCTCCCAAGCTCTGGGAGTTTATGAAGCACCTGGAAATACGGGGCTGCAACAGCATGGAGGTTTTCACAGAAAAATAGAGGGGAATTGGCCAAGGTACTCCTTGTGATTGAGATTTGTAAAGCCAGCTGATGCCCATGATCACAGACTGCCAAGGGTGGATCTTTCAGGTCTCTGCTGCTGCAGCTCTTAGCTTGTCTGTGGGTGGAGGTGGCTGGAATTTCAGGCCACAAATCCCCAGGAGACCATCTGAGCAAGTTTATTTTGCTGTAGTTTTTCACTTCTAGTCAAGGGGCCTCCTCCCTTCCCCTTCAAACCCTTCCTTTGCTCTGCGTTTCCTCCTCTGAAATCCTGTTTCCTTCTTCCCACCAGGATTCCCTCCCTACCAAGAGAATCCAAGCTGCTTATTTTAATGTTTGAGATAGATACAACATATGATTGAGGGTCTGGACACCTCAATTTCAAAATGACTGCAGTGCCTCTTTGGTTTTTCCAAAGAGCTGCTGCCCGCAGTCACTGGGCAGGAGGAGGAGGCTTGGAAAAGGTTTTTTTTTTGAAGGAGATGACTCTGTGCTGGAGTTCACAAGGTGATGAAATGCATGCTGGTGATTCCCTCCTGAGGGTTTTCCAGCCCTTATTCCCACCTCCACACACCCAGGGAGCAGTCTGGAGGAGTACCAGCGCTCGGTTCTCCTAATTTTGCTCGCATTCCGAAGTGCACAGCTCTGATCAGGGCTGCTGAGAGCATTTCCTCTGCGTGGTAGTAGAGGAGTAAGTCAGGGTTTTTAATCACTTATTCCAAGTGTAATTCCCAGGCTGTTCTGAGTCACGCCAGGAGCTGCAGAGCAAGGCCCCCCTGTCCCTGGCGCTGGCAGAAGATGACATCGGTGAGGAAGAGCCCTACCAGCCCTGGCTCTGCACACACAGCCTGGGGAAAACGAGGGTCCTGTCTGGTAGGAAAAAGAAATGCAAGGGGTAAAACACAAGCCAGAGGGTTATTTGCCATGGTGACAGTAAGTGTGGCTCGTGGAAGTTGTCCCAGGGTGGTGTTGCGGGACCGTGGTGTGGTGTAGAGCATGACAAGACACGTGGCAGTCAGAGGAGGTGTGGATTTAGGAAGGAGGCTGTGGTTCAGGAGGTACCTTCTGCTCCCTGCTACACAGGTTGCTGTTAGGCAGTGCAAAGGTGTGGCTGTTGGAGGAGGAAGAAGAGGGATGCAGTGGTGCCTCCTGATGCTACCTGGAGAAGTGGTGGATGCCCCATCCCTGAAAATGTTCCAGACCAGCTCAGGCAAGACTTTGAGCCTGACGTAGCTGAAGATGTCCCTGCCCATGGCAGGGATGTTAGACTAAATGAGCTTTAAAGATCCCTTCCAATGTATGATTCTGTGATTCCCAGGAGCTCTGTGTTTCCCATAAAGCTGATTTGGGTGAAAGCCAGAGAAATATCAAGCTAGGACTGTGTGTGCCCAGATACACTCAGTGGGGAAAAGCAGCCTCCTAGGAGAAGGATGAGGTTTTTGGGAAGGAAACATCCCATCTCCCTCAGCCCAGCAGGCTGGGAGAGATTTGGTTTAACATCTCATTATTGCAGTTGCACTCCAGAGATGAGGCAGTTTCACTTTATTTTGATATTAAAGACATTCTTTAAAGAAGTGTCAACCCATAGACTGTCACTTTTACAGTTAAAAAATTGTAGCTGCTTGCCTGGGGTGTATTTGAGAACAGCAAGGAAGAGACTGCCTTAGATTAATAAGTGAAGGTTTAATTAATTGTCATTATTTGCATAATAGTGTCCTCTAATTAATAGGTAATGGGCAGCCTCTGAATTAATGCACGAGTGAGGTCTCCAGTGATGCCATCAGAGAAGGGATTTTATTGCTGGGAAATGCAGTTTTGCTTAGTCTTTTTAGTAAATTTAGTAACTGTGAGAGCCAAAGGGTGTCTGTGACAGTGTGTGCTGTGCCTGGGGTGGCAGGGTCTTTTAGGGACAGCACGCATCTTCTCTAAATGCATCAGACCTGGAATGCAACCAGGGTTTTGTTCAAGGCTGCTGCTGGCCTACTGCAGGCAGAGGCCAGACAAGAAGCTGTTCCTGTGTTTTATTCTGTCTTCAGTAGCTTGGAAAGTGGTTGCTTGTATCGTCTTGTTTTTGTCTCCTTTTTGTTCTTAAAAATCCCTCATTTTGGTGTCCCTGCTTTAGCTGGTGGGTTCTTTTCTGGAGGTCTATGGGCACATGAATGGTTCCTGTCACAGATATGTGCCAGAGGAGATCTCTCTGTCCATCTCTGTCTCTTGTTTTTTGTGCTTTGATTGTGACAGTGTTTGTGGTGAGTGGAATGGGATGATGTGGAATGATGATGTGGATACAGCACTTGGTGTAAGGCAAAACCTGGTGTTAAATTTGGGGCTGGAAAGGAGATAGAAGATGGGGGGCCAAACTCCTCCCTGTAGGTAGGTCCTGACAGTAGGTGGGATTCCAGGCTGAGAGAATGCAGGATGCTATCAGCATCCTGAGGAGTTCAGCATGTGAGAGGAGACAGGCAGAGGGATGTGGATGTGGGAGAACACTGGGGGAAAAATGGGGCATTGATACAGGATGGCTGTTTCTTCATTTTCCTGTCAAACCACCTTAGACCTGTCCCACCTTATTTTGAAGTATATTTTGTTGCTTGTCAGCCTAGTGATTAAAGCACTCTTCCCTACATCCTAATGTGTACTTATACATTGGTACAGGTTTCCCAGAGAAGCTGTGGCTGTTCCTGGATCCCTGTCAGTGTCCCAGGCCAGGTTGGACAGGGCTTGGAGCAACCTGGGACAGTGGAAGGTGTCCCTGCCCATGGCAGGGGGGGGCACTGGATGAGCTTTGAGGTCCCCTCCAACCCAAACCATTCTGTGATGTTATTTGCTGCAGTGAGAATCCTGCAGCTTTCAGAGAGGTGGGTGTGGATGTGGCTTTGTCTCTGTGTTGGAATTTGGACCAGCTTGTACCAGCAGACCTTAGAGCTGATTTAATTTTGTTTCAGTTAATCCACTCCCTATCCTCAAATGAAAACTTCAGTTATGTACCCAGGGAGTTTTTCCTCTCGTTTTCCACTGAACTCTTGTGAGATGCCGTGATCTTTGAGTGATGGTTATAGGCTCTGTCAGAGGAGAAGCATCATTCTGACAGACAGCAGGTATTTTGGAAATAAACGACTGGAAAAAAAAAAGGAACAGGTTGTGGAAGTGAAGAATGTGTATTTTTGTTGCTTCTGTGGTTGTGAACAATCTCTCCTCACCAAAGGCAGCTCTTCAAGAGAGGAAGCACAATTTGGCTAAAATTGCTTGAATGAGGTCATAAAATTATACTCCATGAATGGTCCTGTTATTCACAAAGGACAGTTGTTTGGATAGAAATTGCTGAAGATCTTTCACTGGTACAACGGGGAAAAAAGAGAGAGATTTCATGAGTCTCCCACAATTTAGCTGCTGAGGGATTAATACTGATATAACAGCCAAATACTCTGTTAGAGACCATTTGTACTCTAGTGTACTCCAGGGGCTGTTGCTCCTTGGATGTGATCTTGAGCAGAGCTCATCAGATACTGCTTGAGAGAAAATGCATTTGTGTTATTCCTTAAATGTCAAAACGTGTATCCAGGACCCCTTTTCCAAAGCCTGGAGCTCTTCCTTGCCTTTACTCCTTTAGGTGAGCCACTGCTCATGCATGGGGTGTTTCTGGATGGGGGATTAGTGGGAGAAATCCCCTGGTGCAGTAGGATGCAGGGGATGCTCCACTCACCTGGAATGACAGAGAACTGAGCATGAGCAAAATAGTTACCAAAATTATCTGCAGTGCCAATCAACAAGGCCAGGGCTTCCTGCAGAAAAGAGTCAAGGAACCTTTAAAGCAGCTTGCCTGGAAGAGTGCATGTGCATCAAGCCTTGGATGTGCCACCTTAGTGCATTGGTCCAGTACTAACACACTGGTGTGCTCAAGAGGATTTCCTTCATGGGCTTGGCTTTCAGCTGGAGGATTTGAGTTGATGAAAAGCCCAGATCTGACTTTATACCAACAGGCTTTTAGTTTAGGAGTCAAGAGAAAAGGAACAGCCTACTTAGGAATATTAAACTGACAGAGGGAGGTTCACATTAGATATTGGGAAGGAATTGCTGGCTGTGAGGGTGGGCAGGCCCTGGCACAGGGTGCCCAGAGCAGCTGTGGCTGCCCCTGCATCCCTGGAGTGTCCAAGGCCAGGCTGGACAGGGCTTGGAGCAGCCTGGGACAGTGGAAGGTGTCCCTGCCGTGGCAGGGGATGGCACTGGATGAGCTTTAAGGTCCATTCCAACACAAATCATTTTAGGATTCCCAGAAGCCCTGTATTTCTCATAAGATTGCTTTTTAATTTTTTTTTTGTAGTTCAGCAGATGAAGAGCCAACTTCATTTAATAAGGGATGTTGGCTGAGCTTCAGGGCATGGATTAAATACAGCAGTGTGTGAGGAATGGAGAAAAGACTGAATGCAAAGAGGCTGATTCTTCTGTCCCTAACCTCAAAAAAAAAAAAACAAGAGGTAAAGAGATCCAGAGAAAGGACAGCGGTAGAGAAAAGCAAAATATAGATCTTTCTCTTTATTTTCTTTTTTCGTATTTTTTTTCCCTATTGCATTAGTTCTTTTTTCTGCAGGTGTCTTACAAAAGCAGTGTTTTGTCATCTTCTGTATTTCATACCTCCTGTGTCCGTGCCAGGATACCTGCTTTTATATGGTGGACAATGGGAGTGCACTTGGCACTGAGCCGAAGCCTGAGCTGTTCTGCACCTCATGTGGATTTGAGTTCAAATAAATAGTTTGACTCACTCAAGGAGTGAATCGGAAGAAGGAACTCGAGGGTCTAGCCTACAAGCACCGTGCTGTGCAAACAAGGTGTATAAACATGTAAGTTTTTCTTAAGTGTGCAGTTCAGTGTGAAGCGTGTGCTGGAGCAGAGTTGGCATTTCAGACCCACCATAGCCCTGCTCAGGAGAGTGCAGGGATATTTTGGTTTAGACCTGGCATTATAGACATCCAGGAGAGTGGAAGTTTGTTGTCTGTCACTTTCTCAGATCTCTCTTTGGTGCTAAGTGCTTTCAGTATGAGTAAACTGCAGTGTTAAAAAATAAAAAGAGGGAAAACAACCCCCCTGGAGCCTCCACAGCAAAGTGGGGACAAGATGCTGGTCCTGTGTTGAGATTCCTTGCTGTTAGAAAAAGTTGGTACCTTGCTGGTGGAGGCTTGGGACAGGTTCTCCTGGCCTTGACTGATTTTGGTCCCTCAGTCACCCAGCGAGGTCACATCAGCATGGTGATGGTTTTAAGCCATTATCTGGATTGGAGCCACTGAGTGTCACCAGGAGGGAATGGTGTCGCCAGGAGGGAATGGTTTTAGTCTTAAAATAAAAGAAGAGAGATTTAGAATAGGTATTGGGAAGGAATTTGTGGCTGTGAGGGTGGTGAGACCCTGGCAGAGGTTTCCCAGAGAAGCTGTGGCTGCCCCATCCCTGGAAGTGTCCAAGGACAGCTGGATGCGACCTGGAGCAACCTGGGACAGGTTCATTCAGGACCTCATTCCCATGGTGGTTGGCACTGGAACAAAAGACCCTTTAAAGACCATTCCAACCCAAACCCTTCTGTGATTCTGTGTGACATCTGGAAACACAGCTGTGGGACACCTCCACCAGGTTGGACAGCCCACGTGAGCTTTGCAGCTGCTCTGGAGTCCCTGCTGAGTCCCACCAGCAGCCTCTTGGAAAGCCAGAAGGGGTGTGACCGCCCTGGTGACCCCAGAAGTCTTCACCAAGGCCTCAGGCTGATGGATGTGCTTATCTGTATGAGTATTCCTCATCTGAGGAGGGGCTGTGAGATGATACCCTTGGCTGTCATTGCTGGCTGGTTTTGTCATGCCTCCAAAGCCTTGCAAATCACTCACGGCGTGACATGGTCGTCTGTGTATGAGAGGTGAGATCTACTCAGGAATTGTTTTTATTATGTGTTGGTGATAGCAGATAAATAATGTTCCCTCTGGCTTGTGCACGGGGAGATGATTTTCTTCCGTGCCTTCAAATGAGGTGATTAATAACAACCATTAATCCCCATGAATGACAGCAGTATATTAAGAGCAAAACACATGTTAAAATAATTTGAGAGGCTGTTGTTGGGTCATAGGCTAACTCATTCTCTTCATATATAATATTTTCATAAGGTGTAAATATTTCTAGGCTTGAGATGTTGGCTGGAGATCAAGTTTTGGGTATCAGCGTCACTGTCTGGACCAAAACTGAACTGAACTTCCCGTGTAAGTTAATTAAAGTAGATTTAGAGTGGATATTAGGAAGAAATTTCATAATGTGAGTGTGGCAAGGCCCTGGCACAGGTTTCTCAGAGCAGCTGTGGCTGTCCCTGGATCCCTGGCAGTGTCCAAGGCCAGGTTGGAGCAACCTGGGATGGTGGAAGCTGTCCCTGCCCATGGCAAGGGGTGGAATGGGATGAGCTTTAAGGTTTATTCCAATCTAAACCATCCTGGGATTCTGTGGATTCAAAAGCTGGATTTCAGAAAGTCTGGACTATTCATAAGCTTAAATTGAATTTGGCAACTGGATATGTTGAAAATCCCCAGGGGGAGCTAATTTATTTTTAATGTCCAGGCATTTCAAGTGAAATGTCAGAATGAAATGTGTCATTTTGGAAATGCCAAAACATTTTCTTTTTGACAGCTTCTCAATGAAGCTTTTCAACTTTCTGTTTGGGAATTACAGTTAACAGTTAGAAGGAGGAAAGATTAAACAAGACTTGGTGGTAGTGGACAAAGACATTTAGTTTTGATTCAAACAAAACGTAGGGGGTGGCAAGCTTTTCTTTCTCTTTCTGTGTCACTGAACCTCTTTCACTTCCACCCATTGACTCAAGACATTTTCCTCCTGCTTTTCATACAAGTAGGACATGTCATTAGATTTAAAAAAAAAAATGAAGTTACTCACCTCTTCCAGCTCCTGGAATGCCCTGGTTTGGAATTTTTGAAAATGACAGATGGAAAACTCAGGAATATGTAAACCAGCCCATTCTATGTGGTGATCCTAAATTCAGAATTTCATGGCAGGGCTGTAGGGCTGCCTGTGGTGACCAGGGCAGCATCCCAGCCCTTGCTGGCCATCCTGAGCTCCACAGTAAAGCAGGTGAGACTCTGATGAATCCACTGGCAGGAGTTACAGAGGCATCATTCCAGGGCTAGAGGAGGTGATGAGACGCCTTGGGGAGTTGGCACCACAGCTTAGGAAGCATTGTCCTGACTGAACTCACCAAGCACAGCGAGGTGGTGGATTCCCCATCCCTGGAAGTGTCCAAGACCAGGTTGGATGGGACTTGGAGCAGCCTGGGATGGTGGAAGGTGTCCCTGCCCATGGCAGTGGGGTGGAGCAGGGTGGTCCTTCCAACCCAAACTGTTCCATTATTTTACAATCCTGAGCTGCTGTGCTGCCCGTTCTCTCCCAGCACCATCTTCCCACCCTCCTAAAAGCAAAGTCTGTGATTTTTTCAGGTCAATGCCCCTTTTTATTTTGGAGGGTAAGCTCAACAGACATCTCGGTGATGCAAGATGTTTTCCTTTGTAGGGCTCGTTACCACGCGTCTGGCGGTGGAGTGACATCATTCCCACGCTGGGGTCTGCAGTGAGCCATTGATCTTGATGTACCCTCTTTGCAGGCAGTAATGTGTGTTCTTTCCTTAGCATTTTGGGCAGGAGATGCATCATGCTGCCTGCTGGAGCCCAGGGAGGAGCATCATCAAAATGAAGGATGCCAGAGGCTTAATTGGTCTTTGAGGACCAGCCCCCAGCTCGTTTCTGTCTTCAGCTCCTTTCCACTGTAGTCGTTCCCCTGGGTCTGAAGAATTGGTATGAAAAAAAGAGTTTTCCATCGCAGTGAGTCTCAACTAATTTTATTCTGTGTTCTGGAGGAAACTGTGCAATATTCAATAGGCAGGAAACAGATGAAATTGAAAAAAAAAAAAAAGAAATCACAGGGTTGTCCAGAAATTACTCTGAAAAAGCTGATTTTTCAGACCATAATTGTTTGCACCTTGTTTGAGCCATCCCTCAGCAGTCTGGGGGCTGTAATTCTCTGCTGTGTTGTCATTTGCTCCCATGAAGCAGAGAGCAGCCCTCTCCTGCCTTTTTGCAAGGCTTTTTGTAAAGGCAACACCACCCAACAGGGGAGCTGAGGACACTGGAGGTCAGGGCTGGACATGCTGACTTCCTTTACCCTAATTAACAGGCTGAGCTTCCAAATGCAGCCCAAAAGCAAGTGTGTGGTGGTGGGGGAGGCAGGGGGAGTTGGGACGCGTGGAGGGGTGAGCGATCCCTCTGGAATTGCCGGAGAATTCCCGTGCCCACTGGCGACTGGGAGCTGTCAACGCCGCGGCGCGCGAGATGGAGGTCGCAAACCTCTGGAGGAACATTTTGCACAGTGTGGATCCAGTAGCTGTCATCCACATCCGAGGTTTGGGAAGAGCTGCGTGCAGGGGGATGGCAGCAGCCTCGTAGCTTTTGTTTCTTTAATTGCTAACAGCAAGGCACTGCTGTTCTCTGGAGGAGAGGGGAGATGCTTGGGTTTATATTTCTCTTCTCCCATTACTTTTACCTGGCTTGCTTCAGTCTCTGCTGCTGAGCTCCGGAGGATTTTCATGCTGTTAAAATAGAATTAGCCAGCACCAAAGCAAGGGATTTTTTTTTTTTTGAAGCTTATTTAACTGTGAGACAGCAATAGGGAAATGTCACCAAACATTTGCTTGGTTCTGCCGTCAGGTTGGTGTAGCAGGGCTTTCAGATGGTTGCCCATATGTGGAGAAAACACATTTTCTGTTACTCATACTGCAAGCAGCTGTGTCTGGAAAAGGCAACCTGCAGCTCTCTTTGCTACAGGGTGCAAGGCAAAATTCATTTTCTGTGGCAGTGGCAAACTTTGGATGGGGTCTAGAAGGGTTTTGGGTAGCTGATGATGCAAAAGTATTACTGCTCTGCATGGTGGCTGTTGTTTTGCTTTAGCTGGTGTGGCCCTACTGCTAAAACAAGGCTGAATTGCCACCCTAGGGCTATTTTGTGGAGCTCCCTCCTGCACCATGGTTTGCAGCTGATTGTTGGTGGAGATGTCTCCACTTTGCACAGTGGGGAGAGATGTCACAGAATGGTAGAATGATTTGGGTTGGAAGGAATCCAAAGATGAACTTAAAGCCCATCAAATTCCATCCCCTGCCATGGCAGGGACACCTTCCACTGTCCCAGGCTGCTCCAATCCCATCCAGCCTGGCCTTGGACACTCCAGGGATCCAGGGGCAGCCACAGCTGCTCTGGGCACCCTGTGCCAGCCCTGCCCACCCTCCCAGGCAGCAATTCCTTCCCAATATCCCATCCAGCCCTGCCCTCTGGCACTGGAAGCCATTGCCTGTGTCCTGTCCCTGCATGCCTTGTCCCCAGTCCCTGTGCAGCTCTCCTGGAGCCCCTTCAGGCCCTGCCAGGGGCTCTGAGCTCTCCCTGGAGCCTTCTCTTATGCAGGTGAGCAGACCCAGCTTTCCCTGAACCTGTCTCTAGAGCTCAAACATGGTCTCCTCTGGACTCATTCCTGCAAGTCCATGTCTTTCCAGTGCTGAGGACCCCAGAGCTGCGTGTGGGACTCCAGATGGGGTTGTGTCAGAGCAGAGGGTCAGAGTCCTCTCCCTAGACCTGCTGGCAGTACCTCTTCAGATATCGTCTGCTGTTGTGGGTTGACCCTGGCTGGATTTCAGGCACCCATCAAAGCAGCTCTCTCATTCCCCTCCATAACTGAACTGAGGAGAGAAAATATAATGTAGAATTCATGAGATAAGAGCCATGAGAGATCCCTCACCAAATACCATCATGGAAAAAAACAGATTCTGGCATGTGCTTCCCTCTCCATGGGCTTTCTGTGGGGTCACAGCCTCCTCTCAGGCTGCTGTGGGCTCCTCCAGGGGCTGCAGGTGCACCTCTGCATCCCTGTGCCCCCCACGGGCTGCAGGGGAATCTCACCTCTGGCAGCTGGAGCAGCTCCTGCCCCTCCTTCTCCACTGCCCTTGGTGTCTGCAGAGTTGTTCCTCTCACATGTTCTCACTCTGCTCTTCTATGGCCACAATTGCAAATGGGAAACAACTTTTTTCTCCTTAAATCTGTTATCACAGAGGCATCACCATCTTTCCTGATGGGCTTGGCCTTGGGCTCTGTCCTGGAGCTGGCTGGCCTTGGCTCTGCTGGATATGGGGAGCTGCTGGCAGCTTCTCACAGAAGCCACCCCTGCAACTACCAAAGCCTGGCCATGCAAACCGAATAACTCTGGGTAAGAGCATTTTCCACCCACACACCTACAGGCAGGTATGAAGCCCTCATGGACACTGGGATCTCCCATGCACCAGCTTGTGCACTGAGTCAGTGCCTTCAGGTTGGTCAGGGCTTACTCTTGCAACCTGTGCCATAGTTATCCTGCTCCAAACCCAGCAGGATCTGTGCCAAAGGAGCACATGCTTATCTGGCCGAAAAAAACCCCAACCCACCCTTGAGCCTATTTAGGGTGCCTGTGATTTATTATTTTCTTTATACAGTGCAAATGGGGAGTGCCTGTGTGGCAATACAAAGCAGGAAGAGAAATGCTGCTAAGTGCTGATTACTTCTTCATGTGGGCACAGCAAGGGTTCACTCAGAGGTCTGGGGAGAATGGTGTTTTTGTGATTCTGTAAATGGCTGCACTCAAAGGTGGTAATTTGAATTTCTCTAGTCTGTAATATATATATCTTATTTTTATGTTTTATATATATATTTATTAGCCTGGATAGATCCAGTGGTGACGTTTTGGCTCAAGCCCCCGTTCCTTGTTAGCAGCATGCTTCTGTTATCTTTTGAGATGAAAGGTGCCCCAGAAATGTAAACCACTGATGAACTGTGCTCCTTGTAATGTAAAATAGTAATAATAAATACTGTCCTGCTGTTCCCCTCATCCCTTGTCGTCACAAAGCACTCCATAAATTGCACTCCAGCCTCTTGCATTCCAGCTGTTGTGCGTACCGAGACACAGCCGTGCGTGGGAATAAAAGAAATACTACCTTTGGGGTCAGTGCTGATGTTACCCACAGGTTAATGCGAGTGGTTTGTATTTCCCTTCACTCCCCCTTAATCCAGTCTCTGATCCATGTTGATCTGGAGGCTGAGTTCAGCCTACAGCAGTTTGTGCCTTTATCTCAGTTGAGTCCTAGTACCAGCTGGCACAGTGGCTGTTTTGCATCCCTCTGGTCTTGGCAGAGTCAGTGACCTGGTCTCTGCTCACCAGGCAGTAGATTGAGGCTCAGTGGAATCCTGGGTGTTCACCTGTCCTAAAAATGTGTTTCTGAAGACCTTGCTTTGCTGCCTTTTCCTGTGGATTTAAAACTGCTGCCTGGCGCGATGTGATGCTTAGATTTCCCTTTTGCAAGCAGTGTTCCTCTCCTCCTGGGCTTGGGCCTTTGCTCATGGAGGAGAGTCTCAGCCATCCCTAAATCACGTTTTCCTTCTGTCAGCCGCACCTCCTTCCCATCCAGCATCCACTTAGAGGGTGAGTGTTTTGGAAGGAGGAATGAGTGTGCCTGAGCTCTCAATGTCTCCATGGGGAGCTCCTGGCTGCTCAGAGCATCCTCTAGCTCACTGATTGTCCTTCCTTCCTCATCCTCATGCTTTTGGCCCGGGAGAGAACAACAGCCAGTAAGTCAAGTGCTGCCCACGCACAACAGTTGAAATTCTCCAAGTGAAATTAGTTTTTAAATTTGGTTGGACATACAAAATTCTTCCCTAGCTCTGAACCAAATTTATATTTTGGAATCATAAAATGGTTTGGTTTGTGAAGGCCACTTGTAATGGGCAGGAACATCTTCCATCAGATCAGGATGCTCAGGGCCCCATCCCACCAGGACTTGAGTGTTTCCAGGGATGGGACAGCCACCTTCTTTGGGGTCTTCTTTGTACTCCAGAACTGGAAGGCAAAAGGTTTAGTTGATGCTCAGCTGCAAACTGGCCTCCACACTCATTTGTGGGCCTCAGGCATATCTAAATTATCCAAATTCAGACTGGGCTCCCGTGATCTGGCTGCAGCCTGTGGGACGATAACCTCCATCACAAAGGTCCAATCCAGCAGCCTGGGTTATTTCAAAGCAGGTAAGTGGAAGAGCCCACTGAGATAAATGCTCAGGTAATCACACAGGTCCAAACTGTGAAACCACCTTATGTCATCAAAGCAATTTGAAAATCAATTTGATGTCTGGCAGGGAGGCAGACACGTCGGGTCCCTTCGGCGTTCATTAGCATTCAGGTGGCAGCACTCTGCCAAAGCTGCTTTTTCTGGGAAAGCTATTGAGAAAAAAAAATTAAAGGAGGGGGAAAAATTAAAATTAGGCATTAACCGTAATTTCCTCTCATTAAAGGTAACAACAGCCCCAGCACCAGTCTGGAATGGGGCTGGTTTATGGGTTTTCAAGATGGGGAAACAGAGTGCACACCACAGAAGTGAAGTGATGATCAAATAAGAAAGCAAATGAGGCTCCCCCCTCGTTTTTAACAAAGGCAGGAGCGGGGCCAGTGGCAGAGTGGTTTAACTGAGCAGTTAGAAAATTGGAGGTCAAAGCCTGACATGGCTATTGATGAATTGAGGATGTTGGAAGAAGAGTAGCAGACATCACGAGTGGGCTGTAGGGACTGAAACATGAAGCAAGATTAAAAGAAGTTAAGTACCTGGAGGTGGTGTGGCTGTGCAGCAGTGAGGTGAACCATAATTACAGACACCACATGCTGCAGACTGGAGAGAGACCAAGGGAGAGAGGATCAGAGTGGGGTAAGGCAGAGGAAGGGGAAGACTCAGGATTCTGAATCTCTTTGTTCCAGATGTGTTTGGGCAGCTTGTGTGGTGCAACACCTGCTGGTCACCTCTTTTTTGCCATCTCCTCCTGAGTTTATTCTAGTTCATGCCCTGATGTTTCCCATGCAGCCTCAGGTCATTAATGAAGGGCTGGATTGTGCTGTGGCTGAGGATGAGACTCAGGCAACCTCCTGTAAAGCATCCTCATGGACTTGGGGTTCAGTGTTTGAATGAGCAAATCCTTTGAAGCTCTGGCCTGGTGATTCATACCATGTGGGACATACTGGGCAGAGTGCTGGGATGGAGCTGGCTTAGGGCTGAGAGCAGCTCTCAGGAAGAGGGTTCATAGCTGGTGTTGTCAGGTGTCAGGCTCCCATTGCAGCTTTTCTTGCAGTGGTGTCACTTAGTTGCTCTCGCTTGATGAGGTTGCTTGTTTTCATGAAGACTTTATGAGCATCATATATTCCTATCATCACACCTTCCTTTGAAACTACAAACTGGAGATGATGCCCTGGGCAGGTGATGTACTGAAAATTGTAGGTGCAGAGACTTGCATGCATTTTTTTTATTAAGCTTTCTTGTTTACAAAGGCAGGCTCCAAATGAATCCCTAACGACTGTGACTGCAAAATTATCTCCATGAATCCAAGCGTAGCAGCACCTTCCTGAGTCTGCAGGTAGCCTGAGACAGTAAAATAATGGGTAAGCGCTTCTGCCTCTTAGCAGATGCTTCAGGGAGCTCAGCGTGGTGACTTTGCCTTGATTGGTCTCGACTAACTTTTCCCTGGTGATTATTTTGGTGTCTTAAGTTCCAAAGAAAATGGACTAAAGGGTGGCATGGGCGTTGTAACCAGGTGACTTTTAAGGTTTCATCCAACCCAGACAATTCTGATTCTGTGGTTCTAAATCTCCCAAAGCCTGCTAGCACCATACTTTTCCATGTTTGCACTGGTTGTGTGATCAATTAATTGATTGTAGCCATGTCTGCATGTAGTATTTTTCATCTGGCTTCTCAAGGCAACAAATCTGAGACCTGTCTCTTTCTGTGCCCCATCAGTAATTCTTGAACCATGAAGGGGGAGAGAGTCAGATTTGTTAGAGGACTAGCAATAATTTGAAGTGCCTAGAATTCTTCAGAATAAATATCTAATGACCCGAGTGAGGAGACATCTGCAGTGATACGAGACACACCAGTGATGGTAGAGCCATGCCATGTGGTTGCCACCCAACTGCAGATGGGTGGATGCTTTTAAACAAATTAATCCTGAGGGTGCCTGCAATCTCTGTGCAGCCAGACACTCCTGGGATAAATCCTGGACCTAATTCTGAGCTGTCTGGCATCTCATGTAGTCATCCAGCTTCCGCAGAGCAGGGACAGGGAGCAGCCTCCCTGTGTTTGACTGCGAGGCACTGAGGGACTGGACCTTTTGCATGTGTCTGAGCCGGGCAGACGCGAGTCTTGAATCAAATTAAAAAACACAGCAACTTGTGAGTTCGTTAGACATGACTAAGGGCTGCTTGGGTTAATGGAAAAGTTGAGCAGGGCTTAATTGTTCCTGCATAAAGAGCTCATGGAGGAGCTGTGGAGGCCATGGGAGGGGATGAGAGTGTAAGGTGTCGCTTGTAGGGTGGGAGGGAGTAGATAAGCCAGCATCACTTTAGGAAAAATATAAAAACTAAGACTCAGAAGCTTTAATTGTGAGGGATGTTGGTGCCAGAGCAGCTGCAGCAGGGAGCTGGCCTGGGATGGTGTGGTTCAAAGTATTTTTTTTTAAACACATTTGCTTTATACGGGGGGATTTTGTGCCAAATGAGATACCATGTGCTGGTGACAATCTTGCTGTGTGCCATGTGGCTGGCACAGAGCCCCTGTGCAAGTGCTGATGGCTGGGAGGTTGTCTGTGTGCCTGCAGACCCCTGTCAGCTGAGTGCTGCTGGACACATGGACTGAGACACAGGTCCCCAGGGCTGCCATGGAAGCTGGGCAATGACACAGAGAGGGCCAAGAGCTTCCTCCCTGCAGCCATTTCCCATTGGTTTCTCCAGCCATCCTAGAATCCTGCAACAGTTTATGTTGGAGGGAATCTTAAGGATCACCTAGTTCCATGCCCCTGCCACGGGTAGAGACACCTTCCACTAGACCAGGTTGCAATGACAGAGCCCGAGGGTGGAAGGTGAGGGCTGGGCAGCCTTCAAATCTCTCAACAAAGCCTCTTCCCTCCTCCCCAAGCACTCCATCCCATGAAAAGATGTGTTTGTGCCTCCCAGCTTTCTCTTCCTTAAACCCCTGGTCTCCATGACCAGCCTCACCTCTTTGCTTGTGCATCACTTGCTGGTTTGTTTTGCAGCTATTTGGGATGGTGGGAAAACAGGCAAAGAAGAGAGAAGGGTTTGGGTAGGAAAGGCATCCCACTTGTTGGAGTGAGTGGTCAGATCTCTGCTGTTGCCCCGAGGGGAGACAGGGACACCAGGCTGAGTGTGGGGAGCCCAGCCAGCATTCACATCCCTCCACAACAGCTGTGAGGAGCCAAGGAGAGTAAGTAAGTGTTAGTGAGTGTTCAGTAAGTGTTACATCAGCATAGAAAAACATGCTTGGTGCAGAAACATCATGAAGTGAAATAAAATTTTTATGCCTCTTTTCTTTTTCTTTCTCCCTCTTTTACGCCTTGGTAGCACACACTGAAGTTGTCTGGGTGGATCTGATCTCAGTGCTTGGGTCATTTTATGACTGTTCTTGCTGTTTTCATGGGAGTCAAGTGATTTATGTGCATCTTTGCAGATCTGGGCCTTTAGCTAGTATCAGAGTGCACACCCACGCATGCCACTATGGCAACATCTAATAACCCCAGTGTAGAAAAATATTTCCTTTTCATTGTAGCAGTTAAGCTGGAATTTCTGAGAGGACTGATGGCATGAAGTGCCGAACTCCCACCCAGGTAAATAAGAGTTGAGCATGTTATTCTTTCCAATTCCCTTTCTGAGGAACTCCTTGGAGCGTGTCTCTGCTGAAGGTAGATTGTGTGGGGAGAGGAGGCAGCTGGAGCCTGGGTGGCTTCCTCACAGCCATTCTTGATGGTACTTTGGAGCATTTAGGCGTCACCCCAGAGCTCATGTGCTGGGAAAAGCCTTCTTGCCTGTGCTGTGCAGAACCAGGTGGTGCTGGATGAGGAAGATGCTGAGAACTGTCCCCAGCTTTCCTTGATAGCTGACTCACCCCAGGGTGACTGCAGGACTTCAACTCTGTTTTGGCAACTCTGGCTCCTAACCCTGCTGCTTTCAAGGGCTGTGTCTTCCCTAGAAGAGGTTTGCACTGTGGTGATGATGGTGAGATCCCTTCTGGTCCTAGGCTGGGCTCCTGGTCCTCAGCAATCAGGTGCCAAATGCTCAATGAGTTCCAGTGGTGCTGGTTTGGTACCAGGACTTAAGATCCAGCAGAAGCTTTTGGCCCCAGAATGTTGCCTCTCCCTGCTAGGATGTTGTGTGTGGATACCCAGGGGAGATCCCTGAAGGTGTTTTGAAACCAAGGGGAAGGAGGGGAGGAATTAAACAAAAATAAGAGAATGTTTGTCCCCGCTTAGCCAGCAAGCGGGATTAATGAAACTCTGCAGAGGGCAGAGGGAGGGTGAGGACACAGTCAGCAAAAATGGATCTGGATGGCTGTAACATAAATATGGAGGGGGTGGAGGAAGCTGGAGACTGTGCCCTGCAGAATTAGCTCAACATTGACTATATCTGAAGCCCCTGCTGGCCTCAAAGGCCCTCATTCAGTACCCACTTTGTTTCAACAATTAGAAAGACGAAAGAGCATCTGTCATGCAAATTGTATGGTAGGACAGATGCCCAGTGTGAGGTCCTGCACTGGCAACCAGTGGTTCACAACAAACAAACAAAAAATGTCCCTTTCATTCAAGAGATCTGCTGTTGGGTTGTCTCCAAATGCCTGTACATTGAGAGTGAGGTTTTTTCCTCAGGGTGTCCCTTCAGAGCTGGGCTGTGCAGCAAGAGAAGCTGCTCTGGTGTGTGCATCATGAGTTAATTACCAACTTCTAATCACATCTGGTGTGGCTGTCTAACAGGCCATGTCCTGTCTGTCACTGTGACGTGGTGAAACCTGGTGAAAAAGCCGAACCTGCTCATTGTTCTCGGTTTTCCAGAGCAGCTGTGGCTGCCTCTGGATCCCTGGCGGTGTCCAAGACCAGGTTGGTTGCGGCTTGGATCAACCTGGGATAGTGGAAGGTGTGCCTGTCCATGGCAGGGGACATGGATCACCCTTAAGGTCCCTCCCAACCCAAACCATTCCATGATCTTCTGGTAAGAAACTCCTGGAAAAAGTTCTGGAGTGCTTTGGAGGCAAGTCGTGGAACAAACAGTTTGGGTTGGAGAGAATCTTCAAGACGATGTCGTTTCAATCCCCCTGTCATGGGCAGGGACATCATCAACAACATCAGGTTGTTCAACTACCCATCCAGCCTGGCTTTGAGTGTTTCCAGAGTGGGATGTGAACCCTTTCTCTGGGCAGCGTGTTCCTGAGGATGGGTTGGGCAGCATAATTCCAAAGGCTGATCTGATGCCCTTAAGTCCATGCTCCTTCTTTGCCACTGGATAAATGTCAGCTCCTGTTACAGAGTGCAGGAGAAGGAGAGGTCCCAGATGACCTTGCAGTTTGAAATTTCAGATGGATATGAAAAAAGGCTTTTCATTCCTACCTCCTCATCTTATATAGGGGTTGATGTGTTTGGGATAAAAGCCACAACAGCATCTTGCCTTTATTCAGGACACCTCCCTGTCCCTTGGTGAGAGGGGTGGGAAGGATGGCAGTTCCTGCTCACAGAGTGCTTGAGGAGAAATATTTTCCAAATTTTCTTAAAATGCATGATAAAAACAGACTTTGGGGTCAGTACTGCTGGAGCATCAGTGACAAGGGAGCAATGCTGGAAGTGGAGGCAGGATTTCATGGGGGAATGGGGCTTGGTGGATGCTTTCATGTTTTACTCCAAGGCAGGGTAGAACCAGTGGTGGCTCCCATTTGGAGCCTGTGGATCCTCATGGAGGGGATTGTGAGTTGTCCTCTCAGAGGTTAGGGCTGCTGAGGGAGCAACCCTTCTGATGGAATAAGGAGAAAATGAGCAGATGACTCTCCAAACAAGTTCTGTAGGCACTTGCTTGGAAAGCAGAGGATTGATTTCTCCTCTTGAGGGCTTTCAGATGCTCCTCTGTGTTTAGCTTTGCTGGACAAGTTTAAAGGAAAATGCTGAGAAAGATGAAATTTCCTATTCAGTCCTCTCAGCTCATTCCCTGAAGCTGGAGGAAGGCACCCTGCAAGGTCAGTGGCAGCTCCTGCAGTAGCGTGATGGACTCATTTCCCTTTCCCCCCACCACCTCCAGGTCTCCAGGCCCTGCTGTCACAGTACAGCTGTGTGAGTGGCAAAGTGCAGATGCTCCTGGGTTTTATTTTTTTTACGAGCTGGCCGAGCCTTGTGCCGTCCCCCAGCTTTGGCAGAGGAAAGCTGCAGCTCCACGCACGGCATCTGCCGGAGCGCCCGGGGGGCTGGCAGGGCATGAAAGGGAGCTGCGAGGCCAGGCTGGGGTGGATGTGCTGGATGCAGCCTCGGGAGGGGTTTGGGAGCATGTTCCTGGTTTTTTCCCCTTCTTCCCCCGTGTCTGTTTGTGTTGGATGTGCTGGCAAACTGTGCCCTCTGCAGATGGGCTTTGACCTTGGCTGCCACCCAGCTCTGCTGGGGCAGGTAGGGATGGGAATGGATTCACAGCCTTTGAGACCGCTCAGCCCGTGGAGCATTTTCTAAATATGAGCTCTGATTTATGCCTGGTAACTACCTTTTTCCACTGTAAGGAAGAAAAAAAAAAAATAGTTAAATTGGTAATTTATTTTCCCAGGGTAGTGGGAAACTGCACTTACTTGAGCTTGAGGTAACTTCAGCTGAGCTTGTTGAAATCTCTGATCCATCCCAAGGTTTCTGAGTTCAGAAAATAAAAATAAAACAGTGATAACAATCCCAGTGTGTCCCATGAAAGACATAATGGGGCAAATAGCAGGAGTTTGGGGAGTTTTTTATCTTCTACATAGATGTGCTTGATGGAAAATAAATGCACTACAACTTTAAGGCTTTGCCTGCAGCTAAATATAAGGGTGTGCTGGCTCCACCCTGCTGCTCTGTTAGGGATACAGGCATTTATTTTTCTGGGGTGGGTTTTTGCTTTATTTTTTTCCCCTTCTCTTTTATTGCTTTTTTTTTTTTTTTTTTTTGGGAGAATCTTCACCATGAAATAACCGAGAGTTTAACAGAGTGGTCCTGGAGTGTGCAGGAGAGGTACCTCCTAACATTCTCCCCATGGAAAGTTAAAGGCTTGGGACTTGACCAAATTTCAACTTTCATGTAAGTGCTGCGTGCTGTTGTCTGATGGGGAGATGAGGATGGCAGGGACGAAGTCTTAAGGCAGCAAGTCTGTTTTAATCTGACTTTCCTGAGCTCCCAACCTGCTTGGTGTTAAGCCAACAGCCAGGCTATTCTGGGGTAGCTGAGCTTCGTGGCTTGGGGATGGTCAGCCCTGAGGGGATGATTATTCTTTGCCTGAATTTTTTTTAAATTTTCAGTGAAAACTCTCTTGGTGTTGATAAAACTCAGAGAGGTGGTGGGCAGGATGTGTTTTCAGCCAGCATTTGCTCAGTCTAAACTTATTTTTCTCTGACTTTCTGTTTTTGAAAGAGAAGCCAGTTTCATCTCCATTTTCTGTAATCATCTGCTTATTTTATTAGCTTTTTCCAAAAGGCTGTGTTTCCCCCGATGCCTGGCCACCTGTTTTCTATGAGCTGCTGAAGGTCTGAGCTCTTGCTCCGCGTGTGCAGAGCAGATTTCTTTCAACAAGCCAAAAGAAACGGCACAGCTATAGACTAAAAAGGGCAAAAAAACCCACATGCTGTGCTATTTTGGTAGTAGCAAATTATGCGTCCTACAAATTACCATTGGTTATGAACATTGTCCGTCTGTCTGGATGACAATGTCCTGCTTTCAGACCACTGCTAATACGTTTAGAATTAGGATAATACTCATTGAACTCCAAAGCAGCTCCTCTTTTCTTTGCCCTGATTTATTCCTAGCAGCAAATGTCACATGCAAGTGGAAGTTTTATGGCTGGATAATTCACAGCCTGTTGGGCATCTTATTAAGAAGGGCTCAGACTTTTAAAAAAAAGTGACTCGAGGTTGTTCTTTTAGTGTTGAGAAAGTATCAATTCTCTAGGTTTTGTTGCTTGCTGCCTTTCTCTTTTAATTTTTTTCTTTTCTTAACCTCACCCTTTTTTGTTTTGTTCTCCCTTTCTCTTTCCCTCTTTGCTTTCTCACCCCCCTTTTCTTTCCCTCTGTTTTCTTTTCCCCCTTTCCTTGCCCCCTTTTCTTGTCTCCCATTTTCTTTCACCCATTTTATTTTCCTTCTTTTCTTTCTTTCTTTCTTTCTTTCTTCCTCTCTTTCTTTCTTTCTTTCTTTCTTTCTTTCTTTCTTTCTTTCTTTCTTTCTTTCTTTCTTTCTTTCTTTCTTTCTTTCTTTCTTTCTTTCTTTCTTTCTTTCTTTCTTTCTTTCTTTCTTTCTTTCTTTCTTTCTTTCTTTCTTTCTTTCTTTCTTTCTTTCTTTCTTTCTTCCTCTCTCTCTTTCTTCCTCTCTCTCTTTCTTCCTCTCTTTCTTCCTCTCTTTCCCTTTCCTTTTCCCTTTCCCTTTCCCTTTCCTTTTCCCTTTCCCTTTCCCTTTCCCTTTCCCTTTCCCTTTCCCTTTCCCTTTCCCTTTCCTCCCCTCTTTCCTTCCCTTTCCCTCTTTCACTCTTTTTCCTGTTTTTTCAATTTTCCATTTATTTTGCTTCCTATTTTATTTTTATGTCTCTCTCTCTAATTTTCTCTTTTCTTTCCCTTTCATTCTTTCCAGTGAAGCACAAGTTGAACTGAGGGCTTGCTCACCTTTCCATCTGAGCTTCCTGAGCATCAGTTCTGAAGTACAGCTCCAAATCCACAGTGAGGACAGTGGTACTGTAACCACTGTAAGAAATAGATGAGGATTGTAAATAAGGATTTCCCCACTACAGTACCACAAACATACTCACCATTTGATATGCCTTGCAGAGGTGGTTCATGCCCGCATCTTGACCTGTGGCTGGTCATTTTAGGCACTGTAGAGTGAATACCCTAAAAAGATATTTCCAGGTGTGATGTTGCATGGGGGTTCATGGGCAGGGGTGGGAGCAGGGTGAGCTGGTGCTCCAGCTCAGTGATGGGGTGTCTGTGTGTGCTGGGTGAATCCCAGCACAGCAAACCCAGCAGGCAGCTTTGTCCTTTCCTACAAGTCCTGTCTGGACCAGAGTGTCCCCTGCAGCAACACCAAGGGCAGGTTATGCCCTTTCCAGCTGTGAGGCTTGAGAACAGATGGTGTCTTGTTCCACTTTCACACCACCCTTGGCTTCCTTTCCGATTTTCCTGAGTCACCTTTTTCACAAAAGGGATTGAAAGGAAGAGACTGGCATGTCCATGAGGGCAGGTAGCGTTTTCCCTCCCGTGCTGCCTGGCACACTGCTGTTGGAGAGTGTCTGGTCGGTGTTTCTGCAGCATCTCTCTGCCGTAACGCATCTGTGCTTCTTCTCTCCGGGGTTTTCCATGCCAGTTATCTGTGCCAAGCAGGAGACAGGAGGTGAGCAGCTTTGCTGACTGTCTGGGGGGAAAACAGTGCTGTGGCCTCGTTTTGTGTCGGGTGGATTCAGGCATTGCTCCATAATGAGTTAAAAGACCTCTTCCTTCCTTCTCTTCCTCCCCCATCTTCTTCCTCCTCTTCTTCTCCTCATCCTCTGCTTCCTCTCCTTCCGTGCTTCTTTTCCTTTTACTCTCCCTTTTTTCCTTCTCATCTGCCTTCTGCCTTCTCCATCCTTTCCTTCCTCTCCATCTTTTCCTTCTTTCCCCTCCTTTCTTCCCCTCCTTCCTTCCCCTCCTTCCTCTCCTTCTCCTGCCTTTCTCTCATTCCTTTCTCTCCTCCCTTCCTCTCCTTCCTCCTCCTCCACCTGTGTCACAGCCATTACCCCTTGCTGGTGCTGCTGCAGGATCCAGATGCTGCACAAATCCAGAGCAGCATTCCCAGCTCTGACTGCCTTGCCCACGACCCTTATCCCATGCCAGAGCTCCCTCTCGCTTGCACTGCAGAGGCAGCTTTTGCAGAAGGGAGACCACAGAGTGTCCCAGCAGAGGGCTGGTGGTGTGGGGACCCCAGGAGCACTTTTGAAGGCTCCTCCCTTCAGGTCCCAGGGGTGTTTGTTGCCAGGATCAGTCCCATTGTCACCCTCCACTTATTACTGGGGTGTCTCAGGCTTGTATCTCCTGGTTTTACACCCTTGGGTACAAGAAAAGTGTGAAACCCCATCACTGTGAAGGTGCTTTCAGAGGGCTCTGTGCACTGGGACCCATTTTCAGCAGGATTTTCTCCACTGCAGGGTGGGTGCAGGGTTGGCTGGGCTGCATCCTCAGATGTTCAGGGGCTGCTTTGGGTGGTGTTTCACTTCACAGAAACCAAGTGCTCTGCCTGGAAAGACAGATTGCTGCCACAGCATAAACAAATCTATTGAGCCCAGGCAGCCAACAGATTCACCATGTGCAACGTGTGTGTCTCTCCAGCCCTCTTGTGCTTTCCTGTCCAGACTGAGAATGGCTTGGGCATTGAGGGAAAGTCCTGTGGGGAGAGGCTGAGTGAGCTGAAAAGGGGCTCAGCCTGGAGAAAAGCAGGCTCAGGGGGAACCTTGTGTCTCTGCACAACTCCCTGACAGGACAGCCAGGGGTGGGGGATTTGGGATCTTATCCCAAGGAACAGGGACAGCAGGAGAGGACATAGGCTGCACCAGGGAATGCTCAGGTTGGACACGAGGAATTTTTTCGCACAAGGGGTGATTAAAAATTTGGAAGGGGATTTCCAAGGAGTTGTTGGAGTCCCCATCCCTGGAGGTGTCCGGGGAAGGCCTGGATGTGGCACTCAGTGCTCTGAGCTGACAATGTGGGGATCAAACACAGCTTGGACTCGATGATCTTGGAGCTCTTTTTGAGCTGAGATGATATTGTGATTCTCTGATTGCTGCCCTCTTGAGAGGGAGAGAGGTGACGTGTGTAAGTGACAGGTCACTTAAAATGAGCCCCACATGTGTCCCACAGAGCTGGGACTGGCATGAGAGGGCAGTAGAGCTTTGTCAGAGCCTTTGTCATTCCGTCTGCCTCAAACCCCTGGAGCACGAGTGGATCTCCTGTCCTGCAGGTGGTTTTGGAGAAGCTGTATAACAAAGGTGGGTGTGTAAATCCCTTCTTACAGGTCCCTGAACTTGTGGCAGTGGATAGGAGTTTTGTTGAGGGATGTTTTGTTTTTGTTGAGGGATGGATGAGCTGTGTCTGATGCTGTTTTTTTATACACCTTCTCCATCCCCTAATGGAAAGGGTGCACTGGCCACTGGCAAACTGAGCAAAAGCTCTGCAGAGCACCGAAGAAGGGCTGCAGGGGGGGAATGCACACCCACTGGGGGGGCTAGCAGTGCTTGGAAATGGAGGTTCTCCTTTGGAAGCCTGCGTGAGCGCCATTTCCCGGGAGTTGCCTAATTTAAATCATCTTTGCTCTGTTTTGTCCTATCCATTATTTTCAGCTGTCAACATTAAGTGCCACAAAGACCCTGTAATAGGCTTCTTTCTGCTTCCCTCTAATAATCCCAGAAACAGTCACTGGCCCTTTGTCTGAGGCTCTGTGATGGCTCTCAGTGTTCAATTTGCTGGAGAGGAACCACTTTGTGGAACAGTAGGACAATCAGTGAGGCAGTGGCTCAAGTGCTGCCATCCTCCCTTTGAAGGGGCTGGAGAGGAGCAAGATGGAATTGTGTTTTGCCCATCATGGTTAATGACTTCTAAGAAAAGCTTCAGTGACAGCTCAACAAAAGTGATCCTGGCTTACAAAAATAGATGCATTTCATTTGCCCCAGAATTTGTTGGGGTTTAGAGTGATTCTTGGAGCTGAAGGAGAGCAGTGAGATCTGTTGTTCAGGTCTGGCTTAGGACACGGAGTCTCTGTCCAGCAGGAGGGTCTGAGCCTTGTGAAGACCAGAATAAAGTCCAGCACAGGTAAGTGCTGCCAGATTTTCTTGGCTTTTTTAGGTGTTGGTAGGATCTAGTAAAGGCTCTTCACATGTGAAACAGCAGGGTCCTGTCAATGCTGTGCATCCATCTTTGGCAGTCCTGAACTACACCAGCATTTCTTATGTGTCCTCAGGGATGCTTGCTTTGGGCTGGGGGTGAACCAAAAGGCTTCTTGAGGGCTCTTGCACTACTTGGATGCTACAGTCTTTGTGTCTTCCCTGGGGCTGTGTGAGGCATCCCATGCCTAACTCAGCATAGATTGGGGAAGCTTTACCCTGGTTTCTTGCTCCTCATGTTTTACTGAAGTGGAGGAGCAACAAGTGCCTCCATTGCATGAAATACCTCAAAATATCCGGCATTCCATGTGATTCCATACTGATTTTGTGCTGAGCTTGCCTTATCTTACTTGCACTGCTGCCCTTAGCCTTGCCCATCTCCTGTCCGTCTTGCCATCAGTTCTTGTTCCAGGTTTGCCCTCTCAGTCAGACACCAGTCTGCTTCAGAAATTCCCCTGGTCAAGGGATCAGCTCTAGACAGCTAAAAGTACAGTAATTTCACAATTATAAGCTGCACCATTTTGACTAAAATTTTGGTCCAAACCCGGAAGTCCGGCTTATAATCAGGTGCAGCTTATATACGGACAAAGAATTAAAAGTTGTTGTTTTAGGAGGACAGGTGTCTGCTGAGAAAGGCACGAGCTTCTCTTTGAAATGGAGAATGTAAACCCCCTCCCTCCAAATTATTATAATTTTGAAATCAAGGGGCTCTCAGGCAAAGATATGGGAATTAGGAATAACAGTTCTTTACTAGGGAAATTAAAATAGAAATACAGCACTACAAAGAACAAACCCCAAACCCTGACAAAGTCAGAGTACAACCTGACACCCGTCAGGCAGGGTGTTGGCAGCAGTCCCATCCCATGGTGGCTGCATCCTCCTGCAGTGACAGATGTGGCTCAGTTGGAGCAGTGCTCCTGTACAAGGTGCAGTTTCCCTCCGGAGCTCTAGTGGGGATGTGGAGAAATCCGGTTTTCCTCTGGAGTCCAGTGGAGAAAGGGGCTCCCTTAGTGTCCCAAAGCCTCTGTTTTTATCTTGGTAAGAAATGTTGGGCTCTTCCCCCTGGCTGGAGCAACTCCCAATGGGATGCAGTAATTTTATCAGTCCCACAGTGGGACTCAATGGCCATGAGCAGAAAATGACTGGCTGGAGGAAGGATGGGTTGTGAAAAGATAAAGAACAATGCCCTGCCTGGTTTCAATGGATGGCCCATTAGCAGAATATCTGCTGTGGAGATAAGGATCACTGCCCCCACTCTCAACATTGTAATGTGCGGCTTATAATCAGGTGCGGCTTGTAATCGTGAAATTACTGTATTCTGATTACAACCAAAAGTAGCCTAATAGTGCTGCACTGGGTATTAGAAGTCTGTCTGTCTTTATTGGTCAGGAATGGTTTTGTCACAGCCTTCTTCTAGAGCTTTTAGGGAGAGTAAAGGTGTAAAGATGGAGCTTGATGTGGTTTTGAGAGCTCCTCCATGCTCTGCCTGTGATTCCTTTCTTGTTCAGCCCTCTAGTCCTGGATTTGAAAGGTACCAAGATAGGAGGGAGTCAGGGATGGCTCAGAAAGCGACTGAAGAAGACAAAGAATTCAACTTTTCTATAAGTGCATAAACAAATAAGTTATTACTATGAGAACATAAATAATGAGGAGAAAAATAACTTTACAAGTAAATGTTGCAAGGAGAAGTAAGTTTGATTTTTAAATTTGAGCTGTGCATGCAGAAGCACAGGATGATTGCTTCTGAGTCTGTTTATCCTGAAACTTAATTCTTACAGGGACCATTGTCAGGGTTGGTTTGTTTTTTTTTTTGCATTGGTTTCATGTTGACTGGTGCTACATTTAATCTGCCACCACTCTGCTCAGTGTCTTTGCCTGCTGCTTGGCTTTCTTGAGTCCTGCTGGAGTGTCTGATGGGTTTTTGTGGCCTCAAAGCCTTATTCCACTCCGTGCTAAGACAGCAGCTTTAGGAATGAAAAACGAGTTTCAAAATGCTATTAAAGGAAAGCTGTTGGTGTAACATGATTTTTTGCTCAGTCCCATATGGCTTGGGGGGGTCCAAGACTCATTAAAAAACCCACTTGAAGTGTGCTCTGCCTCACAAATGTCCCACAAATATCCCCTCAATGTTAGCCATGGCCCACAGCTACACCTGGGTGCTTTCCATGAAGTCCCACGTCTGCAATTGAGTGGAAAGCTAAAATTGTAAGGAAAACCATCATGACAAAATCCAGGCTTGTTTTAGCCCATTTGGTTGTGGAAAGAAAAGTTGCAAACTGGACCTCTGAGCAATCCCAAAGGAAAAGACAAACAATGTGTTAGAAGAAGGGGAGGGGAAAAAAAAAGAGCTGGAAGTGTTGAAGGCAGTCTCATGGGTTTAGGATGGTGTGAGCACTCAGCTCTGGCCAGGGCTGGCTGTGAAGCAGAAGCTGTGGTCGGGGAGAGAAGTCGCCCTTGGGCTCTTCCTCGGAGTCAAGGAAGGTGGATTGTTTTCTGGCGATGAAATTTCCTATTGAAAAATTGAATGCTTCCTTCTCTCCCTTGTGAATGGGATGCCCAGGAAGCGAAGCACACTGGTTCCAATTACCAGCACAGCCAGCTCAGGTGCTGCAGTCAGTCAGGAATTTATACCTGTTCATATGTTCTAGAAAAGATAAAAACTTTTTTTTTTCAAGTTTTTTTATTCTTTTTTTTTTTTTCTTTTTCAATCTGGGTAATGAATTCAAAGCAGGAGCCCAGCCAGACTGCTTTTGATTTGTTCCCACATTAATGTTTTATGTCTGAATATGTGCCTGATCACTCAAATTAGTCCAACTCGCTACTGCAGTTGAGCCCAAAAAAATGGTCCCAAGCCATGCAGGCTCATTGATAGGGCTGGAGCACCTCTCCCATGCAGACAGCCTGGGAGAGCTGGGATTGTTCAGCCTGGAGAAGAGAAGGCACTGGAGAGACCTTGCTGTGGCCTTTCAGAACTTAAAGGGGGCTTATAAAGAAAAATAAAGAGTTTTTAGTGGGGCCTGTTGTGGTAGAACCAAGGGTGATGGCTTTAAACTGAAGAAGGGGAGATTTGGACTAGATGTAAGGGAGAAATGTTTTACTGTGAGGAAGGTGAGGCTTTGGCACAGGGTGTCCAGAGAAGCAGCGGGTGCTCCATCCCTGGAAGTGTCCAAGGTTAGACTGGACAAGGCTGGGAGCAGCCTGGCACAGTGGAAGGTGTCTGGAATCCCTTCTCCAGACCTTTCCCTGCCTGTGTGGGCAGGGTGGATGGCCCAAATTACAGGCAGTACTGGCTGGAGCTGGTGTGAGCTGTGGCTGCAGATGGGCCTGAAGGCTCCAGCTTTGCATGATGCCTTCTGCAGGGACCTGGCAGAGCACAAAGACCTTGTTAAGGCAGCCAGTTTGGCTACAAGTGCTCACCTCTTCCAGAGCACAATTGACTAAGTGGTGCTGCTCCAGGACCAGGCTACTGCACCCCCGGGTTCCTGTTGATATTTAAAATAAGAGCATACATCTCTGTTGTTGTTTCCATCCAGGGTTGCCTGCAGCTCTTCAGGCAGGATCCCCACTTTCCTGCAGGGTTGGTTACACAAAGCCTCAGCACAGGCTAAACTTGCCCTGCAGTCTGAGTCCAGGGGCAGCAGGCAGATCATGGAATCCCATGGAAGCATTTACAATGGAGAAGGTAACTCTGAGATCACTGAGTCCCCAGCACTGCCAGGGACACCACGGACCTATTTAAATTTTAAATCACTCCAGGGATGAGGACTGCCTGTGCCAGGGCTGGGCAACACTTTCCATTAAGAAATTTTCCCCAATATCCCATCTAAACCCACCCTGGTACAATTTGAGGCCTTTCCCTGTCATCCTGTCCCTTGTTCTCTGGAACCTTCCCCTGGCATCCCCCTCCTGTCAGGGAGCTGTGGGGAGGGAGAAGGTCTGTCTCCTCTCAGACTTCTTTTCTCCAGGAGTAACGAGCTGGAGGAGAATGCAAGAATACACAAAGCAGCTCACAGTGGAAATGTTGCATATACATGTGTGTGATTTTAGAGGATTCCCGTTGTACAGTTGTGTTACTGGGAGTTCCTGGTCATTAGGAGTGATCTGGAGTGGGAACACCTGGAGGGCCAGAGTTAAGGGTGATTATGCAGCCCAGCCCTGGCTTTTCTTCACTTTGGAGAGCTGCACAGCATTAATTTCATTGCAGGTTTATATACAGCTAATTGGCATGTAGTTTGATATGCAAATAAAACCATATGAATATCAAGAGAAAGACTTAAAGCTGTGCTTTCCACTGCCATGCTACAGTCCTTGCTTTTCTGGTCAGTCTAATCTACTCGATTGCTCCTTTCATCATCCTGTGTTTTGAAGGCATGATATCTCTTTCAAAGAACATCTGTCAGACGTATATTAATTAGTTAATTTTTCTACATGGAATGTAAACACGAGGGTGGAGAACCCAAAGCCCTGAGGATCCAAGGAGGTGTGTGGCCAAGTAATTATTTTGGGGTAATGCAGAGATGTGGCATGTGCTCAGTCTATAAAGGCAAGAAACAGGTTTCCTACCAGATACAGTCAGTTTATGCTAAAGACTGAAGTGAAATTTTCTTGATGTGGGCACTAGAGCCCATGTCATAGACACACCATAGAGATGGCATTTCCAAACTGAGCTTTCTAAAGCCAAAGATGCTACTGGCAGTGGTGCTGAAGTAGATTTAAATTCAGTTTTTAATTATGAATATTAAACTCAAGTAGTTGAAGAATGAATGAAAGCTTGGTGAGAGTCAATATTTTTGTGTTTGAAGGAAAGTTGAAGGTGTAAATTTGTTGGCTGGTAGCACCAAGTTTCACTCCTGACTGGGGGCTACCTGGATGCTTCTCATGTGGCTCACAGAGAACCAGACTTACTGGGATTTTTGTGTTATGATCTTGGGTGAATGTCTTTTGCTGTCACTGTGAGTCTTGAATCTTTGGCCACAAACAAAATGCAGTGCCCATTCAGCAGAATGAGTTTTGGATTTCTGCAAGTTGCACCAAAGCCATGTTTAACTTCCACCATCTGTCTTTACCACTTCTGCCTTTCCTTACGTGTGTTCTTTATTTTTTATTTTTTAAAATTTGCTTCCTGGCTTCCAGTCCTCTTAGTAATGTGTTCAGCATGGACTATTAATATATCCCAACAGGAGCAACTCTACTTATGGTTTCGTTTTGGAGTAAGGATTAGGGAATTTCCCTTAGCCCGTAGGATGCTTCTCCCTGGGAGAGAGGAAGGTGTCCCTGCTCGTGACCCTTCCAACCCACACCATTCTGTGATTCTGTGAGCTGTGGCCCTTATGCAGTAGAATGCAGATTGGTACTAAGGGATTTTTTTTTTTTTTTTTGATAAAATATGTTTTGCTGTACTTGTCCAGCCAGATAATCACAAAAATACCTCAAGGAGAAAGAGAGATGGCATTCACCATCAGCTGGAGATATGTAAAATGCCATATATCACAAGATTGTCAGTGAAGCCACGACACTGGCAAAGCTTGGCAGAGGAATTTTTTGCTGGGGCTCATGATTTCCTTGCCTGGCTGGATAAAATAAAACCTGCCAAAGCAGCGGCAGCGAGCTCCCATCTATCTGTTCTCATACTCCCAGCCGCTTCTGCCTGAATTATTCATGCTCTGTAAGTGATCTGCAAACAGCTCCTGTGATCTCCCTGTGATCTGTGGGTATGCCAGACTCACCCCTGCTTAGGTCAGGGCATTTTCTTGTTTCCTTCCCCGCGGCAGGGAGTCTGTGGGAATCTCCAGATTCCTCACCGCCTCTTTCTGATTAACCCAGACGTGTATTTATTATTTACGTGGCAGGATTTGTTCTGCTGTCCCAGGCACACGGTATTATCAGTGGATAAGCAGGAAGACTCACTGCAAACATCTGTAGTTGTTGCTTGACAAATCCTGTTTGTATAAATAATATTAAGGAGCTGCAGTGGCTGTTGTAGAGTAAATACCCTCGTGACTGAAGGCAGCACTGCCAGCTTTTCACCTGTGTGTGCATCTCAATAGAGATTTACTGGGCTGTTTTACACACACATATATATACTTATAAAATACTTCAGTTTATTTTTTTAGTTTAATGGTCCCTTCCCACCCAAATTATTCTGTGATTCCAATATATATGTATATATGTTTTGTGGTTTTTTTTCCACAAGCACTTCTGGATTTATTTCAGCTTTAAATTTTTTATTTTCTGCCAATTTGGTCCTGGAAATAGGTTGGCAAAACCAGTGAGAAGTGCAGTTTATGGGCAGGTGATTGGCAGGTATTCCGTGTGCTCTGCTATCCATGTCATTAATGAAATAGGCTGTGGGCCCACCTCTTCCACCACATCCACCCCAGGTACGTGGTGGATCTGCCTCTGCAGTACCATCTACTTAACCACTCTTTATTTTGGGATGAGGACTGGGATGCTTCAGGAACCCACTGCCAGTGGAGATGCAGCTAATGCTCTGAGCAAGGACATGGGACCCCCTGGTCCCCTTCTCCAGCTGAGGGAGTAATTTGGGATAAAAAAAGCTTCATTTAGGCTACCTACTTTTTTACACTAACCCATAGGAGGACCTGTGCCTTGCTTAGGATATCCCTCACCTAGGACATAACCAGGATACAGTGAGTTTGTTAAAACGTCCTGTCTCTCTGCATTGTGGAAAGAGGATTTTCTATTAAACCTTAGGGAAATTACTGGCCTTGTTAACTAGTGTGGAAGTAATGAACCACAGCAGGGTGACTCGGGAGATTTGGGCCCTCGCTTCATAAGACTGCATTGTTTCTTCAAATGAGAGAAATAATTTAAGCAAACAAACGAACAAAGAATTTCTGGAAATTAAAGTACGGTACAAATGGGATGATTTGCTCATCCTCTGTTTAATAGGAGCGGTGCAGTGAACAATTGTGTGGTCGACCTCAGAAATCTATCCATGGTAACTAGTCACAGGAGAGAAAAATAGACAGCCTGCCACCAACTTGGTATTAAAGTTCTATTTTCCGTTTTTTCCACGGTTGCGGGCCAGTCAGGGACTTTCCATGAGCAGTCAGCACAGCAGAAATCCCCTTCTACTCCCTAGCAGCCATCTCTGCTCAACAACCAAAGGTGCTTTGTGTACTGGTTTTGGCTGTAGTGGGGTTTGGTCCCAGTTTTTGGTGAGATCAGGCTGGGGCAGACCCTTCCTGCCAAATGCACCCTGCTGAAACAGGGATAGAATCACAGGATGATTTGGGTTGAAAGGAACCTCTCAACCATCCGTGGGCAGGGACACTTTCCACCTGACTGGGTTATTCCAACCTGGCCTTGACCCTTCTACCCCATGGCCAAGGCGTGTTTGTTGTGGGGTCTGGTGAAGGAACCTCACCTTTGGTTTTGTCACCTCTACCAGGTGCTGGCTGTTGAATTCCTGATGGGTTTTGAGGTCTGTGCAAGCCCTGCATGACCCCAGTGGCTTTGGGCAGGTCCTGCAAGAGCCCAGAGGAAAGACAAGAAAGACACTGCCAGGCTGGAGTTCAAAAATAAATACAGCAGAAATACTGGGCCTTCAGGCTCGATGGTCTGTTCCTCAAAAGACAATTTTGGAAGGGATCGCTGTGCTTTTGTTCTTCCATTAGGCAGCTGAGGAGAGAGCATTGTTTTCCTCCCCTCATCCGTTCCCCTTGTAGGGGAAGAAGGAGGACTTGGCCACCCTGAGCCAAGCATCCCAGGGGACCTCCCAAAACAAAGGGCTGTGTGGAGGAGGATACATCATCCTGTCCCTGTCATCCGCTTCCCTCCCTTCACCCTGCCCCTGGCACGGCCGGACCCGCCCGGGGCTGGCGTGGTGGGGAGCACAGGGAGGGGAATGTTCCTTGTCTTCCTCCCTGGAAACATGGCTAACTTCTCCTTCCTCCAGGTTTACTGCTGCCTGTAGACTTGGCCAGGCAGCCCTGGGGTTTGCCTTCTGCCCAGGAAGGTGTGTGAGCCCTGGGATGGTGTGGCAGTGTGGTGTGTCCAGGTGCGGTGGCTTGGCTCCTGAGGAATGTCCTGTAGGTTCCTGGATGTGGATTGAAGCTCTGTGGACGCATCCCAGTGTGATTTCTCTCCTCTGTGCTGCAGGCATCCATCCTGATCTGCAGGGAATGGCTGTGAGTTGGGGAGCATCTCCTCAGCCACACTCCGTGTGACCCTTGAGTTAATTCCCTGTGCAGGAAAATGTGGCTGGCACGTGGAGCTGGAATGGTTTTGGTTTTTATTTTTTTAAATTATAGGTTGTGTAGGTTTATTTACAAATAACTGGACTAACCCAACCTATGTTGTTTTGCCTAGGCTCCAAGACTGACCCTGCTGAGAGCCCCTGAGATACTGAACTCTATGAGCAGAGACCACTTGACTGCACTCAGCACCTTTCAGGATCAGGCTCTAGGTAACTATTCTAATTCTCTGCCTTGATGATGGGGGAAATTTGCTGATCTGGGCCATACAGATCATCTGAAATGACATTCCTAGTTGTTTGTCCCATGAACCTGTGGATTTGTTTTTCCTGCTGAAGGTTGTCACTCTAGATCAGTGGCTTGGTGCTATGATAAAACCACTGATCCCTCAAACAGAAAGCTTCTGGAGGGGGAATTACAGAATGGTTTGTGTGGAAGGAACCCTAAAGGCCATCTAATCCAACCCCATTGTAATATTCAACTAGACTGGGTTCCTCAGAGTCCCATCCCACTAAACTTGAATATTTCCAGGGGTGAGGCATCCTGGAATTGCTGGATCACCATTCTGGTAATGGTCACAGCTCTTGTGCTAGGGAAGTTCTCCTGAAGTTGACTTGCAGAGAGCTGTGAAAACAAGCAATCAGTATATAAAAAAAATATTTTCTCTCTCTGTCAAAAGCAGTCAGAGGCTGAGAATACCAATACTTGTTGGCAAGGATGCTTGTTCAGATCCAGCTTTAAGAATTGATTGAAACCTACAGCTAAAGGAGCATGCTTTTTAAAATAAACCCAGCATCTTATTTGTCTGGGTTTACAGTAGCTTCATCCTCTCCTCCAGACTGGGTTGTGCCTTTGAGGAACTTTAAATCCTTGCTCCAAGGTGGATAGATGGAAATCAAAGAGCCTGTGGCCTGGCATTGTCTTGCTCTGCATCTTCATGGAGATGTGTCAGCTTGGTGCTTTGCCTAGGGGATGTGGGCAGGATTAGACCCAAGATTTGTGCTTTTATCCCAGCAAGGCCAGCTCAAACACAGAGCAGGGATTTGAGAGGTGAGGATCTCAGAGGTGGGTTTTAAGAGGAGTAAGAAGGAAGCCAGCAGGATGCTGGCTCCAAAGCACTGAGGATGAAGGATTTCCTGTAGGATTGACTTCCTGAGTGAGATGACGTTCCATACAAAATCCTCCATGCCGATAGAAGTATCGGTCAATAAAGGGTTATAATTTTTAACCTGATTTGCTGAGTTTTTCCCCAAGCCAATAAAAACATCTCCACACTGATTTCAGCAGAGGTTAAAGTCCAACTCTCAGATCAGAGGGCATGCCCCCTCTCCCAGGGCATCCTCTGTCCATGCAGGAACAGAGGGCTTTTCTCCATCCCTGCAGCTCTGTGTGGTGACATTTTCAGGACCCAGGCAGGAGGACATTGACTGGGTTGTTTCCTGTTTTGACAATCTCCATTTCAAATCCTCTGTAACACAGCTTTGTGCAGGGAATTAGAGCACCACATCCCATGTCCTCCTCCCTTGAATATTGCTTTGGGGAGGTAAGCTCATGTTTCCAGCGGGGAGGGAGAATACACAGGTCATGAAACAGGCTCAGAAAGTGAAGGAGAGGAAAATGAAGAATGAGAAAGAAGAAATGTGTTCACCATCAGGGCTGCAGTGCAATGTTTTTCTGTATCCACTCAGAATTTGTGGGAATGGGGTGCTCCCTCAGTGCCAAAAGTCATATGCTTTGTGTTTAAACTGCTGCTGTCAAAGCTTGGAGAATAACTAAAACAAAAAGGTCACAGGTCAAGTGGATGTTTTCCAATTGACCGGAGCTCAGTATAAATCCTGGGGAAGGAAATAACCCAACAAACATCTACCAGCCCTGTGTCTGTCCCCTGCTCTGGTGCTAGCTGCTGGTGGCAGGTCCTACTGGGACAGACCACTGTCAGACAGCTGCCTCAGCCTCCTGGAACAGTCCTTAGGCAGCATCTCCTCCCCAAGAAATTATTGTGCAAATTTCAAATCCGACAGGATTGGATCCGGATTTGACCTAGATCAGCAATTAGGAGAGTCAAGAGCATGAGAAGGTGAGAAAACACCTGTCTGTTAGGCACGTGGGCTGGAGGCTCATCCTAAGCCTCTGCAACACATCTTCAGCCAAGGGCTGGTGTTTGTTGCTCTAAATTCAGCAATTTTGGGTAGTCAGTGCTCCGGGGGGAACAAGTTTGTCTCTTCACATCACCCTTGTAAAGTCCCCCCCGAGGTCTCAGCGTGGCCAATTGCTCTTCCCCGAGCTGTAACCTGAAAATAGGGATAGATAAAGGCAAAGTGTTCTGGGAGCCATGCCAAGCCAAAGGCACTGAGTTGTTAAGAGATCCGTATCTCGATAACCGATTTTTTGCTCTTTATCAGCTTTTAAGAGAAAATATGGTGTTTGTGGGAGCAGATTGGGATCATCCTAAGGAATGGAGCTCTCCTTTTAGAATTTTATTGCTTTTATTACTATTATTTTAATAATAATAATAATAGTGTTTCTGCAGTGAAGCCATATATGAGAATGTTATTTGTGTAGGAACTGGAAATGAACCTGAAATGATCAGCGTATTTTTTAAAGGCACTTTACAAGTCATTTGGCATTGGAAAAGGTACAACTATCCATCAAAGCAGGGCTTGGGGATAAAATAATTAGAAATCACACAACCATAGCAAAGGAAGATTAGTGCTAAAATTAGAAGCCATAAAGTTGTTTTTAGATTAGGCTGGAATCTGGGCAGGCTGTTTTATTGTAGCCTGTTACTTTAAAAAATGTAAGGTGAGAGGTGTGAATTGTCTGCATTTGGTCATGTCCCAGTGGAAATGCTGTTGTGAATGTTAGGTGGGATGATCTATGAGGTGAATTTCAGGGAAATCCTTAGGGAATGGAGGTACAGTCCTGTGGGAATGGTGACCAGCTGCTGAAGGAGCTGGGTTCAGTGCTGACCTCTTCTCCCAAAGGGCGTCCCTGAAAGTTTGGTTTGCTCCTAGTTTTGTTTCAGGGTTGTAGTGGCCAAATACCCACATTGCATCCCGAAAAGGTGGTGGGATGGCTGGAATTGGGAATTTAAATTGTAATTTCCACCCACAGGTGGGGTGGGTGCTGTGATGTGCCCTTGGGGCCAGACAGTGACATCAGATGGGTGGAGCCCATGGGGCTTCATCACTTTGTTCTTGTGCTGGACCTGCTCAAGCTTGGATAGGAACGAGTCCTCCATCAGAAACAAACACAGCATTGATCAGAGGACAGACAGAGCTTGGGGTGTTCATCCTGGAGAAGAAAAGGCTCCAGGGAGAGCTCAGAGCCTCTGCCAGGGCCTGAAGGGAGTCCAGGAGAGCTGCACAGGGAAGCAGGAGGGGAGATCCAGATTAGATAGAAGGAATAATTTTTTTTTTTGTAAGAGTGGTGAGGCCCTGGCACAGGTTGCCCATAGATGTGGATGCTCCATGTATAAATCCCTTCAGGAAAAAAGGGTCTTGATACTAAAGCCCTTTTAGGTGTAACATGACCAATTGGTTGGAGGAAAGGGTCAGGCACATCCAGGTGTTTTCTCTGAGGAAGATGCTAAGTAGAGATCTCTTCACCCAGGGAAAGGTGATTTCTTCAGGGCTGATACCTTTAGATTTGGAGTGGGGGATTTCTGGGATAGAAACCTGAGCTTTGTGGGATGTGCTGCCTAAATGTGGACACAGTTAGGTGTAGCTCTTCCCCTGGTCCCAGCAGAGGTACCAAATGAAAGGGTCTCAGGTTCCCTGCTGGTTGGGAAGCAGCAGCCCTGTCGTGACCACCCACAGCATCTTTCCTGCACGTGCATATCCCGGTGCCTGCAGGGGAAAAGTGGAGTTGAGCAGACTGCCTGTTCCCCCCAGAACACTCCCTGCTGTGCCTGCAGCTCAGTGAAAGCAGGACAACTCCTCATCCACTCTTTGTAGCCCGAGAACAGAGCCTTGGAAAAGTCCGGCAGCGGGAACTTTACTAATTCCAACTAATGACTCCGAAATACTGACTGAGGGGAACAATTGCTCATCATCAAAAGTCTCAGACAAAAGAAATGCACTGCATTGTAATAGCAAACGAAGCTGAATTTGATCTGATGGAGCACCTTTCATATTCCAAGCGTTTCAAAGCCCTTGGCAGAGTAATGAGCTGCATGCTGACAGCGGGGCCACTGGACCAGGCTTTATGTGGCCAACAATAGCCAGCACAGTTGTTGGCAGAGACTGCTCGTGGTGAGAGAGGGGATGGATGGTGGCTGGCATGTTGGGCTTATCCTTTGCTTTCCTGGGGCTTTTTTGTGCTCTTGGATCTCTGGCTAGTGTTTGGATGGGCACTGGAGGTGACCAGGCAAGATGTGTTGGTCTTTCTTAGAGGTGGCTCAGAAGATGTAGATAGAATTTTTAGTAGGACCTGTAGTGAGGGGACAAGGGTTGGTGGTTTTTAAATTAAAAGCAGGGAGATTCAGACTAGGCATGATAAAGAAAGTCTTTATGATGAGGGTGGGGAGGTCTTGATACAGGTTTCCCAGAGCAGCTGTGGCTGCCCCTGGATCCCTGGAAGGTGTCCAAGGCCGGGCTGGACAGGGCTTGGAGTATCCTGGGATGGTGGAAGGTGTCCCTGGCCCTGGCAAGGGGCTGGAACTGGTTATTAAAGTCCTTTCAATGCAAACCATTTCAGGATTCCTATTAAAGAGGGGTGGAGAAACACGTTCAGACACACATGAGGATCCCTTGGTGCAGCTGAGAATAGACCTCGGCCTCCCAGGTCACCAGCCAGCCCTCTAATCTTGTGGTCCCCATGACAGTTTCATGAGGGCCCACATACAACTTCAGCTCTTTAATTTTAGCTAAGCCAGAATAGCACTGGTGCAGCTGTGAGAACAGATATCTTAACCCTCAAACTATTTCTGTGGCAGGGAAGTTTCTTGCCTGTTGCAAGGAAAGGAAAAGGTTAATTGCGTATTTTTTTCCTTGTTTCTTTCCTTTTTTTTTTCCAAAGAGGAAATAAATGTACGTACCCCACCCTAAGGGGACAGCACAAATCTGTCAGTCCTGGTCGGGTGGGGGCAGGCAGCTGGGCTGTGTTAAGGAAGTCACCCTGGGGAGGGAAGGGGTTCAGGGCTTGGGTGGGGGGCTTGGCTGCCTGCCCAGGGCTGCAGGCACAGAGGGGACTGTGGTCCTGGGCTGCACTGGACAAGGCTCTAATGCTGTCTGCAGAGCCCTGGAATCACAGAATGGTTTGTGTTGAAGGGACCTCAAAGCTCATTCAGTCCCAGTCCACCTTCCACTATGCCAGGCTGCTCCAGCCTTGGACACTCCAGGGATCCAGGGACAGCCCCAGCTGCTCTGGGCACCCTGTGCCAGGGCCTGCCCACCCTCCCAGGCAGCAATTCCTTCCCAATATCCCATCCAGCCCTGCTCTCTGGCACTGGAAGCCATTGCCTGTGTCCTGTCCCTGCATGCCTTGTCCCCAGTCCCTGTGCAGCTCTCCTGGAGCCCCTTCAGGCCCTGCCAGGGGCTCTGAGCTCTCCCTGGAGCCATGGGACTTGTGATGAGTTCATCTCACCCAGATTTGGAATAGAGGATCTGTACATAAGCCTGATTTGGAGGTAGAAAATCTGCTGAGGGGTGAAGGAGATGTCAGACCTTGTCCTGTGTGACCCAGGTCCTTCACTAACTCCTTCCTCCAGCTCCCTGCTAACCAAAACACCCGGATTCGATTCCAGCAGCTTTCCTGGAGGAACACACTGGGTTGGTGTTGGGTTTGCTGCATCACCCCCATCCCAGCAGTTAAGGGAGGGTGGGAAACCAAGCTGCTTTGGAAGCCTGGATCCTCCTCACTCCATCTGTGTTTCCGTGCACTCCAACTGGGTCGGGCTGATGCCATGGCAAGACTTCCTCTTGCAGACAGCAGTCTTGCATGCTGTCATCCTGCAGCAGGGGCTTGATGGTGAGCAGATGGATTTGCTTTCCTGTTTCCCTTCCTGTCAGCCTCGTGCTGAGGCTGGCCAGCCCTGCTTCTCAAGCAGGAATATCTCAAGAGGCCGGCTCAGCATCTCCATGATGACCCAACCTCGTGTAGGTGTTCTGTTTCCACTTCTGAATCAATTCTCAAAGGAATATATAAAGAACCAGCATTTTAAGTTTCTCTGGGAGAGGATTGCAATTAAAAAATGCACAGAGCCTATCCAAATCTTTATTCTTGTGGTTTTATATTGTCAGGGCTGGTGTGAGCAACCTGTGCTTATATTCTGAGCATAGTAAGAGGCAAATCAGCTCTGGGGGCTCACAGGGGACTGTGCTCAGAGGAGGAGCAAGGGAAGGTGGGGTTGATGTTGGTCCTGGTGGTGTGTTTGGGGTGGATTTACATCCTTACACTTTACCAGAACGATGTTTTGCCCATGGTTCTCATTTCAGCTGAATGTTGTGTTAGGTACAGGAGGGAAGACGTTGGGAGGGGAAGTGTTGGATTTATAATTCCAAGCCAGCACTGTGTGGTCCAGGAGAGCATCAGTGGAGCCTGGGTGCTGTTTCCCAGAGGAGGGGTGGATCTGCTGAGCCTGTGCATCCCTGTGAGGCTGCGGGACAATGCTGTGCCCAAGGGTGAGCCACAGCCCTGGGGCACAGGGGGCTCTCACTGCCCCCTCGGGCTCAGCTCCAGGGCAAGGGGCTCATCTGGATTCTGCCATACAGGTTTCCTTGCCTCCTGTCTGGGATTCACCACGTGTCTGAGCTTTTAATATCACTTCACTCTCCCTCCCTACATCCCATGCCCCTGTCCCAGATGTATTTGTTTAAGTGGCTTTAATTAACTTACATTTTCCTGTGCGTGACAGCTCCTTGAGGCTTTGGTAGCTGTTTTCTGTCCTTCCACAGTTGTCACTGACATGTAGCACTTTCCCTGCAGACCAGCTTTCAAGCCAGCCGTGTTTTTCCCCTGCTCTGTGGAATTATTTTAACATAGTGAAGGAAATGGTTTCCATGTGAGCATAGTTGCACACTCTCAATAGATTATTAGGTGTGATTTTCCTGATCCCTGCTGGTATCTACGGGGATTTTGAGCAAGGAGGCCAGAGTGGCATAGGATGATGGCTTAGGTCAGATAGATTTATCTTCACGAGTGACAAGACTGATAACTCTGGAGTGGCATGGCTACAGGTGTTATCATTTGGATGTCTCCTCAAGAGTGAAGGTTAATGTCTTGCCACTACTGATCCATCACAGTATTATCTGCAGGATTTACAGGTCTTCTCCTGCCTTTCCAGCAGCAGCAGGTCCAGTTTTCTGGAGTTCTGAGCTGTGTGCCTGCTCCCTGCTTGCAGCAGCTGTAGGGTTCACATTGGCAAGCCCTTGCTCTCATGGATTTGTTTGAACTCAAAGTCAGGGATGATTCCTGCTTGTCACTGCATAGTTTTATGCTTCCCCAGTGGGATGGAGTGGGGCAAGCCCAGTGCTCTGCCAAGGGACAGCATCACAGGATGGTTTGGGTTGGAAGGGACCTCAGAGCTCATCTCATGGACAGGGACACCTTCCTCTATCCCAGGTTGCTCAAAGGCATCGGGGATGTGAAGGCAAGACAAGCCTTGATCCTGCCTTCCTGATGATCACCCAAGAAATCTGACCAGGAGGATGGAAAAGAGCAAAAAGGGATTCAGATCTGAAGTAAAATCTCTTGAGGAAAAGAAAAAAAAAGAGCAATAAATCCAGCAAATTAAAATGAAAAGGCAGCTAACATGAGTGACAATTGTACAGCATCAGATAAGGCTGCATCCTGAATTCCAGCGGGATAGGAAATATGAAGCAAAAATCACTCAGGTGCTTCTAGATAGCGATAAGGAAAGCAATTCCCATTTACCGGTAGAAATAAAATAAGAGGTCGTGATAAACCCTCCATGACTAGACTGGATTAGGGCTCTGGCTGTGAAAATTCATTACAGGCATGCAAAAGAATGCGTATCGTGCCAGCTAAACTGACTACAAACACCATTTATTTGGAGAAGAGATGATTCAGTCAGAATAAATAGATTTCTTTCAAAGGGAAGGGAGGGTGACCTGACACAAATCTATATTCCTGCCTTGTCATTTATTATGCAAATAAGTCTCACAGCTCTCTAAGACATGAGGGATGAGTTTATGTTGGAGTTTTATGTTGGAGGAATGATCTTAAGCTGCTCCAAGGACTCCAGGGCCAGGCTGGGGTTTCTTGCACTCGGTGGCAGGAGCTGCTGATTTCAGGAGGGGTTCTGATGGCAGTGAGGGTCATGCAGCTTGGTCAGATGTTTCCAGATTTCCCATAAACAAATCTGTTCCTTCACATTTTTTCCTACTATTTGTGATGTTTTACTTAGGATTATTTAATTTCATTTAGATTTTTTTTATTTTTGTTCTATTCTATTCTATTCTATTCTATTCTATTCTATTCTATTCTATTCTATTCTATTCTATTCTATTCATAGAACACAGAATGGTTTGGGTTAGGGGAGACCTTAAAGACCTTCTAATTACACCCCCTGCCATGGGCAGGACATCTTCCACTATCCCAGGTTGCTCAAGCCCCCTCCAGTCTGGCCTTGGACACTTCCAGGGATGGGGCAATCACAGCTTATGTGGGAAATATCTTCTCTTGTATTTTTATAGTATTTTATTTTACTCTATTTGCCCATTCTCTGTAGGAATGACTGTATATGGGGGTCATGAACAGAAGGGAGCCTGTGGTGTATTATCTGTCCTTGTCTTCAGTTCTCTTTTTTTTTGGCATCAGCTCCTGTTAAAGCTGCATCACTCTGCTGGGCTCAGTGGAGCAGGACACATTTGAGGTTCAGACTCTGAGGTGGTTGTAGGTGTCTGCAGAAGCACTTAGCCTGATGTGCAGGGACCAAAACGTGACCTAACACCTCCTGTTCTAGCAATTACATCTCTCAGGATGCTAATTTTAGAAAGAGAATTGAGCTGGCAGGGGCCACAAACAGTGGATGAAACCCTGATGTTCCCGTTGGTGGAGAGAGGGCTGAGCCAGTGTTAAAAGAACAAAAGACAACAACAACAACAAAAATGAAAAAGTATCTCTAGAAGGTTTTTTTTTTTTTCCTGACAAGGAGGTTGTAATTAGTGTACTTGTGTTTTGGAAAGACTTCTGATGAATTGTGTGGTCCCAAATTATGTATGTGTGAACAAAGCTCCAGGGGGGGAATCCTGACCCACAAATCCACCAAGCTCCCATCTCTGAGATGGACTCTGAGCATGACTCAGGACAAGTGGGACTTCTCTCTAAGGCAGCATGGAAGTCAGGGGGATGCCTGGGGAGGAGAGGGATCCAGGTGGGACATTGTGCAGTTGTAGCATACACAGTGAACCTGGGTTGTAGCAAAAACACACTCAAAGGACTTCCCTAAATGTTTGGTCCTGGATCCTTCTCCATCAAAGCCACGGTATTTGCATGGATTTCTGTGTCCAGGGAGACTGGGGCAATAGATGGTTCCTGATGGGAGTAAAGGGGCAGGGTACAGGTCCTTGGATGAGCAGGAAGGACTGACCACCCAGCCTCTGCTGCAGCCTAGGGAGAGGGCAGTGCATGCTGGTGTCTCACTTCTCCAGGGATATTTTACACTTGTGTTTTGCCCTCAGCATTTCTCTGGTGCTGGGCTGGCTGGGTTCTTGCAGCGCTCTGGAGAGATTCTGCTAATGGGATCTGACCTGATGGCTTTGCATGTTTTAAGTAAATTAAACACAGCTGCTAGGAAAATCCAGTAACCTTAACAGCACCACGGCTCCGTTGTCTGCATTGTAATTACAGTGGCAACCGCTGGGAAGTTTTACTTTCTGGTTTATTTTTAAATAACTTCTGAGCCACCCTCTGATCAGCTACTTCATCCCCAAGTCGTGCCTGTCCTCTCCCAAGGTTTAACCCTTGCTGTATCTTTAAGCATCTGTCTGATCACACTTTCAGTCAGTCACAAAGGCAAGCAGCTGATTGCAAAAATCTACTTTTCTCCCCAAATATATTCTGTAATTTTGTGCTGAGGGAGAATTTTAAGCCAGAGCTTACAGGGTGCATGCAGACTGCAGACACTGAACAGAGTTTTATGGCTCCTGGGGAAGGGCAACTTAAAATATGCATATTTTTGTTATGCTTTAGCCAAAATCCTTTGTACCCCTGCAGAGAAATGGGTTTTCTGTCATAGTGACAACAGCAAAAAGACTCAGATTTATGTAGGAAGCAAAATTAGGAGCGTAATTAGTTTTTCCCTTGTCAACCCTTGAGTGCAGCCCATGCCTGCAAAAGCAAATGGTCACTATGGCACGGGGATGGCTGTGTGCTCCTTTCCCACATTAAAAACTCACACCGTAGGAGCTACATGGATTTAAATTTCTGAAGGACAAACCCTGTCCAGCCTGGCCTTGGACACTTCCAGATATGGGGCAGCCACAGCTGCTCTGGGAAACCTGTGCCAGGGCCTCAGCACCTTCATCATAAATCATGGCTCTGGCTACCCTTCATCCTGGAAGGATGGGATGAACTGTCTCACAGAGATCTGAGTGTACGTTTTCCAGCTTGTTTTCTAGCCTGATTCCTTCTTTTGTCATCCAGGCTACACAGGACGGGCAGATCCCAGCTCTGGTGCCCTGCTCTGCTCTCCCATCTGCTGTCAGCAGCACATTGTTGTGTGTCTGCCTTGGACAGCAAAGTGGGTGCCTGTGCTTGTGCTTTGGGTGAAAACGCTGCCTGAATGTGATTGAGGTTGTAAAGTTTATGAGATTCTGCATTTTATGGTAAATTTTAAATTGACACTACAATCAGGAGCATTAGGGTCTGTAAAGGAAGGTTGGTGTAATGTATTGCAGAGCACAAGGTGGTAATTTCCTCTCTTATATTGATCCTATCAACAGCAAAGAATGAAGCAGCTGTTTCTTGGAGGATTGTTTTTTTAATATGTTCATTTTATGTAATTTGTAGAATATTATTTATTATGTGGGGTTTTTCCCCCTCTTTTCTGCCTTTCCCCATTTCTAGAAGGGTGCAGCACTGTCTTGCCTACACTTCTCACCTGTAGATTTCAAAGCCCTTTCCAACCACAGCTGATACTGTTGTTTCCATTTTCACACAGGAAGGGGAAAACTGAGCGTTGGAGATTGGAAAGGATGTCAACCCAAAGATGCAGCCAGGTCATTCCTTCTTAGCAGAATCCACACACTCAGTTCTTTCCGAGCTGGGAGGGATGATCTGTCTCAGGGGCAGGGCTTTTTGTGCTGGAAGAAACAGTCCCTGGCAATAAAAAAAACCCAGCAGCAACCATCCCAAGCACTCTCCTAGGTAATGACATGTCCATGTGTGCCAGGGTATGGTAGTAATGCCTTTTCAGAGTACAGTAATTTCACGATTATAAGCCGCACCATTTGACTAAAATTTTGGTCCGAACCCAAAGTGCGGCTTATAATCAGGTGCGGCTTATATACGGACAAAGAATGAAAAGTTGCTGTTTTAGTTTGGAGGACAGGTGTCTGCTGAGAAAGGCAGGAACTTCTCTTTGAAATGGAGAATGTAAACCCCCTCCCTGCAAATTATTATAATTTTGAAATCAAGGGGCTTTCAGGCAAAGATATGGGAATTAGGAATAACAGTTCTCTTCTAGGGAAATTAAAATAGAAATACAGCACTACAAAGAACAAACCCCAAACCCTGACACAGTCAGAGTACAACCTGACACCCGTCAGTCAGGCAGGGTGTTGGCAGCAGTCCGATCCCATGGTGGCTGCATCCTCCTGCAGTGACAGATGTGGCTCAGCTGGAGCAGTGCTCCTGTACAAGGTGCAGTTTCCCTCCGGAGCTCCAGTGGGGATGTGGAGAAATCCGGTTTTCCTCTGGAATCCAGTGGAGAAAGGGGCTCCCTTAGTGTCCCAAACCCTCTGTTTTTATCTTGGTAAGAAATGTTGGGCTCTTCCCCCTGGCTGGAGCAACTCCCAATGGGATGCAGTAATTTTATCAGTCCCACAGTGGGACTCCATGGCCGTTAGCAGAAAGTGACTGGCTGGAGGAAGGATGGGTTGTGAAAAGATAAAGAACAATGCCCTGCCTGGTTTCAATGGATGGCCCATTAGCAGAATATTTTCTGTGGATATAAGGATCACTGCCCCCACCCTCAACAGATGGTGATAGAACAGATACCTTTTATCACACTCTGTATTGTAACGTGAGGCTTATAATCAGGTGCGGCTTATATGTGGACAAAGAAAAAAAATTGCCGACACTCAGAAGTGCGTCTTATAATCAGGTGCAGCTTATAATCATGGGATTTTCTGCAGGGGCATGGGTGACTTGGTTCCCAGGTTTCTAGAGGGAATCTCCAGGGCACTGCCTTGCTTGAGGCAACACAGGCTTTCAGTGGAGCTCAGGAAGAGTCTGGGGAAGTCAAAGACTCTTTAGAGCATGTGAAGGAAATGGGCAGAGGCCTCTGGGAGGAATTTGGGGGTCACCTGTGTGTGAAAGGAGATGTCAGATGAGCTCTTCCCCAGGCTTAGACCCATTACAGCTGAATCACAGCAAAGGTTGTTTTGGTTTTTTTATTATGTTTGGTTTTCATATATACCAAGAAGATTTAAAAAGAACTGATTGCAAAAGTCATGGGCATTTTAAAGTTACATTTGATGGTGATTTCTTGAAGATGCTACAATACAGCCTATTGTAGCAGCATCTGCTTCCCAGATTAACAGAGGGTTTGCAAACAGCACTTGGGAAGCAACCTCCAAGATTATTCCAAAACTGCAGAACAGATTTGGTGAATGATTTATTACATGGATTTGCATATCAGTTGTTCCTTCTCCTTTCTTTGTCAAACTTACTTGTTTCAGTCCTGTTATACAGAAGGCACACAAACTCTGGAACCGCCCTGGAAGTGTGGATGTGCCAGGATTGTGCTGCTCATCAGAGCAGAGGGGACTGAAAGTGCAGAGCAGAAGGGTATCCCCATCCCATGCTAATGGGTTTTATTTTGTAGCTGTTGAAACTTAGACCAGGAGCTGGAGATAGGCTGAAGTGGCAGATAAAAATTCTAACCTGGTGCCCAGATTTCTTTTAGAGTCAGTGGATGTTAGCCCAGTGGAGCCTGGAGGGTGTTTCACACCCCAGAAGAGATACTGAAGTAACTGAATGGCTCACCAAACACCCAAAATCGTGCCAACTGCATCCCCATGGGCTGCAGTAAGAGCTGGGGCAGCTACCACACAATTCAGCTGCTGGCCATAGGTGTCCATTTTTACCCTTGGACACATTGCTTAGTCTCCACCTGTCAGTCAGGAGGGATGCAGGTCCAGGATTTTGTCTGGTAAAGCCAGGCATGGGTCTGGGATAGCTTAGGGAGTCCATTGTAGCAATGAGAGCCTGCATTAAGGCAGCTTAAACCAGGATCTGCATGGGCACCCCAGCTGAGATGCCTCAATTGGAGCTGAATCCTACCTGGTGTGCCAGGGACTGGTGCAGGTTTATCAGGCTGTCTCTGGGGCTCACACCCTGGCCTGACACAGGGGAGGGCATGTCCATGGTCTGTGCTGGCTGTCAGTCCAGGACAATCCTGTGCTTCAGGTGAGCTAAATTCTAGCTGCTGGCTGGTCAGGGCTACAGCATGGTTGGCAGCCCAGGAAGTCCACTGGAAATATGTGAGTGGTTGTTCTGTTGAGGGCAGGGCTGTTCCCAGTGTAGGCACCCTGGAGAAATCTATATTGTCCTCAGCATGGACATGGACCTGTTGGAATGTCCAGAGATGCTGCAGGGCTGGAGCCCCTCTGCTCTGGAGCCAGGCTGGCACAGCTGGGGCTGCTCAGCTGCACAAGAGAAGGCTCCAGGGAGAGCTCAGAGCCCCTGGCAGGGCCTGAGGAAGCCTTAGAAGAAAGATGGGGACAAACTCAACAGGCTGTGCTGCAATAGGACAAGGGATGATGATTTTAAACTGAAGGGGAATCAATTTGGATCAGCTGCTAGGAAGATTTTTACAATGAGTGTGGTAAAACACTGGTACAGGTTACCCAGAGAAGCTGTGGATGCCCCAGTCCTAGAAACATTCAAGGACAGGGCTCTGAGCCACCTGGTCTAGTTGAGGATGTCCCTGCTCATGGCAGGGGGTTGAACCATGTGGCTTGTAAAGATCCCTTCCAACCCAAACCGCTCAGTAATTCTGTCATAAGGGCTGTTTCTTCACATGGGCTTGACCTCAAGGGCAGGACAAGCGTTCCACATCACCAGTTTATTTGGCAATCATCTTTCCCAGCCCAGCAGCTTAGCCCAGGCAGGTGATGAGGAGGTCAGTGTGCTGAAGGGAGGCACAAGCTCCACTGCTGGCAACACGTGTTGAGAGGAGCAGCCCTGCGAGTGAGCTGATGTGGCACGTCAGTGATGTGCTCAGGGAGGGTAATTAGAAACCTGGATGTCATCTGCAGGAGGGCGTGTTCGAGTCATTCTGCAAACCGCCCCAAGAAGCTAAAAGGGACCTTGTGGCTGAAGGGGAAGCCACAGGCAAGCGTGGTTGATTTGTAGCTTCTCATCGCACGTGCGTTTTGGGAATGGGGGAATGAAGCCTGGGCTGCCCTCAGCAATGCCCAGCCTATTTTGGAAATGGCTACGAGAGCACCAGGGCATCTTCTGGTTCAGAGGGTGGGTCATGAGTGTGTTTATTCACAGACACTCTTCTTGGAGGGTCAATGAAACTGTGATTCAGCTTCAGCCTTTTCTTAGCCCAGGAACTCCCATTTATTGCACCCTGAGAATTCTTCTGTGCCTCAGTGATTTGAATGATTTTAGGTGGAATTGTAGAATTGCAGAATAATTTAGGTTGGAAAAGTCCCCCAAGACCATCGAGTTCAGCCATGCCCCCAGCTCTGCCAAGGCCACCACTGCCCTGTGTCCCCAGGTGCCACATGCACAAGGCTTTCAATTCCCTCCAGGGATGGGGAGTCCACCACTGCCCTGGGCAGCTGTGCCATGGCTAGACAAACCCATTCTGTGAAAAATCTCTCCCCATATCCGATCTCAACCTGCCCTGGCACACCTTGAGGCTGTTCCCTGTTGTGCTACTGCTTGTGAGAAGACACCAACCCCACCTGCCTACAGCAAGGTGTTGCATTGCAGGCTGAGCTCGCCTTGCTCTGGGGAGCAACTTCAGTGAAGAACCTGCAGAGAGAAGGAGACTTTAGGTAGAAGTTAGAGCTGAAGCCCATTTCTCAAGGGAAACGTGGTGCCAGCCCCTGCCCTGGTGCTGGGGGGAGGTTGTGCATCAACCTATAAGCTGAGTTCATGAGTTCTGCCATGAAGCCAGGATCCACTGCAGGATTTCTGCAGCCTCCCCTGTGAATTTTGCCCTAAACAGAGACAAGGGTGGTGGCCCAATGTGGGCATGGTGACAGCAGCCTGCATTGAGCTGTTTGCCCCCTTGCTGATCACTTTTGGCTGCTGAGTGGCAAACAAGCCACTCGTCCTCGACAGTGGTGGCTCCTTGTGAGTTAATGATCTGACAAGGGCCCTGGCTAAGGATGGAGGTTATGCTGGAGGGTAACAGCAGCTGGATGCTCTTGAAAGTATGTGGACTCATTGGCTGCAGGGAAGTCCTGTTCTCAGGGCTGATCATGGCCCTGGGCTGGTCTGCAGCCGCTCTGTGCTGCACCACTCACGTGTGCTGCATGCATTGAATGTCCTCAGACTGCCTGTCCCCAGGCTGGTGGCTGTGGACACAGGAGAAGGAGAATTAGAGGCCATCACAAAGGTTACCCTTCATGGTTTTGCTCTGTTCCTTGAGTGTATGTGCAGAGCAGTAATTTACCAGTCTAATAGCTTGGGTAGGGTGGTCAGAGCCTGTTGGTTTCTCCATCCTGGGATGGTTATCCAGGTGTCAGCCTGACTTGGAAAATATTGTTGGCACTTTCCCATGAAAATTATGAGAAGTAGAACCTCATAAAGGTTGAATCAAGATCAGTGGCTCTGTCTAAAATCTAGGAGAGGGATTCCAGCTGCTTTCCTGGGTGGTGAATATTGGGAAATAGTGCTGGTGGACCATGCACTAGCAAACCCATTCAAGGGCTGCCTGGAGAAGAAAAGGAGGTGCTTGGGTGATTGTTTCAGTCAGGAACCTCTTGGGGAACCTGGGAAGAAAGGGCAGTGTCTCCATCTCCAGCTGCCCAACAACAATGTCAACAAATGTCTCCTTGCCTTGGTTTCAAGCTTTTCATGTAAAATGGAAAGGCTGCACACAGTGAGTGGCTGTTCCTTGCTTTGCACATAACCAAGCCTTGGCAGAGAGATCCCATTTCCCTTGCAGCTTCCATGAATAGGAGGGAACCTCTTGACCCTGGCTAGGACTCAGGTACAAGCCCAGATTCAAGGACAGGTGTGAGCCAGTGGTGCCATTTTAGGGGAAATACCCTAGATTATGGCTTCTTTGGCATGCAAACCCTGCATTTCCGTCTGACTGCTGGGCCACAGGAGCATTTTCCAGCTGATCACTACTGCATCATATGTTCCCAGCATTGCAATAGCCCCAGTGTCCTCTCTGTCCTCACCCAGGAGAAGGCCTGAGCCAGCCCCCTAAATTGTCCTAGGGGTCACTATTGATATGGTAGCTGCCTGCTGGTGAGGGTCTCACACCTTGAGATCATTCTGAAGTGGAGTAAAGCACCCCAAAACATCCTTATGCCAATCTCCTCTGCTTTTATGGGCAGAGTTGGGAGGATGCCAGTCATACACCTTCCATCTCTGCGCCCCAGCACTTGTGGGATGTGGATTTGTTGTGGATTTGTACTACTGAGCTGCCACTGGTAACTGAGCTGTGGGTGTAGCAAGCCCCAGGAAGCTGATAATCCTGAGGGGCCAAGGTGTAATGTTTATCTGGGGGTGGGATGGGTGAAGCAGCCCAAAGCTGCTCCGCTGTGATCCGTGCCTGGGGTGTTCATCTCCCAGCTGTCACTGGAGATGTGATACGGTGGGAGGATGGGGTGGGCTTGCACCTCCGTGGCACGGTGTTGCTAGGTGATGTTGTGATACAGGGAAGGGTGATGAGCCGAGGAACTGACCGTGGGAGCACATGGGAGAGCAGGAACAGGCCTGGCTCTGTGTTTTCTCTTTGTCCCAGCAGAGGCTTCTCCAGAGCTGGCCCTTGTTCACTACATAATCAGTCCTGGATCTGATGCAGAATTTTATTTTCTGTTTTTTCCTCTCTGTTTTTCCTCAGGAAATGATCAGAGGAGCGAAAGGAGCATCACCATTTTGAAACAAAACCAAGGGTACTGGTGAGTACACACTTGGGGTGAGCTTCGTGGGGAGAGCTGGCAAGCAGGATGCAAACTGGGGAGAACAATGTGGTTCTCGTGATACCTTTCTGGGGTCTTGGGGTTCTGATCTGCCCTTCAGTTATTGAGATTTCCCGTGGGAGAGGAGGTAGTTTGCTGTGTTAATGGATCAGCACAAATCATCTTTACCACCACCACCACGATTCTCTGCTGCCGTCAACGACTGAACCTCTAATTGCTCTTCCTGTAAATCTGTGGAAGATGCTCTCATCAATATGTGTGTTCTCAGAGCTGAGTGCTGGAAGGAGCAGGCAGCAGATATGCTGGCAGCTGCACAGGAGTGCACCAAGCAACAATATTTGTTAATGCTTGGAGTGCTTTTGGCTGTTGTTGTGCTTGGCCCCATCCAGACCCAGTCACGGGGCTGCGAGCTGGGTGGCATTTCAAGGTCCTCTCCAGACCTGTTTTCTGCAGCTGTCACACAGGAGGCTGTGACTTGGATGTTTGCCTGGAGATCTTGAACAGGAAGAAAGGAGAATCCTTTTTTTTAATCATCTGAGCTGGTTCAGATATGCCAGAGCCAGACCCTGAGCTGATGTTTTTGAACTGAGATATTTTACATTGTGCCAGGTGGGAGGCTGAGGTGTTTTTCACCATCTTGTTGTGAGAAACTTCCTTGTTTACACTGGCCAAACTCTCAGCAGAGCCATGCTGTGAGCCCCCACAGGTTTCCACACCTCAGGGACCAAATTCCACATATTTCCTCTGTACATGCATGATGGATGCTGAGTAGCATCTGAGTGCTGGGCTATCACAGAGCTGTAGAACTGTGGTTTGGGGTGGAATTGGCCTTTAAAGCTCATTTCATTCCAACTCCCTGCCATGGGCGAGTACACATTCCACTGTCCCAGGCTGCTCCAACCCCTGTCCAACCTGGCCTTGGACACTGCCCAGGATCCAGGGGCAGCCACAGCTGCTCTGGGCAACATCTGCCAGAGCCTCACCATCCTCATCACAAAAAATTTCTTTCTTACACAAAACCTTGCATCTCTGCTGAAGCCTGGACTTCAGGAGCAGTGCTAGTGGAGCTTGGATGATGGGGAGATGCAGATTTTTAAGACACACCTCAACTCCTGTAGTACAGTTTGAGTAGATGAAGGGGGAAACTTACACAATGTGGTTTCAGGAAGCAATCTTCAGACATTTAAAAACATAGGGGCCCTTTATAGTTAGTGGAGATGTTTTTATCCCTTGTTACATCTGATCTAGTTTGGGCAGCATCCTCTAGTGAGGATGAGCAGAAGCCTGTCCCTCTTCTCTGGCTGCAAGAGCAGCCCAGGTGAGGGGAGGGTGTGTCTGCATGGTCACCTCCTGACAAGGAACAAGGGAGGGTGCTGAGACCCTGTTTTCCCTCAGCACCCCTGCCAGCTGAAAGGCTTGAGAAGGGGAGCTTTGCTCACACCCCTGACTCCAAAACAGGTTCTAATCAGTGCCTGGAGCACAGACTAAACCCTTTCTGTTTCCCACACCTCCTACAGCTTCCCTGCTGCCTCTCTGCAATCAGCTAGAAAATAAACCCAGATTGTTCCTGAGTACAGCAACTCCTTCTCCTGTAAACAGGGCAACCAGAAGGCTAGTGGCTGCAGAGCTGAGTGCTGTCAGCCTGGGGTGGTGGGCATGTTTCCCCACCCCAGGGGCCTCTTCCACCCATCTGCTCCCGAATTCCAGCTGTGTTTCCCCCCCCATGCCCCCCAGTCTCCTGGCAGAGATGGGAGGGCCAGTGTGTATCAAAATCATTGGGTATTTCATCATGCTGGCTTTCCACCAGTGGGGGTTTGGCCCCTTGAGCTCCAGCAGTCCTGAAGTGATCCAGCTTATTAAACATCCGTTTGTGCTGTCTTTAGCATTAAATAATTGGTTCCTAAGCATATTTGAGTTGGAGGGTATCTGATAATCCTGTGAACTATCCATCAGGCTCCATTATCTCTGCACTCCTGCACCAGCTGCCTTGTGTCAACTCTGCCTGGGGTTTACAAATAGATTTTGTTTTTCCTGCAGTTTTGCTTCTTTTCTTCTTTCTCCCTCTCTCAAAGGAGCTGTTTCAGGCTCCTTAAAAATGTGTGCAGACACCCCCGTCAGCATCTTTGTGCTGACTGGTGAGTGATGGGTCCCATCCTTGTGCTGCCTCTGCTCCTGACAGGGTCCCCAAGCAAAAACTCCTCATTTGCCTCGAAAGGAATAGAATTGTTGTCTTGACTGAAAGGATTTCCACCTGCAAACAGATAAATCTTCACGTTGTTTGAGTTTTCTTATTGGCTCAGAGGATTTGTAGCGTGCACAGTGATGACTTGTCAGCTGCCCTCTGGCAGACCAGCACTGCACCACCCACCTGTGGGGCACAAACCGTGTGTGTCCTGATGGTGTTTGAGTAAGGATGCTCCAGAGGGCTCCCAAAAAGCTTCCTAGCCAGGTGGGTAATGTGAGAGCTGACAATAGAAGAAAAGAATGGAAATGGAAATGGAAATGGAAATAAATAGAATAGAATAGAATAGAATAGAATAGAATAGAATAGAATAGAATAGAATAGAATAGAATAGAATAGAATAGAATAGAATAGAATAGGTTTGGATTGGAAGACACCTTTAAAAGACATCATTTCTAATCTCCCTGCAATAAGCAGGGACATCTTCAACTAGACCAGATAGCTCAAAGCCCTGTTCAGTTTTTATCATATTATTTTTGGTACCTGTTGCTGCTACTGCCATTCCAGCTGTGATAGAGATGCTCAACATCCTTCAAAAATCAGGCTTGTGCTCACCTCTCCAGGTCTGCAGCATCCTGGAGGAGGTGGATGGGTTGGAGGTTATATCCTTGTGGATCTGATTTGCTTTTAGAGCTAATCCTAAAATTTCACACACCAGGGCCAGGGCCTGCAGTTGCATATATTCCCATTTTACAGGAGGTGCCGCTGGATGTTTTACCAGTATCAGGAAAGGCATAGCTGGGTTTTACTTATGCAAGATGAACTTCTTCCTTTTTATATAACTTAAGAAATGTTTTTCCCAGTGAAATGTTGGGGTTACCAAGGCTGGTCTCAGGGTGACAGGATGGGATTGCAGGTCATACCAGGGTATAGCACTGGGGCAGGCAGGAGGAGTCAGAGAAACAGGACCTGTCTCTCTTACAAACATCTTCCCATGTAGTCTGAACACTTGTTTTCTGACTTGTTCTAGAGGCATCTTTTGCTCCTAGGGTACAAAACATGCAAGGCAAATTCCAGCAACTTCAGTCCATTTAGGAACTCTCCAGCTTGTACATTAAATTTTACCCCTGCGTTTCCAGATTGCCCTTTAAAATTCTTTTTCCTAGTTCTAACTTGTCAAGAGGAGATTGATAAGAGGAGATTAATATTCTAAAATAGCCACCTGGTACTTGTATAAAAACATGTTGGTGTGATTGTCTGAAGGACAAAAACCTGGTATTTTGTACCGAAATATGTTTGCTTTTGCAATAAGTTTTACCTTGCATCCCTGCCCTGGGTCCAGTGTATTGTTGGAAAGGATCCATCTCTTAAGTGAGCTTGCAGTATAAAGAGAAAAAAAACAGGGTGTGGAAAAAAACGTATAAACAGGATAAATTATTATGGAACAGGGTAAATTATTATGGAACAAGAGGCACTAATTCTGGTTAACACATGGAGGAGACTGATGCTGGATGGTGTAAATTGACCCAGCAAAGTCCACATGCCTTCAGCAGAGGCAGGGACCTGCTTTTCTAAGACATTTGCAGCATTCTAAAAGCCTACAAATTCTGCTTGTCCAGAAGACGTGACAGCGCTCCGGTGTCACTGTAAGACAAAAACCTCCCCGATTCCTGCGCCTGTGCCCTAATGTCATTACCCCCCTTCTTTTGCAGATCCGCATAATGACATTCATGGTCACACACGCACACAAAAAATACTTTATATAAAGAAAATGAATCTGGCTTCAGCCGGCTCTCGCCTTCTGCTGCGCTTACCTCCAGACCCCAGCTCGCCCAGGGTGAAATGAAAAGGGGAGTTAATGTGGCGGGGTCATTTCTCACTGCTGAATTGGTCAGCCGTCTACGGAGCCAATTTCTGCAGCTTTTCAGTGGCGTGGCAGACCCCTGGGTAATATTTGCCTGAATAGAGCCCTAAGTGTTTAAGCTGTATTGCTAGGAATGGCTGTTTTATCCTATGCATCTGAGATTTCAACTCATCAGACATGAAGCAGGTCAAGACTCTCATGCCATTGTGTGCATTATAGCGAACAGAACAGAATATGCTTGATAAAAGGGAGGACTTAAAAGAATTGCTTCTTTAGACCTGAAACTTTCAAGTCCCACAATGCATCAAAGACCCCTCGTATAGACTTTGAAAGGGGTGAAAGGCATTACCTAATGTTTGGAGGAAATGAATAATAAAGCATCCCAAGTGCCTGGAAACTAATTTAGGAGTGCACGCTGCACTGTATTGCCTCTGCTGGATTTGCTCCCCAGAAGAGTTGCTAACAAAAGGTTTAAAAAATAAAATAAAATGACGTTTGGCAACCAACTTTTCTGCCTTGAAATGCCCCCTTTTTTGTAATGTTTCCTGGTAAGAGTTACTTATGAAAAGATGAAATACAGCCTGTGCTGCAAACACCAGGTCTCAAATGAATCTCAGGAGCCTGCAAGGTTTCCCACCATTCTCCTCCCCACCGCAGCCTTTTGTTCTTTCATGTTGAAAGCAGTGCTTGCAGGATGCTTGCAGGATGCCCAGGCACTACCTGCTCGTAGAGTTTAGTCATATCTTAGGAAAAAAAGAGAAAAAAATCAACCTATTTCTGTGGCCTTTGCTTTTGTTCCAGCAAAACCGCCTTTGTGTAAAGCTGGGGCTGCTCTGTTGGTGACCTGTGGCTCCCTGCAGCTGGATCTGGGAGCTGGGTACCCTGCTGAAGGTGCCAGCTGTGTTTCTGGCATCCCCACAGGTGCTGGAGGTGCTGTTTGGAGCCTCAGATATTTATTGTAGAGTCACAGGTTTGGGCTGGAGAGGACCTTAAAGCTCATCTAGTTCCAAGCCCTCTGCCATGGGCAGGGACGCCTTCCACTAGACTAGGTTCTTCTAAGTCCCCATCCAGCCTGGTCTTTCCAGAGGTTTCCTTCCATCGCTGCTTCTGAGGTGCACTGGCTCCTAATGCAGTGGTCTCCAAGGCTCCCATGGGATTTGGGAGCTGCAGAGTGGGTTCAACCTCTGCCTTGTGTCATGAGATGGGAGTGGCTGGGGGGACATCCACCCCATTGGGATTGGTGGGAGAGGCTGATGGCTCTGGGATTCAGCAGAGAGGAGGCTTTGTTTGCAATGATAACCTGATTCAGAGCAGAGAATCAAACCTTGGCATGCAAACTTTCTTCAAATCCCGTGAAGTGTTGGGAGATGAGGACAGCTGGGCAAGGATGTTTGGGCAAGAGGGGCTCTGCTGTCCTGCTTGCCCTGCCCTTGCCCATCCCCTCTGCCTGTGCTTGTCTCACTGGGCTCTGCTTTCACCATCTAAGGAGATAAGTTGAATTTGAGTGCTTTCTTACCTGCTTCTCCCCCAGGCCATGTTTAATTGAGGGCAGGAGGGCAGGCAGGAGTGCTCAGGCAATATTTACAAGAAGAAGGGGATGTTAATGGACCAGCAGGACTGGACGAGTGGGGGATGGAGGGCATGGGCAGTGGTGGTGGGGGCAGTGAGTTTCCCACTTCCCCTCTCTCCTCCCCTCCTTAGTTACCAGAGATGATTAAAACCTCAGCTTTGTGTTCAGAAGAGTTAAATTTGGACTTCTACCCCCATAAAACTTCTGGTGCTGGGACTACTGCTTTGGTGGGACCTTCTGTAGTGGGAAAACAATGGAATATTGGGATGGGGGAGGATGCCTGTGAACTACCAGTCATTGCAAGATTGGGGGAAGTAGAACATTTAACAAAATAATGTTTTATTTTATGACAGCTCAGCCCAGCAGCCTTGTTAGGCTGGGACCAGTTGTTTTAGTTATCACTTATCAGGGAGGCAGTGGATGCCCCATCTGTGCCACATTGGAAGGGACTTGGAGCACCCTGGTCTAGGGGAAAGTGACCCTGCCCATGGGAGGGGGGTTGGACTAGATGGTCTTTAATAGTTCCCTTTCAGCCCGAAACATTCCATGTTTTTGTGGATCTGTTTGGCATTTCTCCATGGCACCCTTCCTGACCAGAGTGTGTGTGCAGTTTTTGGTTCAAGGCACTGATGGTCTCAGCCACAAAGCCCAGCTGGGTGGGCAGGGCACAAGAAGTGGTGTTCAGGGGTGACACACAAGTCCAAGCTTTTCCACCACCTTTTTTCCTTAACACTGGGGAGCCAGGTGACAAAACCCTGACCCATCTTTGACAAAACAATAATCAGAAACCAGGATAATTTCTCATGGAAAGGAAATGTGGCAGTGCTGTGAGGGGAGTCTCACACTCTGTCTTAATGATACATCAGTGTCCGGGGACTTTTTAGTCTTGTGCTTGGGTTTTATGATCCATATTACTTCGCATTTAATTTTTATTGCTTGGCTTTAGTTTTGATACAGTGCTGGAAGCACCTTGGTGGGCAGGGATGGCTCCCTTAGCACGGGCTGTCACCTTGTGGCTTGACCCACATTTCAGGGAGGAGCAGAGGGCTGGATGTGGGCTCGACAGCCCTTTATGTGGTGACACCCCTGCCTGTGTCAGCCTGCCTGCCAGTGTGCAGGCTGAGAGAGAAGTTGATCTTGCTGATCAACCCCTGGGCTGTACTGCTTTCTTCTGGGCTTCAAGCAAAGCGTGGCAGGACATGGTCTTTTCCCCTGCAGAACATCTCATTCAGGGGGTCTGTGACCCATGATTGGGTTCCCAGGACATTGCTGAACCAGGAAAACCCGGTGAGGCATTGCTGCTGGCTGGCCCTGGTTTCTTCCTCCCAGCAGATCAGGTAAGGTTTGCTTCTCTTCCATGTGGGTCACCCTTGCTGTAGTTCTGCTTCTGGTTTGCTCCCCACTGCAGAGGGAAATGAAATCTCTTCTAAGATAATTCTGATAGATAAAGGTAGTAAAATGTGGAAAACTGTGAGGTTCATCTGGGAAACTTTTAACTCTTCAGGAGCACAGGGGGTCAGCCATGCTCTCCTGAGCTGGACCCTCAAACAGAATTCTCCCTCTCTGCTGGGGGCTCTTGTCTCAGAATAGCTCTGGATGAGATGTGCTGTCAGGAGAAGCAGAGGGAAGGGGTTTATTTAGCCTGACTGGGAAGCTGGCATTGCCCAAGCTTTATGGTAGTGGGGTGACTTATGTTAAGGAGATATTTGGGGTGGTTGGCACCTCAGTGAAAGGGATGGTCCGTGCCATTTAGGAGAGGTTCCACTCCTTGCTGCTCGGCATTTCTGCTGGCTGCTGCAGGACAGACCCAAACCCCACTGGCATCAGGAGAGATTTTCTCTGGCTTCAGCTGGCTCCGTGCTCCCAGGGAGAAGACGTGACACAACTTGTGCGTCGCGGTTTATTCCTGGTGACAAGTGCACCTTCCCCAGTGACCTTTCACACCACTGAACGCAGGGAATGGGATGCTGGTCCCCTCCCAGGCAGCCCAAGAGCAGGGCTGTCAGAGCCAGGGAGCTTGCATGCTGTTGAGAGAAACCCTCCCCTCAGTACCCAAGGGACCTGAGTGCTGGTTCAAAAGGTTGCAAAGCACTGTCAGCTCCTGTTTGGGGCTGCTGTGCTGAAGGGAGATCCTGCCAAGGAGGTCACAGGCTGAATTTGAAGTGATTGTGGTTTGAAATGATCTTTCAGGTTTGTCAGCCCCGTCAGGATTTAACTCGTGTAAGAGTAGCCAGAAGTTTGGGGTGCATGGGGCTGGGTAATCACCCCACAGAGGGGTGGCCTTGCAGGTGACACAGCTGGGCCCTGGGTGTTCCCCGGCAAAAAGGGCCCCAGTTCATCTGCAGCAGGTGATAAAATGTAAGTGGCCTCAGGAAGGAGCAATGACATCAGCCTTAGAATTGAGTCTGCCCCAGTGCTGAAGTCCTTCTGACAGCAGCAATGTGCTCAGCATCCATCCATCCATCCATCCATCCATCCATCCATCCATCCATCCATCCACCCATCCATCCATCCATCCATCCATCCATCATCCATCATCCATCATCCATCCATCCATCCATTCATCCCTCTCTCCATCCATCCATCCATCATCCATCCATCATCCATCCATCCATCCATCCATCCATCCATCCATCCATCCACCCATCCATCATCCATCCATCCACCCATCCATCATCCATCCATCATCCATCCATCCACCCATCCATCCATCCATCCATCCATCCACCCATCCATCCATCCATCCATCCATCCATCCATCCATCCATCCATCCACCCATTCACTCACACAGTTCCCAGACTATGGGTATCCTTCCCCATGCATGTGGCTACATCTCTTTCCCTCTTTCCCCCCTGATCTAATCTGATTTGCTCATGTCCACAGTGGAGACTCTGCTGACTTACACAGCTCAGGGTGAAGTTTGCTGTGCTTGTCTTCCACCAGCATTTCGTTTGAAATCCAACCTGCTCATGAATGCTCTTGCTCATGGTTTCTTTATTGAAACACTTTGCAAATAAAATTAGAATGCCAAAGCAGTAGAGCCTGGCAAAAAGTAAGGGGGAATGTTTCTTGGCATGGGAAATTATCCTCAACCTAGCAAAAGCCTAATTTATTCAGGTGAAGCAGAGAGAATCCAGCAGCCTCCCTTTTGTTGTGTAGTTCACATGTATTGCTATATTCACACCTGAAATATTTTGCTGAAATTCTGGCATAATTTCTTCCTCTTTTGCTTAGAGAACTGCTAGATTCGAAGTGGCTTCATCCTTCCTGGCTCTGTAAGAGCTGATTCCCACAGAACCCACAGCTACCACAGGGGTGGCATCGTTGGGTTGGGAGCTGCAGCCTGCATTTCATCGCCTACCAGGAGTCCCATCTGTCAGTGGGAGCTGCACAGTTCTCCCTTGCTAACAAAATTATTTTTTTTGTCCCGTCATTAAGGATATTCATGCAGCAGAAATGGGAATGATCTCTGCTTTGTCAGTTTTAGAAGCCCATTTTTGTATTTGTCTTGGTGGTAGAGGAGCAGTAAAGAGCTCTGCGATCTTGCCTGTTACGATAAGTGAGTTTTGGAAGAGGTTTTCTGTCTGATACTCTGTCTAAAAGCATGGGGAAATGCCATTCTAAAGGCTGTTAAAACACAATTGCTCACTGATTTACACCGTCAAGGAGTGCCTCTTTACTGGGAGATGTACACTGAATAAAAGCAGTTCAAGTGGTGCTTTTAATAAATAGATAATGGAACAGCATTTTATCTTCTGCTTTAATCCGTTGTGTTAGCATTGGGTAGTGTATCCCTCTGATAGATTTTGAGATAGCAGAAGCTGCGAGTCATACCTCTTTCCTTCTGAGTCTTTGAAGAGAAATTGCACACTGGTGAGAGGTTCTCAGTGCACTGGGATCTTTTTGCCATGGATGGGTTCCAGTGGGTTGGTGTTCAGGGTGATCTTAGAATCGTGATTGTCAGAGAATATCTTGTGTGTCCAGGGCAGGGAACGGAGCTGGGAAGGGGCTGGAGCCCCAGGAGGGGCTGAAGGAGCTGGAAAGGGGCTCAGCCTGGAGAAAAGGAGGCTCAGGGGGGACCTTGTGGCTCTGCACAACTCCCTGCCAGGAGGGGACAGCCACGGGAGGTTTAGATTGCATTAGGGAAAATTCCTTCATGGAGGGGGTTATCCAGCCCTGGCACAGTCTGCCCAGGGCAGTGTTGGAGGTGTTTAAAAGCCATGTGGATGTGGCACTTGGGGACAGGGGTCAGTGGTGACCTTGGCAGTGCTGGGTGATGTTTGGACTCCATGGTCTTAAAGGGCTTTTCCAATCTAAACAATTCTGTGATTCTAAATTGGAAGGAACCCATAAGGATCATTGAGTCCAACTTCCCCACTCATTGTAGGACTATCTAAACATAAGAGCATCTTCCAAATGCTCCTTGAACTCTGTCAGGCTTGGGGCCATGACCACACCCCTTGGGAGCCTGTTCCTGATTTCCAGCCTGAAATTTCTGTGATGTTGCTTTATTCCGTGATGCCTTGGCTTTGGCCGTGGGGCTGCTACCATGCCGGGTGGCATGGCATGCTTCACATCCCAAATGCCATGTGGAACCCCCTGTAGCCCCCAGCTCCCACAGTTTTGAGTGGGAAGGGTGTGGAGCCACAGGGAAGGAGGTTCCTCTGTGGAAAGCTTCTCTCTAAGCCCTTGGACTTCTCTAAAGGCACCAGCTCACTGGGGCTGAGTGCCTTGAAGCTAAATGAGCTGTTGGCTGCTTGGTTAGGAAAGAAACAAGACACTTTGGTAGGCAGGAAAAAGGTCATTTATCCTGTTGCTGCTCATCCTTGTTAATTCATTGTTTCCGTTGAAAACCCTGCACTTAGCTGCTTCATGAATGAACCCAGTGTCTGTGCCTCCAAAAACAACTTGGCTTGGTGAAAAATAAGACCTCCTTTCACCTCCTCTCTGCTCTGCCGTGTTTTTTCCCCCCTTGTTTTCTTCCACTCACATCCATCCTGCCTGGGTGGCAGTCCCAGGCTGTCCCTGTGGAGTGGGGCCTGAGCCCAGGGGCTGGATTTGCAGGATGGTTTGGGTTGGAAGGGACATTAAAGATCGTCTCATTCCACCCTCCTGCCGTGGGCAGGGACACCTTCCACTATCCCACATTGCTCCAAGCCCCATCCAGCCTGGCCTTGGATACTTCCAAGGGTCCAGGGGCAGCCACAGCTGCTCTGGGAAACTTCTGGTGGTGTGTTGCCACCATCAGCATGAAGGATTTCATCCCAGGGGCTGCTCCCCTCTGTGGGAGAGGTTTGCTGGGACTGGGACTGCAGGGTTGCTCCCAAGCCAAAGGGGATGGGAAAGCTTGAAGGAAAGGTCTGGAGAAGGGGAAGTGACTCAGCTGCATGGCAGGAGAGCCTGTCAGGGAGGAAGGGTGGGTAGGGAGATGGAGATAGAATGTGGAGGCTGAGTGTGGGGGGCAGAGGGGCTGCAGGATGACCTGGATGCTGGGATGGGGCTGAGACATGGCCCAGCTGTGGCAGCTCTGATGATTGAAGCCTTTTGCAGCAGCTGCCTGGGTGTGGAAGGGCAGATGGAGCAGAGGAAAGGTCTCTGTGCCATGGTAGCTGGTCTCCTCATGCCCTTTAGCAGCTGGAATGGAGCAGAGCTGGCACCACATCAGCACTGAGCTCTCCCAGGACCATCTGTGAGCCAAGGGCAATGAGAACAATTACCAGCCAGAGGAAAAAATCACCGAGAGAGAGGCTGGAAAAAGCTGGGGGGGAGGCTTAAAGCCAAGCAGAGGCAGAGAAAAGGGGATCTCTAAGCTGTTGAGTGGCCAGGGAAAGTGCACTGTCTGGTCTCCCTATCTCGTAACACAGGGTCTGTTTAAGGAAACAGCTGTGTCCATGAGAAAATGTTTTTCCCTTGGGTTGAGTCTGTGAAAGTTTCTGCCAGGGGATGCCTCCAAAGCTGGGAATTTAACACTCAGATAAGGCTTGGATGTTGTTTAGGAATGGTAACGAAAACAAGAGCTGTAGATGAGACCTGGAAGAGGGATTACTCTTTATTCAGGGGTTTAAAACAATCTTGAGCTTGTTGGAGTTGAGAGAGCACCTTCTTGGAAGCCCAGCTGGGGTTTGGTGTATCAGCCTGTGCGTGCTGGGGGCTCTTCAGGGCGATTGGTGAAGCCTGGATGGGACCTGAAGCCATGATGCCAAGCTGCTTGGACACAGAGAGTTGGAGAGTTCAGCCTGGAGAAGACTCCAGGGACACCTTAGACCCTCTTCCAGTGTCTAAAGAGGCTCCAGGAGAGCAGCACGGGGACTGGGAACAAGAGATGGAGGGACAGGACAGGAGGGAATGGCTTCCACTGCCAGAGAGCAGGGTTAGTTTTGAAATTCAGAATAAATTCTTCCTTGTGCGGGTGGTGAGGCCCTGGCACAGGTTTCCCAGAGCAGCTGTGGCTGCCCCTGGATCCCTGGAAGTGTCCAAGGACAGGCTGGACAGGGTTTGGAGCCACTTGGGATAGTGGAAGGTGTCCCTGCCATGGGAGGAGGGTGGAACTGGATGAGCTTTAAGATCTCTTCCAACCCAAACCATTCTGTGACTCTGAGATTGCTGGCCCTGTCCAGAGAGCTTTTCTCTGAGGAATCCTGCCAGCAGGGAGAGCAGCTTTGAAGCTTTTCCCAGGGTAGAGAAGAAACCAAGAAAAGAGCAGGTATTTCCTGAGAGTGATCTGGCTGGTCCATCTGGTGCTCCCAAAAAGGCTGGTGAGATGGCACAGCACGGGGAAGGCTGTGAAAGATGGGAGGCATCAAAGTAGAAGGTGATTAAAATTAAAACCCAAGCAAAATAGCAGCAAGGATGGTCCCCAGGGAGGGAGAAAGCCTGGCAGGGTTCCATCAGGGAGGGTTAGCAGAGGGAGGACGGAAATTAAAGCAGGGCAGGGATGAAGGTCAAGCGTATCTCCAAGGCTTTGGGAAGCAGGAGTTTCACTGACTGAGCTGCAGACCCTGCTCCTCCAGGAAAGGGGGATGGGAGGGACACATTAATTTGGTAAATGGGTAGAAATAAATTAGTGAATAAACCTGTAACATTTGTTTCCCCAGTCTGAAGGGGAGAGCTGTGCTGAGCCTGGTTAGGCTGATGTTTTAACCAGGTTTGCTGAGGTTTTGCAGGTTTTTAAGGCAAACCTCCCTTTTGAATAGTCTTGGTTATAAACTCTTCTCTGTCCTGCCTCCCAGTGAAACTGTGTGGACTGGAGGTGCTGCTTTTCTGACCTCTCTTAACTGTTTGGTGGCTCTTTTCTCCCTGGAGTTCTGGGGAGGGGCCCATTTGGGTCACCTTGTCCTAGATGTCACCCCAGTCCTAACCTGGCTTAGGCTGCAAGCCCCTCCAGAGCCTGTCACCTTCCCAGGGCTCTCTCCTTGCCTGAAAGTGTCAGGATTCTTCATCCCCCACTCACATCCCACCCAACTGCAGAGCAAAGCCCTCCCTGTTAATGAGACTCATTAGACTCACATGGGGGAGTGGATGTGTGGGGCTCCACCATCTCTTTCTCTTTTCCTGAGTGTGCATCTCATTCCCTGCTCCTGACTGTTTCAGCCATCTCTGCTCCATCCCTGAGCTGGGACAGGGCTTGCTCTGGCCCTTGGACTGAGGGGGTGCCACTGTCCCCACCATGCACAGGAGCCCATGGTGATGGGGCTCAGAGGTGGGCAAGGGAAGATGCCACAGCTTTTGGTTCTATTTTGCTGAGCTTTATGGAGGTTTTCACAGCACTGACTGCCCCTTCTAGCTCAAGGAACCTCCAGTAGTAGGTGGTGTAAGCATGGCTTGGTGTTTGGATGGGTCAGAAGTTGTGTTGAAGTGGCCTGGAAGTGCGCTCACCCCCAGCTGTATTGTGGCTGATGGGGGCAATTCTGGCCCACACAGGTTTGCTCTAGGATCAGAGCCTCACTGCCCTTCCCCAGGGACCTACCCCAAGACAGGCAGGACCACCACCTTGGCCTGGAGCAGCTGGAATTTGGAGGCAAGTGACCCCCAGCTCACCTGGCCCAGCCACCCCAGCACCAGCACAGGGGTGCAAGGTTTGGGCTCTCTCCACTTCCACAGCAAGCTGAGCATGACCCAAAAGGAGCAGCCTTTAGCAAGACCAAACAAAATATCTTTCTAATGTAGAGCCCATCTCTCATGATTACACTCCCTCACTTTTTCTCATTTATGGTATCTTGACCTAAAGACCTGTCCCAGCAGGAGGAGAACAGGTGGAAATCATGGTGCTCCCCTACTTCTGTAAAGATCCTGATTGGTTTTTTGTTTCCTTGCTGACTTTCTCAGTTCCCATTATCCTCGTGATGGGGGAGTTTTTAAAATAAGTAGGTTTGGGAACAGCAGGGCCATGGAGATGAGAGCTGAGACAACTCCTGCACTCAGAGATTCATTACCTGCTCCCATGTAAGCCAGGAGGGCAGCAGGCCTGCTTTCCTTTTTGTTAATAAAAATATTACACTGGAAATGTTTAAAAATCAAATTAAAGCACAGAAGGACTTGAGAAAGTGTGGGGACTACAAACTACTACTGGAGCAAAAGGGCTCATTAGAATACGAATTATTTAGGAGGACGAACTGGAATGCCATTATAAAAAGTGTCACTGACTGAGTCCAGCCTAGTGTTTGGCTGCACTTTGATAAATGAGTCCATTCTACTCCTCCTCCTCCTCTTTTTCTTTTCATATAGGGGAGAAAAATATGCAATTACAAGTTTAACCTATTGAAAAAATCACATCCTGCTGGAGCAGTCAGAGCCAAACCTTTCGCTCTTACACCCCTCCCTAAATGTGAAATCTTGGGTTCTACCCACCTGCTGAAATCTGGGTGCCTGGGTGGGCACTGGAAGTCCCTGCTGCTGAATTTGGGGAGTTGGGGATGCTGCATGGGGTTCTCAGAGCAACCCCAGCACAGCCCCTGCCTACACAGCATCACCTGAGCACAGTGCCAACCTGCCCAATGTGCTGGCTGAGTAAGGGTTTTGACACAAGAAGCCTTTGTCTGCTGTGGTTATTTAATTTGACTTTTTTTCCCCCCTTCTCTTCTAAGTAATTTACTCTGGCTGTACCCTCCCTCAGGCTTGAGTTGAGCAGGGTGGGGGATGTTCTGCCTCGTCAGGCGTTAGTTGTGACAGAGGAAAAGCACTCTGTCCCTGAGTTAGGACCTGAGTTGGAGTGAGGAGGAAGGTGGGAGTGGAGGCAATGCCTTTTTTTGAGGGATTGGAGCACCTGTGGTTGTGCTCTGCTCCTCAGCCTGGTTGCTCTTGGGTGCAGAGCTGAGGAGGAAGAGAAGGTGGGAGGCAGGCAAGGCAGTGGGCATTCCCTGGCAGGGCTCTCACTGCTGAGGGCTCTGTGCCAAGCACAGGTACTTTAGGCATGCTCAGGAGTGATGCTGTGGGGATCCTGTCTCCCTTTTAGTGCACAGAATCACAGGATCCCAGAATGGTTTGGGTTGGAAAGGACCTTAAAGCTCATGACATTCCAGCCCCTTGCACTGGAGCAGGTTGCTCAAGGCCAAATCAAACCTGACCTTGAGTGTTTCTGGAGATGAGGCAAATACATTCAGGTGAGAGAGAAGAGGCAATCAAAATTAGTGACTCTTTGGGGAGATGAAGTTTCCTGTGAGCTGTGTGAGTTTGGGAACTCACACAGGGAAGATGATCCTGTGTCTAAGGTCTTTGATCTGTTCCTGCTGCATCTTCCCAGTGGCATTTACAGGTGAGACCCCAGATGGATTTTTTTGGATGGGCACCTATTTTTAACCTTGCATCTGGGCAGTCCAACAAGGTGGCTGTAGTGTTCTTGAAGAAGGCTTCACCTTTGGTTGGGATCACCTCACCAAAACTGTTGGTTGGTATTCAGTGATTTTAAGACAAACTGACCTCTTTTTTTTGTTTGTTTGTTTGTTTTTTAATTCCTTTTGGGAAAGGTTGACACATTTTGTAATGTCTAGCATTAGGTAAGACTTTTGATTTAATGCCTCATCCCTTCAATTCACCTTCAGCAACAACAATGTATTCTAATCCACTGCTCAGATGTTGATGGATGGGGCCTGTTTGGGTTAAACATTTGGGATTTGAATTGTTGACTTCATTGTGTCCCTGGAGCAGGAGCAGTCAGAGGAGCCCTTGAGGAACATTGTGAGCAGCAGGTTCTCCATCACTAGTTAGTGGCAGAGTCAAATGGAAGCATGAGGCCAGCCTGGCCCTTAGCCAGACTTCATCTCCAGTTCCCATGGGAAACTGAATGTTTAGGACAGGTGCAAATCCTGCCCAAAAATAGGTTAGAAGCTAAATTTTTCCTTGAATTTCATTCAGGAGGATGGAGAGACATGAGATCAAAAAAATTCCAGCTTTTCTGTGAGGCCGTTTCACAGGGAGCTTTGCCCACCTTTTCCCATCTTTGCTATGTTGGTACATGTGGAAGTGAGCAATCTTTGAGCTTGGTTCAGGCTGGGATCAGGGAATAAACATCCCACGTCACCCTCCAGGGAGAAACTCCACAGTGCCAGTCCAGTGTGAGACACTCCTCCCCATCCTTGCTGCTCCAGGGATCTCCATGAGGTCCGGTGAGGGAGCCTGACCTCGATGTGGTCATGACATTGGTCAGGGCTTCCTTGGCTATCGACATGAAGGGGTTTCCTCTCATCTTCTGCATGATGAGCAGGTCTGGTCCCTTCCATGGAAAATGCAGAAGCAGCAGGAAGAAGAAGTGTCCTCTGTCCATCCAGATCCAGAGGAAGATACAAGTGAAGGCTGGGCAAGAAACTGTGCCTGTGACCTGGCTTGGTCCAAATCACTAAATCCTCCTTGCTCCTGTGATACTCCAGAGACCAAAGACATGAACCTGCCCCAGGGTTCTCAGCCTGGGTTGAGAGTGAGGAGCACACCTGAGAGCTGGTGGGCAGGCACCCTTCTCTCTCCCACAGGTTCTGCCCTGAACCCAGGGAAATGCACTCTCACATAAATTTTCTGAGCCCTACATTCTCTCCAAAACCCACCCAAGCAAGGGATGGATGTTGGCTGGCCACAGCTGGGATGAGTGAGCAGCTTTTCCTAAACATGATGTGAACAAGAGTAACCTCTGGTTTTCTGGGATGGAAGAATAGAAGTAAACCAAAATAAAATTTAATTTAATTGATGATGTTTCAGGAGGGAAAAAAAAGAGATGTTGCTGAAGAAGGTGCTAAGGGTAAGTGATTCTGGTGTAACCATGACACAGAAAATTTGCTTCATGTCGGGTTGTTTGAGCATTTAGGCTTGCTAAAAGTTTCTCAGAACCTTTTTTTTCAGCTAGAGTTAGGGGTCTTGAGCAGCAGACAAGATTTAGGTGTCCAGGGGTTCATGTTGCCCACAGGGGTGTCAGTCCATGCCTGGTACTCTGCACTTCCCTTTGGGGGTCCCTGAGGTGTCTGCCCATGCATTGAGTGTTTTCCGTAGGGACAGATAAAGCTCAGTATGGGAAAAGCCAAATGGCATGTTAAATTCCTGTTAGAAGGAGCTGGTTCAAACTTGTGGTTACTAAAGTCAGTGTCAGAATAGAGTGTGGAAGGGGCTGGTCTGGGTCATGGATCCTTTCCTAGGCAGTATCCAACCCCAGATACAAAGCCCTAGGGTCATTCATCCCGGGCTCTGATTTGCCTCCTAAAACCCACTCCAAGAAGTTTTCCCTAGGGATGTGAGCCATCCAACCGTCTGTCCTCCTGCTGAGCCTGAAGTCTGCATCTCCCCGTGAGTATGTGATCCCCACCAGCACCTGCCACGGCATCACTGTCCTGGTTCTCAGCATCCTCCCTCTGCTTTTCCTTGACTATCCTCTTCCTCTTGCCTTCTGAGGTGCAGTGGTGACCCCAGCCAGATGCTGAGCTGTCATCATCTCGGCTCTGCTCAGATGGCTTGGCCTCTCCCCTTTGTCCAGTTGTATTTGCTTCCAGATAACAAAATGCTGGATATTAGAGCTGGGATTGAGCCTTGTGAAATCCCCCTGGAAACAGCCTGGTTCCCCTCTGACAGCTGTTTGTTGAGATCCCCACTGAATCCCCTGTGCTTTATTCACATAATGCAGGGCTCGTTTTATAGTCAAACTGCCACGCCCTAGTAAATGCAATGCTGTACAGAACCATATGTATATTATCTCTAAGCAATTACCTTTATTAACCAAACTTGTAATCTACTCAGAGAATGAAATCAGCTTTGTTTGACATGGTGTGCTGGCCACAGAACATCTCTGACAAACATGAGCTGCATTTCCATCCTCTAAATCCTCTTCTGGGTGACTCCTGGGAGGGTTCCCATTATTTTACCCATGACTGATGGCAGGCAAGCCAACCTGTTCATCAGGCCATCCCACTTGCCCCTTTAGCAGATCAGTGCAGTATTTGCATGCTTCCATCCATCTGGATCTTCCCTGGTATTCCAAGATTTATTAAAAATTAACATCAGCAGGCCAGAGAGCTTCTCAGCCAGCTGTTGGAGGGCTCTTGGGAGCAAGTTATCCAGGCCTGCTGATTCAAAATTGTTTATTGCTGGTAGATGCTGTTTAACAACTTCCTTGGTTACTAATGGACTGGAAAGTACTTCATCCTCCTCATGTGATACAAGCACCTCATCCTGCCTTCTTTCCACATGTGGAGCAGAAATATTGATTGAGCACTTCTTGCCTTTTCTGCATCATTACTTTTCCCCCCATCTGAGGCTGCGCTGCTGATTTATACAAAGGCATTGTAATATTGCCCATCCCTTTCCCTATGCAGATGAGCATGTTGTGTGCTTTGCTCTGTGACTCTGCATGGAGCAGAAGTTTTTCTGCTGTTTTGACTCCATTGCTGGCAGTGCCATTCCTTTGTTTGACACAGTGTAGGGCTATGGAAGGGGCCTGAGGACCAGAAAATTCCTCTCTCTGCCTTCCATTGCTTTGCATTTGTTAAAGAGGAGTTAAAAATTTGCAGAGCCACCTCTGAGAGCTCCAAAACCAGATTTTCCCCCAAAACTTTGGGATTCTTTTAAGTTGTGACCATTCTACATGTCAGCCTGTCAACCCCCATCTCCGTGCTGCCATGCTAATTTTAGGTTATTCATCCATGGATGTACAGACCCTCATCTCTCCCAGGAATTTGTGGCTGCTTGCTCTCTCCCCTGACCTAAGACAGAGCTGCTGGCTTTTTCTCCCATCCTACCTTTCCAGTTTTCCTTCCCTCCTGTTTCCCCTGCTGTGGGTTGTTGCAATAAGAAATCCCACATCTTGTGGCATGGGGGAAGATGCACTCAGTGGTGGGGCAGAGATATTCCAGGGATGCCTTCTGCTTCACTCTTGAGACCCCTCCTGGAGTCTGTGTCCAGCTCTGGGGCCCCCAGCATAAGGAGAATGTCAGCTTGATGAAATGAGCCAAGGGAAGGCCATGGAGCATCCCAGGACTGGAGCCCCTCTACTCTGGAGCCAGGCTGGCACAGCTGGGGCTGCTCCCCTGCACAAGAGAAGGCTCCAGGGAGAGCTCAGAGCCCCTGGCAGGGCCTGAAGGGGCTCCAGGAGAGCTGCACAGGGACTGGGGACAAGGCATGCAGGGACAGGACACAGGCAATGGCTTCCAGTGCCAGAGGGCAGGGCTGGATGGGATATTGGGAAGGAATTGCTGCCTGGGAGGGTGGGCAGGGCTGGCACAGGGTGCCCAGAGCAGCTGTGGCTGCCCCTGGATCCCTGTCAGTGTCCAAGGCCAGGTTGGATGGGGTTTGGAGCAGCCTGGACACTGGAAATTGTCCCTGCCATGGCAGGGGGGTGGAATGAAACGAGCTTTAAGGTCCCTTCCAATCCAGACCATTCTGGGATTCTGTTGTGAGATACTGTGGGAGATGCTCACAGGTCTCATTCTTACTCATAGGATTGTAGCCTGAAAATCTCTGCTTTGGGAAGAGAGTCAAAATGTTTTATTCAGCAGAAAAAGGGTTAGTGTTATGAGATGCTCAGAAACAAGAGCTGAACATGTCCAGGCAAAAAAAAGAAAAAAGAAAAAAAAAAAAGGAAAGAAGATAAGTGCAAAGTTTTTTATCATGAGACTAATAAACTTCTAGAAACACTTGCCAAAGCATTAGGGCAAGCCCCCTCGATTTGAAATCTTCCAGACAAGATTGCCTCTGCTTCTAAATGCTGGAGGGCAGGCAAGAATGAGAGCCTTGCTGCAGAAATTACTGGGTAAAGTATTTTATTTTGTATGATGCTGGAGGGTAAAATACATGATCATAACGGTCCCTGTTGCTTGAAAATACTGATATGAAATAAACCTTTATTTTGTAGCCTAAATATCCTATGAAGTGTGGTCTGAAATCCATAAGTAGATTTAACATGGATGTCAAAACCTTGAATAATGGAGTGATGGATGTTAAAATCTTGAATAATGGAGTGAATGTTGCAAGAGGAAGAGGCAAAAAAAAAAAGTTCTGCTGAAAAGTTTGGGATGGCAAGGGCTGAGGGTGCTTGAGGAGCAAAAATGGGAACTGTGCAGGAAAATCCTCCTGCACCCACTGAGGGGGATTGAGCATCCGTGTTCAATATTGTGTGTAGCTCAGGTCCTCCCTCCTGAGTACAGCGTGAAAGCAGTGGAAATAAAAGCTTGGCTTTTGCTAAGGAAAAGAATGACCCACAATGTCACTTTTTTTTTTTTTTTTCTGTGGGAAGAAGGGCTGAATTCAATGTTTTCCTTTCTCGCTCCATCCTGCTGCAACGCTTCGCTGTGCGGCCAGGCAGGCTGGCGAGCAGATAATGAATCTGCCGAAATGTGGTTATTGATATAGCTGAGATCATTATACCTGAGGGTCTTGTGAGCTTTCCCATCGAAAGGGGCATTTTTCAGAAGGCTGTGGTCATGACATAAACGGTCTCACTCCGTCTGAAACCTCAGCTGGCAAAGTCCTGAGCCCGGGAACATTTTTTAAAATGCATTATCAGAAAGGTAAATCAGGTCAGCTGCATTTTTATTTTTTTCTTTCAGCCAGGAGAAGTAAAATGGTTCATTTGCTTCTCACTATTAACGTGATGCTCTGCAAGGAGCTGTGGCCTGATCCACAGCTTTTGAAAGTAAAAGAGATTTGTTTCCATCTACATCAGGGAACTTCTGCGGAATTTCCTATTCCCGGGTGAGGATAACTCTCCAGTTTGGGAAGGAATGGAAGTGATCTGTGCAACACCTGGAGGCTGAAATGCTGGCTGTGATGGGCCATTGGCTTGGTTGCTTAGCCCATCCATGTGTGGGGTGGTGTGAGCGGACCCAGCAAGGAGCTGTGCCTCATTTTGTGTGGGAGCAAAGGAAAAATGACCCGCCGAGAAATTACGAGGCAGAGAAAGCGTTTCAGAATTGCAGCTGGGACTGTGAATTGCACAGGGAGGTTTAGAGTGATTGCAGTGGAGGTCAGGCTGCTCTCTGCAGCATCAGTAGCATCTGAGGCTTTGCAGATGCTCTCCAGCACCTCCCTTCCATCCTGCAGCAGATTTATTTGGGTTTTTGCCACCCATCTCAGATTTGATCTGAGGTGCTGCGGAAGTTTTTTGGCACTGGGGGTGGTGACACATGTAAAGTGAGTGTTCAGGAGCTACTTGTGGTCTGAACCTCCTTGGGGGCTTTCATCTCATCAGCTTCAGCTGCCCTGGGGTGTGAGAGGTACCCCTGATAAAATTATGCACCAAGCCATCAAACTCTGAAAAGAGAATCTTTGATCCATGACATACCTTTTATTGTTAACATCCATTTGTGTTTAAATTTCATTTTATCATTTCCATTTATTCTTAGTTATCCTCACCCAATCCCTGTCCTCCACCAACACAAACTGAAGCAGACTCAAAAGCCTTTCTCAGTGAAGAGGAAGGGAGGACTGAATCATTAAAAGCAAGTAAAGTGACTTGTTCTGATGGAAAGTATCCCTACCTGTGACAGGGGGGTTGGAAAGTCTTGCAAGTCCCTCCCAATCTAAGCCATCCTGAGATTTTTTTGACAGGATGTTGCCTTCAGGTGTGTGTTGTCAGCCAAATACAGATTTAATTGAAAGTTTGTGCAGAAGTTTTGCCATGTTCTTGAGATCTTCCTCGTACCCTGCAGCATTGGGACCAAGAAAAACTGGGAACTGTGGATCACAAAAAATTTGAGAGCTCTGGGGGGCTAGGGCTGACTGCATTTCCAGGTCAGGGGGGCTGTCAGGGGGTGGTTAGGGGGACAGCTCTTTAAAGAGTTTCTCAATGAAACTGTATGATGTAGAAAAATCCGTCTGTATAGTTGCACATATATTTGTATATGTATCTATGCATACACCTGTTCAATATCACCTTGGGTCCATCCAGCCCTGTTCCTTGAAATAAATCCAGCTGTGCTTCCATTCCTTGAGAAAGACTCTGGGTGGAAAATTGTCTGTATTTCTGCTGGACGCAGTGGAGCCTCACTGACTTCTACTTTCCATAAGAAGGCACTGGGGATCCCTCAGGATCAATCTGGATTACAACCATTGAGGTTTCAAATATGAAATCTCTGAGGTTGTTTAAGGAAAGCACTTCATCAGCATTGGTTTTCACTGATTTCCTGTAGAGCTTTCTGGTTTTTTTGGATAAGGGTATTGTGGCAGCAGTGTATGGACATATACTGGACCAGCAAATCTGCCCAGTCTGTGCTAACTGGTAATTCAGCCTCTTGCTGGACACTGCTCCTCATCTGCAGGGTGTGGGACTGCTAGCAAGGACATTTCCACCCATTCACGCTTTCCTAAGGTCCACATTTCTCTGTAAAGGTGGAAAACCAGCAGCTCCACAGGCACAAGTCAGGTGGTGTCCCCATCCTCCTCCCTTCTGCCCTGCTGGTGCCCCGGTGAGGAAGATGTGTGTCAGGATTGTGGGCTCACATCTCTTCCTTCCCCACTCTGTCACCTTTAAAATAAGGCCAGCATTTGGAAGCACTTAGGCCAGGTTTAACTTTATTGCCAGGTTGGAGTTAATGGGGGCGCTGCAAATGGAAACACGTGGGATGGACACTGTGGAGGGAACCTCCCCAGGCTTTTCCAAGTTTTCCATTTGCAAGCATCTTTGGTGAGATTTAGGGGTGGGAAGAAATTTTATTGGTTCCATTTCTTACCAAAATCAACCTGTTAAAAAAAAAATCTTGTTGCAAAAAATCTTGTCTTCCTCTAGCTCTCAGAGAGCTGTGTTCGCTGAAGTTGATTATTGGGCTCCAACAAAATGTTTAAAATCAGCCTGGAGAACTGAAGTACTAAAGGAAAATATTATATTTTATATAAATTCACAAACAACTCTGTCAAAATTTATTTTGCACGTGAAAATCTTTACATTTGATGATTGTTAATTTTTCTGATTAGACAAGCTTCTCTCAAATACTCTTCTGGAAAGTTTTCAATTCAATATACTTGAAATTAGAGTTTTCCTCACCTTCCTTTCCTGTGATAAGCAATCATGGCAACCTTTACTATTATATTTTTACTAGATGTTTCCTGTTGTCCTTGTGAATCAGGGTGGGGTCTGGCACAACCCTTTCTTCTCTTTCTCCTGCTGTTCTTACTTCACACCTTCTTAGAAGTACTTTATTTTCTTCTCATTTATACTGTAGGAGACCTGTTCAACCTTCCATTAATGGTGACCAAAAAAGAAAAAAAAAAGTTAATTTCATATGGAGAAGGTCAAATAATTTCCAGGGTTCAGTGGGGACTTAATTGGTCAGCAGTGGTTTTGGACTCAGAGTTATCACTGAGATGTTTTAATTGCCACAGTCCACACCTAGATATTTTTCTGTATGAAGGTACTGGGTTTGGCTTGTAAGAATTTGGGGTTGGAATATTTCAGGCTAGAAAAACCCTCAAGTCCAACCATTCCCTCAGCACTGCCAAGGCCAGCACTAGCCCACGTCCCCTGGTGCCACATCCACAAGGCTTTTAAACCCTTTCAGGGATGGGGACTCCAACACTGCCCTGAGCAGCTGTGCCAGGGTTGGACAACACTTCCAATGAAGAAATTTTCCCTAAAATCCAGTTTAAACCTCTCTTGGTACAACTGGAGACTGTTCCCTCTCCTCCTGTCCCTGTTCCCTGGGATAAGATCCCAAATCCCCCCGGCTGTCCCCTCCTGTCAGGGAGTTGTGCAGAGCCACAAGGTGCCCCCTGAGCCTCCTTTTCTCCAGGCTGAGCCCCTTTCCAGCTCCCTCAGCCCCTCCTGGGGCTCCAGCCCCTTCCCAGCTCCGTTCCCTGCCCTGGACACGCTTTGACACCTCCATGGTGCTGAGCACATTTTCATACACCTGATTATAAACTATCTTAAGTAGCAGCACCATGACCAACATGCTTTGCTAGCATGGGGGAGATGTAATTTTTTCTTCAACACATTGGCTTTGGTGAATTGATGAAGGCAAATCTTTCTGATGGGGAGGAAGACAATTAAAAAAAAAAAAAAAAAAAGGTAGGTTTTGTGGGAAGTGAAGAGCTGCATGACTTTGTGCTTGAGGAGCTTGGGTGGGTGGTTGCATGGGTGCTCCCATCCCACAGGGGATGCCAGCTACAGGAATACCAGGAAAAGCAGTGGGTGGCAATTGGTGTTCCTCTCCATGCCGACTTTGACAGTCACTGGATGCTGCCCAAGTTTTGCTCTGCCCTTATCTGGGGCCAGACACATTGTTCACTCCAACTGCATTTACTGATTTACCCAGACACTCCTTAGAAACCCAGTAGTCAGAGGAGCTGCAGATAGTGCTTTGGGTGTGGGGATGGAAACAGCATTAATGTTTTTTTCCCTACAGACTGAGAAAGCGTGTAATAAAAGTTTCAAAAGTAACCGTGCGCTGAGCACGGAGCTCTTCCAAGCCCTGCCTGGGAGTGCCAGGTTGCCCCAGGCTATCTTACACTTGATTTTGCCTTGTGCTTCAGAAAGATTTCCCTTGTATAAACAATTTTGGTTGTGATTTGGGTTTTTTTAAATGTGCCTCTTTAGAAGAAAACCATCAGAAAAAAAAAAAACATGTAACGTGGAGCTCGGTGTCAAGCTGCTCTCATCGAATTTATTGTATTAACAAAAAACATGTATTTCCTCATTGTTATTATACCTGTGCCAGAAAGGAGCTAGCATTTTATGAAATGCAGTGTTTTATTCGGTGTGACTGCTTAATTTGGGGCAGAATCTCAGGAACGAGCTGTTCCCTGGGGCACCCAGTGAGGAGATCAGGAGGGAGCCCAGTTATTTATCACTCAACACGATGGCCAACCCTTTGGGGTTGTGTGCACACCAGAGAGCTGGGCTTAGCTAGGTGAGGCTGCTCATGGCTGCTGAGACGGGCTCCCGAGGAGTGAATCCTCCTCTGAGGACATCCTTGTGGCCATGGGATTTTTGGCCATCAGTGCGGCTGAGGTGGCCGAGAGTTGGCTTCCAAACCTCAGTGCTGGGGGTGGGGCTTAAGAACCCCACACTGGGCACTTGGGAAGGTTTTTCAGTCGCTGATTCCTTGGATTGGACACCTGGGTTGGGGTTTTGTCACCAGGACAACTCAGTGACTTGGGGACTTGGGTAACCAGCCTCCCTGACTGAAGATAATTTGCCTCTGTCTTCTTGCTTGTTTGGGTCATCCATGTGCAAACCTGAATTTTTGGTTAAATCACAGCCAGCTCTTTTTTCAGAAGAGGTGGTTTTTACCCCCCTCCATAATTTACCCGTCTCAGATGGGTGCAGTTTGCAGGGGAGGTAGAGCAGATCATAGGAAGGTCAGCCACAGAGTGACCTCCGTGGGGGAAAATCGGGGGTCACCAGTTAGACCTGGGAGGGTCTTGTCTCACTGAGCAGAGAACAAAAAGAATGAGGTAAATCTGCTTTAAGAAAAATGAGATGAAAAAAAAAAATCTTAAAAAAAAAAAAAAATTCAAAACCACAATAAACCCCCAAGTTTTTCTTCCTGAAGAACTTTGTGTGCTGGTTTAAAAAAGGAAACTTGAACAGATCCGGTAAAAAAATCAGTCCGTGTCCCACGTGTTGTTTAGACCTTAATAGTACAGGTGGACGAGGAGGGCTTGGTGCCAAATACTTTTGGTTTAGAGGGAGTGGTGGGAGTGAATTCTCCCAACCGCTCCTAGAAAGGCTTAACTTTCTGCACACAAATCAATGACAATCTCCGCTTGGCTGCAGACACCCGGGGAGCGACGCTGCCGGATTCCCCGCGCAGCCCAAGGGAGGACGAGGGTCGGCACCTGGAGAGGGAAGGTGGGTCCCATGCTGTGTTTCTGCCTTCTGAAATAATGTGATTTTTGATTTTTACACCCCCCCTGCCTCCCCAGCTTTTAGGATTTTTGCAGGGGATTGAGGGGAGGGAAAGGGAATTGAATTTATTGCTCGGAGGCTGATCGTGCTCTTGTTGGAAATCTTTGGCGTGTCGTAGCGATCCTCTGTACTAATCTATCGCCGTTTACATGCGTTCTTAATTGCTGTTTGAACTCAAACCCGTGAATCTCTGTCTGATTTCCTTTCCTGGTATCTTAAATCTTTACAAGATTGGAGATTTTGGCTGTATATCAACACCTGTACGATACAACCGCTCAATTCGCGGGGCTTGGTTTTTTGTTGCTTTTTTTGGAAGTCCAGCTTAGTTATATGTTTATTTGCTTTAGATAGGAAATACCAGTGCAAAAACACATCTGCCAGTGTGTCCAGCTGGGTAGGCAGAAGAGATCTCATGAGGGAGTTGATTAATATCTAAAATAGAAATAGAAATAGAATAGAATAGAATAGAATAGAATAGAATAGAATAGAATAGAAATATATATTAATAGAAATATTTAAGTAGATGGAAATATATAATAGATAGAAATTTATGTCTACAGTTATACAAAATAATATCTATTATATTCCATTATATATTTTTAATACTTTTTTGTTAATATTTGTGTTGAAGGAGTTTCTGTTTCAGTTGTTCTTTGCAGAAAACTTGAGAGAAAAAAATCCCGTTCTTGTCTTGAATAGTTAAAATGACTTGGAAGATTTAATACTGGCAGAAAAACTGATTAAAGACATGCTGGGAAGCAGGGTTGGGAGGAAGTTGATGCTTGGTGCAGGGTTAAGCCCAGCTCAAGCTGACCTGCTCCGCACTGCGCGTGCTGCAAGTGGGGCTTGCATGGGGAAACCTCAGCTCCTTTTTCTGGAGACCCCATATCTGGAGCTTGGGCATAAATCTCAGTCTATCTTGGGAACTTTTTGCTTCTTTTCTGGCAAATGGTATGCAGCAGGACAGTGTGTTACACCTAGTTAAGAGCTTGTATTTTTAACAGCTCCTTCCGGAGATGAAACCCAGTTTCAGCAGCACAAATCCCCTCTCCAGCCCCCCTGACCCCATGTAGGCAATTCCCAGATCCGCACCACGGATAAAAACAACAGCGGTGGTTTTGTTTAAGGCTGGGCTGAATGAAAACAGGAGGGGAGGAATGTGCTCAGCGGAGGAGGAACCGGCGCTCGGCCGTCCCGGTGCTGCTTCCCAGAGGAACACTCAGCACAGGGACCTGCGCTGGTTCTGCCCCCAGAAGGAGCATGTGGAACCCCCTCACTGTTGGCTCAGGTGCAGTATTTGGGGGAATGAAGCTGAGCAGGACTGCTTCCTTCTCTCTGCTCGGTGGAAGTGGAGTTAGAGAGGGGGTTTCTCCTCCTGGGAGGATTTTGATGTTGCTGGGTCTATCCGAGAGCTGTTTGCAGGGACTGGTACCATGGGCATGGCCAACTTTGTGCCTTCAGCATCTCCAGCACCCCACACCAGAGAGTAAACCTTTTGCAGGCTTCTGAGCACATATCCTGGTGTATCCACACTGGGACAGCCTAGCAAGACTCCTGGGAAGGTAGAGGAGATGCTCTGTGGTCTCTCCCTGGTCTTCCAGTGCCTTCCATCACCCCACCACTGCAGCAAGGACTTTCCCAACCCCTGATTCAGAACAGACAACATTTAACACTCACTTTTTGCCTGAGCTTGGCACTGTTTGCTTCAGGTGCCAGGCAGTGAGGAGTCAGACCCGGCGTGTTTGAGCACTGAGCAAGCATTAGCTGGAGAAACCTGGGATTTTCCAGCGAGCCCGGGGCTGTCCAGCACCTAACTCCCGTAGCCTCCTTTGAAATTCCTCCTCTAATTAATAAATAAGTAGCAAGTTTCACTGACATAATTTCAGAGCTATTGCTCTTAATTAAATAACGAGTTATTAAAATAGTTTCAAAACTGTAGTCTTCCCTGCCCAGTTCATAGTCCTGGTCGTTTTCCCATTAAGTGTCCCGAGTGGAATGCCTTTATATACTTGGAAGAAATTAGTAAAGGTGAAGGATCTCAGACCGCAGAGAAACATGATATTACTGAGTGTGTGTGGATGATCTTGGAAAAGCAGGCAGTGATGAAAGGACTCATCCCTGCCCCTGCCTTCCTGGCAGGTTGGAGATGGGAATATGGAATCAAGATGGGTCTCATCTGCATGTCGTTATTCCTCTTAATATTTGTATTATTTTATATATATATATTTTTATACACACATATATATAAACACAATATATATTTATAAATATATATACCTGAAAAATGCATCTTTTTGTGTAAAATACATACTATAAATTTACATACAATATAAAAATTAATATAATACACATATAAAATACGCTATTACATTGTCATTTAGTGTTGGAGAAGGGGCAGCCAGCACCCAGCTGCACCCTGCTGCAGGTCAGGTCAGTGAGGTGGCTGCATGGTTTATTTTCCTTTGCCTGAGAGAGCTTTAGTGATGAATAGAGGGAGGGGATCTGAGGCTGGGATGCTTCTGCCAAGAATGATTTGGAGGCCTCTTTATATTAGTCAGAGCTTTTTTATTCCTTACTGGAAGCCTGAGAGGAGCTGCGTGCCTGATGGCAACTTTGCTCACAGGTCTGCATAATTCTCAAGTATCGTTCATGTGAGCAGCTTGCCTTAATTATAGATTTATTTCTTGGATTGCGTTCTTCTCTATTCCTCAAAAAGATGCCCTGGCACCTGAGGAATGGGTGTGTGGTGGTCCTGAGTGATTTTTTTTTTGGGGGGTGGGTGAAAGGCCACCATATCCAGCTGTTGGTTTTGCAAGGGACTCGATGTTCTTGGCGGCTGCAGAAGAGGAGGAGGAGGAAATGTCCACACCGTGAAGTCTCTGCGCTGTCTCCATGTGGGTTCAGACAGACGTTGGGACCATCAAATGGCTTCCATCTCCCAGAGAGAGGCAGCAGCCCGGCTCTGTCCCCCCACCCTGCCCTGCCTAGCAGGGAACCAGTCTGGGATGTGCCTCCGTGTTGCCCGTGGATGAGCCAGCCCAGGAGGGGGAAGGAGACCACTTTGGATTGAGGTCCTGGCACTGCTGGGAGGAGGCAGGGTGGAGGGATGGAGACCAGCCAGCTTCCTAACTATGCAAACAACCCACACCCATGTTCAGTGTTTATCCCTGCCGAGCCCGTCACCATGGTATCTGGGCACCTTTTGCCAAGGTGAGTTGAAGCTGATGGAGCAGATCCTCAGCCAAACCCCAGGCTCTCTAGGCATGTGCCTGGGAGGTCTCCTAAATCAGCTGGATCTTCCAGAGCTACCGCTGCTGGGATAATCCCAATCATTTTGTTGCTGCCTCTGGACCCCCTGTTGCTGCCTGCCCGGTCCCTGGCTGACTCCTGTTGCCATGAGCTCCTCCAAGCAGGTGCATCCTCACCTTTGCCATGGAATTTCTTTATGCTGTGTCACACCACAGGGCCGGGTGAGTGGCTGGAGGGGTGGATCCATGAGCATCTATGCTGGCACTGGTGCCTTCGTGCAAAATTTGGGCCTTTCTCTGCCATGTTTCTCTGGGAAAGAGGAAGAAGAGAGAGGAGAAGAGAAAAGGAGAAGAAAGAGAAGAGAAGAGAAGAGAAGAGAAGAGAAGAGAAGAGAAGAGAAGAGAAGAGAAGAGAAGAGAAGAGAAGAGAAGAGAAGAGAAGAGAAGAGAAGAGAAGAGAAGAGAAGAGAAGAGAAGAGAAGAGAAGAGAAGAGAAGAGAAAAGAGAGAAGAGAAGAGAAGAGAAGAGAGAAGAGAGAAAAGAAGAAATGAAAAAGGAAACAGCAAAGAGGGAAGAAAAGCAAGAGCATATGTTTTTACTGCAAGTCTATTTAGCTCTAAAAAAAAAAACAAGTTTTTTGTTACCGATGTTGAGCAGTTTCAAAATGGGAGATGTCCCCTCCTGCCTTAGCAGCAAGTCACTGTCCCAGCCACTCGGTGAGGGGGTGTGAAAAGAGATGAGCTACACTGGCTGGTCCCTGTCTCCTGTCTCCAGTGTCCCTCCTCATCTTCTCCCCAGCCTTGCAAGGATGCAGAGTTCTGGTACAGCTGCCTTCCCTGTACAGAAATAATCGTTCAGGGGATGAGACTCAAGGCAGCTGTGGGTGGATTTGGTGCCTTCTCATTTCCAAGTGGCTGCCCAGCAATTACATTAGGGGTGCTGTTGCAGTCTGTGCTGAGGGACAGGGTGCCAGCTGAGAGGGGGGAATAGTTCCCTCCTCCTTATCTGGGATTAGTACCTCCATGCCACAGCTGGATGCTAAAAAGGAATGGACTAGGAAATAAATGGATCAGATTTGCTTTCCTTTGTTATAGAATGGTTTGGGTTGGAAGTGGCTTTAAAGATCATCTATTCCACACACCTAAAATGGGCAGGGACACCTTCCAGTACCTCAGGTTGCTCCAAGCCCTGTCCAGCGTGTCCTTGAACACTTCCAGGGATGGGACATCATCACTTCCAATTCTCACTGCCATCTGTCTTTAGGCAGATCTTTTGCTTCATGTTGAATTTATGGGTGAGGCAACCTCCTCTGTGGATGGGAGGCAGATCCCAGCCTCTTCAAGATGCTGGGTGGTTTTGGGAGCTGCAGGGGAACCTCTGAGTGTTGCAGGGTTGTGATTTACATCCAGGACAGGACCTGGTTTACTTCAGGAAATTTATGCCCTCTTAGTCACGTCTGAAGAGAAATTAAAGAGATTATCTCCTCTGAGCCTTAATTTCCCTGGATGTAAAGTAAGTCAGTAGTTGCATTCCATGAGTCTTGGTCTGGCTTTGCGAAGTCTTGGAGATCCTCTGGATACAAGGTGGTAAAATGAATGCTAAGTGTTGTATGGAAAGTGGGTGACAGGTTTTATACTTGTGGCTGCAACAGAGGAGTCAGGTTTCAATATTCCAGCCTTTCCACTGTGCACATGCACTTTCCAAACAGTTTTGTTGCAATTAATTACAGTGCAATTAAAGCAGAACGACAGTGCTAACTAAGGGCAAAATCTTGTGAAACAAATGGTGTTTGGGCTGATTTTGTAATTGCTCCAGGTTCCCCAGATACAAATTACAGTGTCAGGGCTCCTGATTTATGGCAGAGCAATATACACGCAGATAACTCAGGGCAAGAGCTGCCTGTGTGGGCTGCAGAGGCAGAGGTCCATGTCCCATCAGTTCTCCTTGTTGTTGACCCATGAAGGGTGGATTCTCTCTGAACTTGGCCAGAGGGACACAGGTGGCACCAGCTGTCCCTCTCTGCCTCATCCCCGAGGTTTCTCAGGAGGTTTCCTCAGCCAGGAGGAGTGGGTGCTGTTCTGGGCAGAGGGGCACAGCCGTGAATGGGGATGTGGCAGGCAGAGGGATCCTGTTCGTCCATGGTCCAGCTGTGGAGAAGGTGGCTGATGATGCAGAACTGTGTCCTGGGAAGGGCAGTGTCTGGAGTACAAATCTGATGAGGAGCGGCTGAGGGAGCTGGAAAGGGGCTCAGCCTGGAGAAAAGGAGGCTCAGGGGGGACCTTGTGGCTCTGCACAAGTCCCTGCCAGGAGGGGACAGCCGGGGGGATTTGGGATCTTATCCCAGGGAACAGGGGCAGGAGGAGAGGGAACGGCCTCAGGCTGGGCTGGGGAGGCTCAGGGTGGATATTGGGAACTTTTTTTCTCGGAATGGGTGGTCAGGCATGGGCACAAGCTAAACCTCCTGGAGAGGTTTAAAAGCTGTGTGGATGTGGCACTTGGGGACGTGGGTTAGTGTTGGGCTGGGCACTGCTGGGAGAAGGAATGGTTGGTCTCAGCAGGATTTTCCAGCCTGAATGATTCTGTGATTCTGCTAAGTGTTTAGCCCTTGGATCCCAACCTTTAGGTGCTTGCAGAAGGTCCCCATGAGAGTGGGCAGGTGAGGCTTGGCACTGCTAAATCCCAGACAAACCTTGCTGCTCAATCCCTGTCCGTCTGTCCGTGGCAAACCACGATGGATCACAGTGACTCCACTGGGGTGGGTCAGCTGCAAACAACAGGAATACAAGGAGGTTGTACCCTTATCTGCTTGTTCAAGGAGTACCAGGCATTTTATTTCATGGATTGGTTTCTTCTGCTCTTCTTTCCAGCCATACTGGGAATATCATGCTTTGTTTTCGTGTGGGAAGCCCCTTACCCGATTAAAGAACTGGAGTAGGTGTTTTCTCACCTGTACTTTAAAGGAGTGAACCTGTGACTTTTTAGCAAAGAAATACTGTTCTGTGACTGTTTAGAGGTTGTTAGGGTTAAAGCATTTCAAGAAAGTCAAATCAAAAAACCCAGATAATTCAGATATCACTGTTTGGAGTTTAAGTGAGGCAAATTTCTGAAAATGTCACGAGATCATGCAAAAAATGAGATGAGCTTAAAACATCACTTTTTATAATTAAGCCCTTCAGTGTTCTTTTTTTACACATGGACAATGGGGTTTGAGCTGTGAGTTGATGTTTCAGTGCTGCCATGAGTCTGCTTAGACACACCAAGGGCTCCCCACAGGGTCATAAAATGAAATCATAGAAACACAGAACAGTTTCTTGGAAGGGACCTTGAAAATTACCTTGTTCCGTCCTCCCCCAGGAAAGGGTCACAGACAGTTTCCCACGTCCCAGGTTTCTCCAAGCCCCATCCAACCTGTCCTTGGACACGCCAGGGATCCAGGGGCAGCCCCAGCTGCTCTGGGCACCCTGTGCCAGGGCCTGCCCACCCTCCCAGGCAGCAATTCCTTCCCAATATCCCATCCAGCCCTGCCCTCTGGCACTGGAAGCCATTGCCTGTGTCCTGTCCCTGCATGCCTTGTCCCCAGTCCCTGTGCAGCTCTCCTGGAGCCCCTTCAGACCCTGCCAGGGGCTCTGAGCTCTCCCTGGAGCCTTCTCTTGTGCAGCTGGGCAGCCCCAGCTGTGCCAGTCTGTCCTCTCAGGAGAATATTCAGCCATGGAGTGCTGATCTGTTCCCCAGCCGCCACAGAATCCTGTGGTGCTCACAAACATCCTTTGCTGTGGGTCTCAGGTGTACCTGGAAAACCAAGGTGGTTCTCAGCACCACCCCAGCTGTGGATTGGAGTTGAGCATCTTCCCCCAGGAGGTCTGGTGTTGGGTACCAGTGCTCCCTGCACACATCCCACCATCAGCTGGGCTCCTGCTCTGAATACTAAATCCTGAGACAGAGAGAAGAAGCCCGAACACTGATTAATTTGAGCCTGCGCTGCTCTTATCCTGGTTTCAAAGTAATTGTCTCTCTTGTCCACAATTTTCTCTCCTTACATTTCACTGCATATTTATTAGGTTTTTGTGAGGCTATCTGCAGCCACATTAAACCAATTTACTTCTTGAAATGTCTGACCTTTGATCTTCCAGCCACTGCCTTTCGGAGCCAGAAAAAAGAGCCTTTAATAACGTGTCACATGAAAGGCTGTCTGCAGAGCCTGTCACTTGCACACCCCAACTCCAGTTAATAAACTATCGGATGAATCAATTATTGCCTCATAATTGTTACCTATATTTTTGTGCTAAACAGGAAGAGTATTTCCCCCCTCTTCTCCCAGTCGCTTTGTAAGGCGAATGTGTGCAAGCAACTATGGCTAATATTTCTCAAAAAACATCCTCAATCTTTGTAGCCTGTTCTGATCTTGGCAGACGTGTTTTGGGGGTAGGGAGGGTTTGCAGAGGCATTAGACTATCTGTGTGCATCCCATGTTAGGAGTCCCTGCAGCATCCCTCTGTGCTGGGTCTCCTGAGCCCCTCCAGCTGCCCTCTGCAGGCACAGGAGAGGATCAGGGGCTTAGTGGGTAGCAGAGTGCTTTTGCTGGGGGTGTTTTGGATGTTTCCCAGGCAGCAGCAGTGAGGCAGGAGTGTGCCTGGACTTCTCCATCACTGCAAGGTTGGAAGCTGCCATCCCAATGACTGCAGTCCTCACCATCACCTCCCAGCAGCCTGGGCACCTCCTGGTGTCCTTGTGCTTCTGTGCCATTTCTGGACAGGCATCCTGCTCCAGGGGTGCTGTCTCACCTCCCAACCCATGGAAAGGACAGACAGGACCCCTTTCAGTGGGCTGCTGGCACTGTTGGCACAGCCAGCTCTCTCTGTTATGAGTCAGGGCACCTCACATCATGGTCTTGGCTGCATCCAGCCGCACCACCTACCTTTTATTCTGCATTCCAGTTATGTAGTTGGAGTATCAAATGTGTTACCTCTTACTGCTGCAGAGCCATAGAGCTCTTGGGGTTTGCTGTGAAAAACAGAGGCAGATGTGGCAAGCTGCTGTTGAAGAAAGGACTTGGGGATGGAGCTGGTGGGATCAGGGCAGCTCCCTGGGGGTCTCTGCAGTGTCTGCACACAAGACAGTGCTGCCCTGAACCCCAAGAAGACACTGGGTCTAAGATTCCTTTTTTTTTCAGGCTGCTGGCTCTCTGCACCTGCTGTTGGGGAGGACAAAGAATGTTGCTCAGGTCCTCATGGAAGCCAGAGCATCCATGAGGTGCCAGGGGTACAAGGAGCCCTCTGCTCAGGCAGCTTTGCTCAGGCTTTGGGGAGAGGTATCCCCAAGGGGCACATCCCTCCCTCTTCTGCTGAAATCAGCAGCAAAGCTGGGTTTCACAGGAGTGGAATGGGCCAGTGAAGTTTAAACACAGCAATTACAGTTTCTGTCACCCACAAGGTTTTCTGATGCATCACTCTGGAGCAACGTCTTGCCCAGGAGCTCCATTTCGCTCCCAGTGACATCTCTCCAGGGCAGGAGCAGGCAGCTGTCCAGAGGGTACAGATCCATTCTGGAGGTGGCCTTGGCAACACATTTCAACATCTATGTATTATTTATTTCCCCTGACTCTTCTCATCTCTTACATAGTCGCTTAACAGCACCATCCCTTTGCAAAGGGATGGAGAAGAGCTGAAAATTGCAGGAGGCAACACAGGTCTTCTCTCTCTCCTTTAATCTTCCCAGGGTTGCTTCCTGCTTGCCATGTGGGGAAGGCTCCTGACACCCCCAGTCTGCAGAACACCACAACACTGAGCAGAAGCAAAGTCTCGAGTTTCAGGGGAAGGGAAAACCATCTGCACTGCTCTCTGGCACATCTGTGCTGATTTGGCTCTGTGAGGACATGGTTTCAAGCTTGTAGGATTCAGACTCTTCAGAAAGGCTGGGATTAATTGCTGAAATGAGAAATACTAAAAGCTGGGTGAAGAAGAGGTGGAGAGAAAGAGGGAAGCATGGAAATACTCTGTGTTGGTAATTCCCTGTGTCAGTCTTGAGTTTATTAGCATTCATGGTTATAATTGTTCTGTTTACCTGCCATGGATGCTGGGGGAGGTAGAAGTGAGCCTCACTGAGCAATCATGGAAACATGGAGTTGTTCAAGTTGGAAAAACCCTCCAAGACCATCAAGTCCACCCATGCCCCCAGCATAGCCAAGGCCAGCACTGACCCCTGTCCCCAAGTGCCACATTCACATGGTGTTTAAATCCTTCCAGGGATGGAGACTGCATCACTGTCCTGGGCAGCCCATGTCATGACTGGACAACCCTTTCCATGAAGAAATTCTCCCTAATTTTCAACCTGAGCCTCCCCAGCCCAGCCTGAGGCCATTCCCTCTCCTCCTGTCCCTGTTCCCTGGGATAAGATCCCAAATCCCCCCGGCTGTCCCCTCCTGGCAGGGAGTTGTGCAGAGCCACAAGGTCCCCCCTGAGCCTCCTTTTCTCCAGGCTGAGCCCCTTTCCAGCTCCCTCAGCTGCTCCTCATCAGATTTGTGCTACAGACCCTTCACTTAACGTTTCAGAGCAAATCTCAAATCTGAGATAAGATTCAGAGGGCCCTGTGGACCTTAATAAACTTCCATGGAAAAAATATTGGGCCAAACCAGACCTTACTCTCTTGATTGTTGATTGCATTTTGGATAGAGATAATCTACTTTCCAGCTTTAATCCTGACTCACACCTTGCTGCCTTCTTTCTGAGGCAGGTAAAAAGTCATGATGGGGCACACATTTTATTAATTTTATTATTATTTATTTTAAAGTTGAGCTTTAGAGAGGAAGTTTGCCTTATAAGAATAAGACAGGGATGGAGAGGAGTACCTGTGTTAGTCCTGGCCGTGGAAAGCCACATGACCATATTGACATGGAAGTCCTGGGAGAGACTTCCACCTTGTCCTTGGGTACCTCAAAAACCAGCATTTCACATATTCCAGCAAAGAGAGCCCTGGGAATGTGGGATGATTGTCCTTAAAATGATGCTTTCACTCCTGCCTCTTTTACATTTAACATCCTGTGGTACCCTGGCAACACCATCCCAGCTGAGCTGCTGTGCATTCTTTTCCAGCCCTAGATCCATGCATGCTTGGCTTGTGGCCCCCCACCATACCCCATCCAGGTAGGCAAGGAGAAATTCAAGCCTTTTTGACCTTCAGCTTTCCTCCTTGGGAGATGAAATTAATACTCCCTGCCATACCTTGGAGGGATGCTGCTGGGATTAATTAGTTAACAGAACAAATCTCGCTCGCCTGCCTCTGTGAGGGCCGTGGGATGAGTCTAACATTCACCTTTCTGATGACCACAGGGGACCTTGGGTCTGTGTGGCTGGGATTTTGCCACGACTTGGGCGGGAGCATCCTGTGTATCCTGCCAGGACCCACCCCTTGGGTGGCAAAGGCTGTCACAGAGATGCCGCGGATGCCTCCCTGCAACCCCACACCGCATAATTCCAGGCTCGCAGTGCTGCCTCTGCAAAGGTAGATTTGGTTTCTATTAATAAGGGGATAATAGCACGGGAAACCTGGCTGCAGGATGGCCCATGCCCAATTACTGCGGTCGTTGGGCTACAGCAGCCGCTTCCCTGCAATTATCCCACCGCGCGCCAGCACTGCTCAGCCCTCTGTGTTTTATTCTTAGCAACAGAGCCCCGGGCAAGGTCAGGGGGGGTCCCTGCAGCGAAAGGCTGTGGCTGGGGGGGTGCCAGAGTTGAGATGGGGGATGGCACAGCCACCTCAGTGTCACCTGCCAGAGCTGGGGCCGGTGGGGATGACAGTGATGCGCCCCGTGCCCTGGAATGTGCAGTCATGAGGCTGGCAGCAAAGCCATGCCCTGTTTTGTCCTTGTCCCAGGCCAGGGGAGTCCTGGTAACTCACAAGGGGCATATTGGTTGCTGTGGAGTCATAGCAATCAGCCTCATTTTTGGGGGAGGCACAGAAATGCCAGTCTAGTCCAAATGCAGGGGTGGGCTTGGCCACACTGGGTTAACGCTTAGACTTGATGATCTTAGAGGGCTTTTCCAACCTAAACGGTTCTGGGATTCTATGATTTAAGGCTGGATGTGATGCTTGGTCTTGGTCCCAGTGTAAAATGGGTTGTATGGGAGCTCTGCTGGTTTACACTCACTTTGCAAGCCCACAGTGGAATTGGGGTAGGAGGGGTGGGGGATAGTCTGGGCACTGAGATTTGGGAAACCTAGGGTGGATTTCTTTCCCAGCACATTCCCTGTGCATCTCTGGGAAATCACTTTCCTTCTCCATCCATCAGGTGGGTATCTGCAGACATGGTTAATGGCCTGGCAAGAGGGATACAGTGAGGAGAGGTGCGTTCCAGACAGGGAGATGCTCACAGGCAAACCACCCAGATCACCCTAAAAACACGGAAGACCCTTCTTAAACTTGTATTGGTTGTAGGAAAAAGATGAATGAAAAATATGTGTCAGGCATAAAAAGTGATGTTTAAAGGGCAGAAGTAAAGCCTTTCTGTGAGAAAAGTCCAGCTCGAGCCTGTGCTGTTTCAAATTAAGTTTTTGGTTTCCTAGAGGCAGCAGACAATGGTTCACTCAATCCTCTCCCCACTGTCATTAAAACTCAAGTGTGTTGTCTGGATATAGTATTTTGCCCTACCTTAAGAGCTCTAATCTTTTTAGGACCATTTCTTACTGCTATCTGCAGACACTCGAAAGCCTTCTCAACCGCGGAGTGAAATACAATCCCTGTCTTGGGGAGCTTTCCCTCCCCTTTGTCTTCTGCACAGACAGAGGGAAAATTACCACTTAACAAATCTGCCAGGTCTGAAATTTTCTCCCCCCCTCCTCCTTCACCCCTTTTGCAGCTATCATTTGTCGGGGGTTGCTTTCTCCCAGTGCCATCTGCCTTTTGCAGGGAGATGGCAAAGGAGCGTTTTATTGTTTGCCGAACAATTCCCTGCAATTTGCTGTTCGCCATTTCTTTCGGGCTCCTTTAATCCTTTTTTTTTTTTTTTTTTTGCACTTGCTGCTGCTTATTTTTAGCTTGCGCGCCATTTGTGTTTGTTCCCCAAAACTGTTTATATTTTTTAAAGCCTCACTTTGTTGGTACTTTTTTTTTGAGTGTCGCTTCTTGGAGGCAAAACCCTGCCCTGTCCTTTCCCCAGCACCCTGCCAGGCTGGGTGGTAGATGGAACAAGCTGTCATTCCCAACTTTTCTGGCTATCCCTGTTTTCCCCTGGAATCCCACTGTTCTTTCACATAATTTTGGTTTTATCCAGTGAAAATCCCAGCTGAGCTGTGGAGGTGCTGAGTGGTGCCACCCTGGGGATCACAACTCCCTTTGGGTGATTTACTCTGTCCTGGTGCACTTCAGCATGCTCTGGCTTTGCCAGGTGCCAAAACACTGCCAAGTGATGGGCTGAGCCACCCAGCTGCTGAGCTGGTGCCACCAGCCCTGGGCTGTGGGCTCAGGATTCAGCACACAGCAGCCACCTGGCATAAGGGATTCACTCAGTGCTTTGGGTTGGAAGAATCTTAAAAACCCTGCCATGGGCAGGGACACCTTCCACTATCCCAGCGTGCTCCAAGCCCCATCCAGCCTGGCTTTGGACACTTCCTCATACCTAATCTAAATTTTCTCTTCTTAGGTTTAAAGCCTTTATCCCTTGTGCTGTCACAACACCCCTGCTAAGAAAAGTTTGTCCCCATCAGAACTCATGGGGTATCCCTGACCCAAAGCCCCTCTGAGCTTTAAGTTGCCTCTATCCTTGACTAAAGCTGAACCTTAGATGAGAGCTAGTTCAGGCTGAGCTGGGATTTGTAAAAGCTAACATCAAATTTTGGCTCTGCCAAGGGCTTCCTCCATGGCCTTTGCAAATTGTCAAGTCTCTCTGCTCCTCTTCTGCACAAAACGATCTCTTTTTTTCTCCCACTCTTTCTTTGCAGCACAAGCATTTAGGAATGGATTGCTACTTCCTTGGTCTCACTTACACAGTGCCTTTAAGGGAATGAGCATCCAATGTGGAGCTGTAAAACACTAGTGCAGTTTACATGGTCACTACAATTAATAGCAATAGTAATAATAACAGTAATTGTCATAGTAGTAGTAATAATAACAATAATAATAATAACAGTAATAATAATAATAACAATAATAGTAATAAAACCTTGCCTAGAAGAAACTTAGTCAGATCTGAGCATGCTCCGAGCCATCATCAGTAAACAATATTGGATATTTTTATTTCTTTGGTTGTATGTTCACTTGTAGGGCTGTGCCTCACTCCTGTTGCTCACTACTGCAGCTGGAGAATTAAAATCCATCTTTTCTCCAGCCCCCCTCAGGATTCAGAAATTGAAGCAGGAGTTTCGTTATCTGTGCAAACACCTCCAGATCTGCCCCACCTGGCTGCCCTGAGGGCAAGGAGCCACGTCCAGCATGACCCCCTGGTTCCTGAGCTACCTGAACTGTGCCTGCTGTGCCAGCCAGGAATATATATTTCAGTTGTCCCTGGTGTTCCTGTCTTCTCCCTTGTTAATATTGAAACAACTGTTCCTCCCTGGGAGCACCACCTGGCCCCAGGAAGGCTTTGAGCCTCCCTTTTTCAGGCAGGTACACAGTAACTCTATCCTTCCTGCAGACTCAAAGCCACTGCCTCTTTCCTGGGATCACTCAGAAAGTAGATTTATCACAATTGTCATATCTTTTTTTTTTTTTTTTGTAAATGATCAGGTGAATTTATGTTGGAAAACATAACTTGAGTTATGTTAGAAAAACAACTTGAATTTCCTGACCCCAGAAATTATTTGGAATAGGTCAGGAGACACTTTCATTTTGCTGGGTTTTTTTTTTCCACTTTTCCTGGAGGTGCAACCCCAGAGCTGCATCTTTAATTGCTGTTTTCATGAGCATCACAGCAAATGTACTGTGGTTTAGAGGAAAAAAAAAAAAGTGGGATCTCTGTTAATAACCAACACATCTTGCTGCTGATATCTCAGACCAACAGAACAGTGTTATTTCTCCTGTCTCCTAATAACAAACTGATTTTCTCTGTTGTCTTTCAACATCTGATGAGTTCTTGCTCCCATTTCCCTTTAATAAGAGCTATTTTATACCCATTATTGCTCAATAGTAAAATCTTTTCCCGGCAACTTTACCAGAAGTAGATTTACAGCTGTGAAAATAAGCTTGGGTGTGATGAGATCTTGTCGTTTTATTATCTATTAAGTGCCTCGCTTGACTTTGTCGTTATCAAAATGTAATTATGCATTTAAATAATTCCATCATCTCTGCTTGTTGGTTTGTTTGTTGTTTGATTTTTTTTTTTAATTTAGGAGGGAAATGATGAAAAAAAACCCCAAAATTGATGCTTAATATAACTCAGAATATGAATACCACTGACTTTGCTGGCCTCTTCCAGGGGAAGGGCAGAAAGTAATGAGTGCAGCGACGGTGCGGATCTGCCCGGGGTGATGTTCGTGTTAAGACACATCTCTGGTTTGGGTAATTTTTTTTTTTTCCCTCCGTGCACATGGAAAAAGCCTGCGTTTCCTGGTTTGAGATACGGCATTCACTGATCCTTGCTGGATGTTAATTGTCGTCGGAGGCTCTGGGTGTGGGCGAATCATTGTATAATGCCCACACCCTTCGGGTGGCTTTAGGGTGTGGCGTTGTCTTTGCCTCACCGTGCAGCTCTAAGATGTATTATTACCCAAAAGCAACACGCCCTTCCGTGCTTCTTTTGTTTTTATTAGGGATTGCTCTGAACCAGCGCTCCCAGCAGCTGGCAGAGCCGCCGCTGGATGTGCAGCTCCTGACTTAGGCTTGCCCGGGCTTCCCGCTGGGATTCCCTGCAGAGCAGCTCTCACTGCCGGTGCTTTGGGGTGGGAGCACGCCAACTGGGGCACCTCCGTGGCCTTGATGGCTTCTAACCACAGCTGCAGACCACCAGGGGCTTGGGCTGGTCTTAACTAGGCTGAGCTCTCCAACCAAGCTTTCCATGATGGGCAGGGGTGGGAGATGGAGAGGTGGGAAAGTATTTCTGTCAGAAGTGGATGGGCCAGGAGAGGATTATCCCTTTGCAGCCTGGTTCCTGTTTTTTGGCTGGAGATGCCCCATGTGAGGGGTTTGGTCAGTGAGCTGCTCTGCCTCAGTTTCCCAAACTCCTGGCTGCTGCCCAGCTGCTTCTCCTGCATGGTGCAGGTCCTGAAGGTGGCCAACACAAACAATTCCTTATTCAGATGGAGCCATGTCTTTCAAACTGTTTGGGAAAGTAGTGCCAGGGTTAAGAACCCACTTCCTACATCCCCATGTCGCCTTTTGCAGAAACACACCCCACAGGTGTCACATCTTCTCCACCCTGGCACAGCCACCGTGGTGAGACTTCCTCTGTCTCCAGCTGGAGAGCCCTGAGGAACATCCCTGGTGTCAGTGGTGATACCCATCCGTGGTGATTCCTTTGCTCACCTTTAGGTTGCTGCCACTTACTCCCAAGTTTTCCTTCTGTGAAGAGTTTTATTACTTTTTCTTGCCTGAAACAGGGGGCTGTATTTAAATGAAACACATCCAAGGCAAACTTGCAGAGAAGTCTCACCTTTCCTGTGCCACATGATTGAATAGGGGGGCAAGGATGCAACCCCCTTATTAGAGTAATATAATTTTCCATCTCAAATAGGAACCAGGGATGTTTTAATGATTGGGCTCATTAGGTGGACTTTCCACTTAAAGTGTCTGTCTGGCAATTAAGTCTGGAAAAAGCATGACTGATGACCACACCTTCTGTGACTTAATGGGGAGTCTGAAGGCTGATCTTATTATCACACTGATACAGTCTGTGATAAAAAAGAATTTAAGATACTCTCCAGAGATTTATTTGCCCATTAGGAAACTGCCAGGAGAAGGTTAAGGGAACTCGTAAGGTCAAAGCTGAACAGAGCAAAGTACTAAACACTTGGCATACAGGTGGGCAAAAACAGGAGGACAAGTTTTCCGCTCTTGGCTCCTCTGCTAACTTTTCATGGCCTTCACAGAGTCACTTTCTTCCTGTGTTTTTTCCAGTGTGAGCAGTTACCACCCTGTTGGGCCCTGTGGTGGTCCTGCAAATTCTTGATGTAGCAGCACCTTGTCTTTGCCTCAGGGACACAAGTCCCTGCTGCCATCCACCACTGGATGAGCATGTGGAAAAAGTGGTGTGGAGTGGAAGGAAGCACAGACAGTCAGGAGGAAAGTGGTGGTGATTAGGGCAGGGAGATGAAAAAGGCAGAATTTCTATTCTCCTCTAAGAGGATCCTCACGGGTTCTCAGTGATTCCCTCACCTATTCTGTCTACTTTAAAACATGACCTGCTGTAATGTTTCACTTAAGCATGGTGTTTAAAGGACTGGAACTTATTGTACAGCTCACTGTGCTGGCTTCAAGCCTCCTGTTGGGTACCATTTTACTGACATTAGCTTGCCATAGCTTGTCAGTGATTTTAGCTCTGCCAATGGGTTGAACGCCCCAGGATAGAGGAGCCAACTCTTCTGGCTTTGTACTTCACTTTGGCTTCCTTAAGTACAGTGGGGAGAGATAATTCAGCTAAATACATTTCAGTATAAAGTGAAGGTTTTGATGACAAAAGAACTGCTCTGCGTCTGGGTCAGTTTTGTCAGATTAATGGTGGAATTGTGAAAAAATGGAAGTATTTCATTTCAGCATCTACAAAGTGAAAGTCTTGACTCTCACAGGCAGCATGATTTGTTAAACTCAACGTTTGCTGTGTTTTTGATTAAACAGATGCCTGGAATTTAGGAAAACATTTTGTTTCAGGCTGAGCAAGTGATTTTTTAACATTTTTCAGTTCCAGAAAGGAGAAGTCCTGCTTACTCCCATCATTCTCCTCAAAAGCCTCCTCCGCTTCACTCTGTATCCTTTGCAAGGGGGTCTTGCCAACTCCAGCCCTGTCTCGTCCATTAAAAAAACAGAGAGTCCCAGATTTCTCTTATCATCCTTCCACTTTGTCTTCCCTCTGTGCCAAATGGAGTGTGGGGAGGCAATCCCCCCTTGCCCACCCCCTCCCTCCCCAAATATACTACATAGTTTTGTGTGGAAACTAAATAATTGAATATAAAGGCATTTGCTCTATGTCTTCAAGGAATCCTTTTGAAGTTGACTCTTTTGACCTTCAAGGCCCTGCATAATTTTTTCCTTCTCCATTTTCCTCCTCTTTGTTGTTCCTTGTGCTCCTGTAATCTTCTCTCCTGCCTGCTTCCTTCACCTCCTCCCACCCTGCTCCGTGACTCCAGTTATCTGCTCCCTGTGTTTGAAGCATGCAGTGGCTGGTGCAGCCAGCATCCTCCTCTGCCCCACAAGCCTTCCTCTCTGTCAGGAGCCTCTCCTGCCCACCCCGTTCTCTCCAGATGATGTTTTACCTGCGCTCTTTCCGCCCCTCAGATTGCTTTTTTTATCTCCCTCCCATTGGGAAATGCTCAATTAGGGGACCTGCCTTAATTTTCTGGCTGGCCAAGTGCAATACGTCCACCCACAGCTTTCAGCAGGGGATGGGATCCCTTCCCTCTCTCTGGACAGAAGTAGCTCTCCACCCTCCTGTGCTTATGGCCTTGTAGCTGTGTGAGCTTCCTGAGCTGAATCCACATTGTGTCCATCCCCACTGATTTCTCTGCTGGCCTGGTGGTCACCCCGCGGGTGATTTTTGGGCTGGTGCATTTCCACACTGCCCAGCACACACTGGGGTGCTGCATCCCCTGCGATTCACACAGTTTGGAGTGGTTCAATTAAAGAGGTTTCAGGCAGTGAAAGAAAAACAAACCCCAAAACGTTTAGGTAATGTGTGAGAATTGCTAGAAAGTCTCATTTTGCAGCTTCATGGAATGGTTTTCTCTATTTTGCCAAGAGTTGCAGCATTCCTGGGGTAAATAGGAGGACTCAGCTGACCTATCACAGAATCATGGATTGGCTTGGAAGGGACTTTTAAAGCTCATCCGTTCCCACCCCGTGTCATGGTCAGGGACAACTCCCAGGTGGCTTCAAGCCCTGTCCAACCTGGCCTTGAGCATTTTCAGGGATGGGGCAGCCACAGCTACTCTGGGAAACCTGTGCCAGGGCCCCACCACCCTCAGTGTAAAGAATTCCTTCCTTCCTTCCTTCTTTCTGGTTTCAGTGGGACAAGCAGTCTTCTTTCTAAAGAGTAAATACAGCTCTGAACAAAGGATGTGTACACATGCACACACACACATTTCATGGAGATATTTAGGCATGGCAGTGCTGGTATTGGAGGGGAAGCAAAGCTCTCACCCTGCATTTATCTGGGCAAGGTCTTCCTGCTTATTCACCGAGAGGGAGGAATATGGATTTGCTCCTGGTGGAGGTAAATATTCTCAGTGATTTCGCGAGGACTTGCACTCCTCCTGCAGCAAATGTGTGAGCTGAGGAAGGGCAGCAGTGCTTGGCTTCATGAGGAACTGCTCCCCCTCCTCACCAGGGTGCAGAGTTCATTTTTCCACTGACGCATCCCTGACAAACGCCCAGTGAGAGCTGGCATGGGCAACCAAGTGATTGTGTTGTCACGGCAAAGACCAGTGAAAGAAGAGCAAGATTTATATCAGAGGCTGCTCAGAGGGTTGGAGGAAAATGGCCCAAAGCCAGGAGTCATGCAGGCATGGCTGATACTGTCTTCAGTCTTTTGCCAAGTGTGGGCTGGATGGTGGCTGATGCAAAATGGGCTGCACAGTCCTGGTCCAAGTCTTGGTGGGCATGGTTCCACATAACAGAAACCAACCATGCAGTTGATGCTTTCACTGACAGTCTTAGCAGAAAGATGGCCCCAAAGTCGAAAAAAAAATTAAAAATCCAGAGAATTTTGCAGCAGAAGAAGCTGAGCCTTCTACCAGGGAAGCAGGTGATCCCAGAAAGCCCAGCAGACACAGACATGACTCTGGTGAGGGGTTTAATGTGCTCAAAAACAGTGAGGGCAGGGCTTTAGGTTGGTCTGTGGAGATGTGGCCTCAGGTGCAGGTTGCCTGCATACCTGTGGTTGTGTTATTTCATCTGTTCTGTGCCTTGGCTCCCTGTCTGCATGACTGGAGCACAGAGACAGGGAGAGGTTTTGGTGGAAAGAACCTTTGAAAACTCCTGATCCAACTTCCACCTCTCAGTCAGGCTCATGCCTTTGTGTGATCGAGTTTTGAGCATCTCTAGGGTTACAAATCCCAGCATTTCTCTGGCTTCATGGTTCAAGGTTTGACCACCCTCTTAGTCAGAAATGTTTTTTGTATGTCTGGTAACAACTTGCTTTGCTGAAGCTTCTCCCCATGGCTTCTTGTGCTCTGAGTTTGACTCCTTCTTCTCTGTAGTCTTGCATTGGGTAGGTAGATGAAAAATGAGATTCCCCCTTCATGCCTTCTTCTCTGGCCTGAACAAAACTCTCTTTTCTCACCTGGTGTGGTTCAGCTCACTGCCCATCTTGGTGGCTCCACAATGGCAGTGTGTGGCTGGAGACTCCAGACTGGGCACACTGCTCCAGCTGTGGTCTCACAAGTGATGAATGGAATGGAAGGTTCACTTCCCTCGACCTCTGGGCCCCACTTCTCATTCAGCTGAGTGTGTGCCTGGCCATCTTCACTGCAAGGATGTGCCACTGAGTTCTGGGCACCTTCTTGGCTGCCAGGTCTTTGTCTACAAGGTGTCTCTCTAGACAAATACAGGTGGTAATTGCTACTTCTGAGGTGGGATGGATGAGAAATGCCAGGCAGAGTTTGGCAGATTGTCCATAAAAATCCAGGGTCTGGAGGATCAGATGGGGCAACAGCTTGGCCATGTCACCTTCCCATCTACATAGAGAACCAAGCAAGGCTCAAATTTCCTCTTTGAAAGATTGAAAAGCCTGCTGACTGCAGAGAGGTGAGGTAGCTGTAGCAGCTGGAAAGTGCTGTAGAAAGACTGAGGACACACAGAAGCTTTTTTTTTCTTTTTTTCTTTTTTTTTTTTTTTTGTTCTCAGGCTTGTTCAGAGGAGGTGCAGCTCATGTAGCCACCGTGGTTGCTGATTCAGTACCTGCCCTGTGAATATAATAGGAAGATTTCTGTCTCCACCACTGCCCATCCATCACCTTTCACAAGCCTAGGAGCAAAAGGAAGAATAAGAGGAATAACAGGAAAATAAAGAAACATTGCAGCCAGAAAGCTATCCTCTGTGTTTCACAATTCTATAAATTATGCCCTTTCCTTCCTCTTTAATCGCCAGGCATATAAAATATGCTTGCAGCAGAATCATATCCTTCCATTAAAGTTTCAGAAGAGAAATACAGGTCCCATCTGCCTGTTTAGCAAAGCAGGGCAGTGCACAACCATTTCTTTCCCTTTTCCCCCCTCTCAAAATGTTCTTTATGGCAGGAGTTTTCTCCTTAGAACTGGCTGTTTATTTCATTTTCTAATTTCAGCATGTGTTTCCACAAGGAGTCTCCTCTTTGTTCTCACATGGGTCTTTCTCCAATGCACTCAAATCCAATTCACTCAAATGCACCTAAAGAACAGAGGTCCAGTCTGCCCTTGGTGAAGGTCAAAGGAGAAAGAAGAAGTCTTTTAGGACTTGAGCAGGGTTCTTGGGGGTGTGTTTCTGCTGTGCAGACAGGGCAGACCCTGTCTGAACAGCAGGAGTTGGCAAAAGTGAGAATTGTTAAACTGGACTCTGGAGGCAACTGTGAACCTCACTGCCCATTCCTCCTTGCTCACAAAGATAATAATTTTTATTTGTGTTCTGGAGTCAGGATGGGCATAAGATCTTAGGGTTGTGTTGCCTGCATGACAGAGGAGGGAGTGTGGCATTGTCCCCATTCACAGGGGAGCTGTCCCTATGACCCCCCTGTGCAAAGGGCAGGAGAGGAGGCTGCTGTGGGGTGCATTCACCTTCTGTATAGGGTGGGTCCATCCTGGGGGACATGTGACAAAACCCATGCCTGGTTGTGCATGTGAATAGGCTTGGCTTACAGTTTTGGGAAGTGATGGATGAGAGGGCACAACAGCTTCCACTGGGTCTCCATGGAATCAAACATTGGTTTGGGGTGGAAGGGGCTCTTAAAGCCATGCCCTGCCATGGACAGGGACACCTTCCACTAGCTCCATCCAGCCTGGTCTGGGACACTCCAGGGATCCAGGGGCAGCCCCAGCTGCTCTGGGCACCCTGTGCCAGGGCCTGCCCACCCTCCCAGCCAGCAATTCCTTCCCAATATCCCATCCAGCCCTGCCCTCTGGCACTGGAAGCCATTGCCTGTGTCCTGTCCCTGCATGCCTTGTCCCCAGTCCCTGTGCAGCTCTCCTGGAGCCCCTTCAGGCCCTGCCAGGGGCTCTGAGCTCTCCCTGGAGCCTTCTCTTGTGCAGGGGAGCAGCCCCAGCTGTGCCAGCCTGGCTCCAGAGCAGAGGGGCTCCATCCTCCTGATGATTTTTGTGGTGTTCTCAATGCCTGTTCAGTGTCTCACCGTGGGCTACACGAGACACGTGCAAACTGGCTTGAATCATTATTTATAGCACTGCACCCTTTGAAATCTCTCCTATCCAGCAGAAGGACATGTACCTCTTTTTTTACCGTAAAGCCTCATTTTTATTCAGTGGCATTCAGAGCAGAGTGGATCCAGAGGGCTGGGGCTGTGCGTCTGACTTTTCCGTGCCTGGAGATTTACACCCGCACTCCTGCTGCCATTAAAGGTGCCCTGCTCCAAGTATAAATCAGACTGTGCTCTGGTAGATGTTTTATACGTTTCCCAGAAGTCATGTGTGGAGGTGGGAAGGACCCACTACAAATTTTGCACTGGCTTTTGGGGGGCTTTCTTGAATGCTGCTGGAGGAACACAGCCACAGGGGGATTTATATTGCCTTTTCCTGAAGGGTTCACCATAGAAAAGGCTTTACTTTTTTTTTTTTTTTTTTTTTTTACCACCTTGGGCAAGAAGCTGTTTGGTTTGATATAGGTTCAAATTTTATTTTTAAGCAAAATATGAGAAACACAGGAGAGGAAACCGCACTCTGTTCCTTAAAATTAGTGGCAGAAAAGACAGGGCTACAAAAATATTCTCTGATGCACTCACTTGATGAGCATGTACCTTGGCTAGCACAGCACTGAGGAGCTCTGAGTGTCCAACAGGATTGCACCTTTTCATCTAAGGGGTTGTTTTTTTTTTCTTAACATGGATTCTGCTCCTGGGCTTATGATGTCCTATAGTCCATCTCTGTGTAAAATGTCAGCAGCTCACATTGGCCTCTGATTCTGCAATACCATTTGGAAAAGGGAGTTGAAATCAAATCCATCTCAGACCTTAACCTTCCAGTACTTACAGGGAGATGGTAAAAAAGGATAAAAGGCAACTTTTTACATGGGCAGATAGTGATAGGACAAAGGGGAATGGCTTAAAACTGCCTGAGGGCAGATTAGATTGGACATTGGGAAGAAATTCTTGGCTGTGAGGGTGGTGGAGCCCTGGCAGAGGTTTTCCAGAGAAGCTGTGGCTGCTTCATCCCCAGAAGTGTCCAGGACCAGGCTGGACAGGGCTTGGAGCAACCTGGGACAGTGGAAGGTGTCCCTGTCCATGGCAGGGGGTGGCACTGGATGGGCTTTAAGGTCCCTTCCATCCCAAATGACCTACCTGAGGGCACCTGTGTTCAAAGCCATGACTTGGGGAAAAAGGAAAGGAAAAAGTTGTGGTTCATTTGGCCATCCACCTCCCCTTAATCCCCTTCCTGTTGCTCCTGACCTGGTCAGACAAGAATCCCTCCTGGATTTTTAATTCCCCATGCTTTGCCTCCCCTGATTCAATGCTCAACTTTCAGAACTATGGAGGAGAACTCCAAATCCCCTTTTTTTACCCTCCACAAAAGCTGGACCCACCTGGGCAGGGGGAGCAGCCCAGCTCTTGGCCGCGTCTGCGCCGCACACGCCCACAGCACCATTACCTTGTA